>NW_027478565.1:0-317256 GCF_051014685.1 Ptiloglossa arizonensis
GAACGGAATTGACGAAAGTCGCGAAATTCCTGTTGCAATCTGAAAGTAGAAACTCGCTCCGATTGCAAAGGTATGTGTATTTTTTCTCCCAGGCCATAGTAGTTATTGGTTTCGAGTATCAGACTTGCGAAAATTGTGATGGTCTCTCAACCATTCCTTAACTTCGAACGCCCATATCTCGCGAACGGATTGACAAGCTCGAGGAATTCCTGTTGCATCTGAAAGTAGAAACTCGCCTCCATTACAATGGTGTGTGTGTACTTTTCCCCTAGGGCCATTCCAGTTATTGGTTTTCGAGTATTAGACTTGCGAAATATTTTGATGGTTTCTCAACCATTCCTTAACTTCAAACTCCCATATCTCGCGAACGGATTGACGAACTCGAGAAGGTTCCTGTTGCATCTGAAAGCAGAAAGTCGCTCCGATTACAAAGGTATGTGTATATTTTTGCCCTGGGCCATTCCAGTTATTGGTTTCGAGTATCAGACTTGCGAAAATTTTGATGGTTTCTCAACCATTCCTTAACTTCAAACTCCCATATCTCGCGAACGGATTGACGAACTCGGGAAATTCCTATTGCATCTGAAAGTAGAAACTCGCCCCATTACAATGGTGTGTGTACTTTTCCCTCTAGTGCCATTCCAGTTATTGATTTCGAGTATCAGACTTGCGAAAATTTTGATGGTTTCTCAACTATTCCTTAACTTCAAACTCCCATATCTCGCGAACGGATTGACGAACTCTATTATTTCCTGTTGCATCTGATAGCAGAGAAGTCGATCCGATTACAATGGTGTGTGTGTACTTTTCGCCTAGGTCATTCCAGTTATTCGTTTCTAGCATCAGAATTGCGAAAATTTTGATGGTTTCTCAACCATTCCTTAACTTCAAACTCCCATATCTCGCGAACGGATTGACGAACTCGAGAAATTCCTGTTGCATCTGAAAGCAGAAAGTCGCTCCGATTACAAAGGTATGTGTATTTTTGCCCTGGGCCATTCCAGTTATTGGTTTCGAGTATCAGACTTGCGAAAATTTTGATGGTTTCTCAACCATTCCTTAACTTCAAACTCCCATATCTCGCGAACGGATTGACGAACTCGGGAAATTACTGTTGCATCTGAAAGTAGAAACTCGCCCGATTACAAAGGTATGTGTATTTTTCCCCTAGGGTTTTGTAGTTATTTGTTTCGAGTATCAGTCTTGCGAAAATTTTGATGGTTTCTCAAGCATTCCTTAACTTCAAACTCCCATATCTCGCGAACGGATTGACGAACTCTAGTATTTCCTGTTGCATCTGAAAGTAGAAAGTCTACCGATTACAATGGTGTGTGTGCTTTTCCCCCAGGTCTTTCCAGTTATTCGTTTCTAGCATCAGAATTGCGAAAACTTTGATGGTTTCTCAACCATTCTTTAACTTCAAACTCCCATATCTCGCGAACGGATTGATGAATTCAACAAATTCCAGTTGCATCTGAAAGTAGAAGCTCGCCCAATTACAAAGGTATGTGTATTTTTGCCCTAGGCCATAGTAGTTATTGGTTTCGAGTATCAGACTTGCGAAAATTTTGATGGTTTCTCAACCATTCCTTAACTTCAAACTCCCATATCTCGCGAACGGACTGACGAACTCGATTATTTCCTGTTGCATCTGAAAGCAGAAAGTCGAGCGATTACAATGGTGTGTGTACTTTTCCCCTAGGTCATTCCAATTATTCGTTTCTAGCATCAGAATTGCGAAAATTTTGATGGTTTCTCAACCATTCCTTAACTTCAAACTCCCATATCTCGCGACCGGATTGACGAAGTCGCGAAATTCCTGTTGCATCTGAAAGTAGAAACTCGCCCGATTGCAAAGGTATGTGTATTTTTCCCCCAGGCCATGGTAGTTATTGGTTTCGAGTATCAGACTTGCGAAAATTGTGATGGTCTGTCAACCATTCCTTAACTTCGAACTCCCATATCTCGCGAACGGATTGACGAACTCGAGAAATTCCTGTTGCATCTGAAGGCAGAAAGTCGACCGATTAAAATGGCGTGTATACTTTTCCCCTAGCTCATTCCAGTTATTCGTTTCTAGCATTAGAATTGCGATAATTTTGATGGTTTCTCAACCATTCCTTAACTTCAAACTCCCATATCTCACGAACGGATTGACGAACTCGAGAAATTCCTGTTGCATCTGAAAGCTGAAACTCGTCCGATTACAGCGGTATGTGTATTTTTGCCCTAGGCCATAGTAGTTATTGTTTTCGAGTATCAGACTTGCGAAAATTTTGATGGTTCTTAACCATTCCTTAACTTAAAACTCCCATATCTCGCGAACAGATTGACGAACTCTATTATTTCCTCTTGCATCTGAAAGCAGAATGTCGACCGATTACAATGGTGTGTGTACTTTTCGCCTAGGTCATTCCAGTTATTCGTTTCTAGCATCAGAATTGCGAAAATTTTGATGGTTTCTCGACCATTCCTTAACTTCAAACTCCCATATCTCGCGAACGGGTTGACGAACTCGAGAAATTCCTGTTGCATCTGAAAGTAGAAACTCGCCCGATTGCAAAGGTATGTGTATTTTTCCCCCAGGCCATGGTAGTTATTGGTTTCGAGTATCAGACTTGCGAAAATTGTGATGGTCTCTCAACCATTCCTTAACTTCGAACTCCCATATCTCGCGAACGGATTGACGAACTCGAGAAATTCCTGTTGCATCTGAAGGCAGAAAGTCGACCGATTACAATGGTGTGTATACTTTTCCCCTAGGTCATTCCAGTTATTCGTTTCTAGCATCAGAATTGCGATAATTTTGATGTTTTCTCAACCATTCCTTCACTTCAAACTCCCATATCTCACGAACGGATTGACGAACTCGAGAAATTCCTGTTGCATCTGAAAGCAGAAACTCGTCCGATTACAGCGGTATGTGTATTTTTCCCCCAGGCCATGGTAGTTATTGGTTTCGAATATCAGACATGCGAAAATTCTGATGGTTTCTCAACCACTCCTTAACTTCAAACTCCCATATCCCGCGAACGGATTGACGAACTAGAGAACTTCCGGTTGCATCTGGAAGTGGAATCTCGCCCGATTACAAAGGTATGTGTATTTTTCCCCTAGGGCTTTGTAGTTATTTGTTTCGGTTATCAGTCTTGCGAAAATTTTGATGGTTTCTCAAGCATTCCTTAACTTCAATCTCCCATATCTCGCGAACGGATTGACGAACTTTATTATTTCCTGTTGCATCTGAAAGTAGAAAGTCTACCGATTACAATGGTGTGTGTGCTTTTCCCCTAGGTCTTTCCAGTTATTCGTTTCTAGCATCAGAATTGCGAAAATTTTGATGGTTTCTAAACCATTCTTTAACTTCAAACTCCCATATCTCGCGAACGGATTGATGAATTCGACAAATTCCAGTTGCATCTGAAAGTAGAAGCTCGCCCGATTACAAAGGTATGTGTATTTTTGCCTTGGGCCATTCCAGTTATTGGTTTCGAGTATCAGACTTGCGAAAATTTTGATGGTTTCTCAACCATTCCTCAACTTGAAACTCCCATATCTCGCGAACGGATTGACGAGCTCGAGAAATTACTGTTGCATCTGAAAGTAGAAACTTGCCCGATTACAATGGTGTGTGTAGTTTTCCCCTAGGCCGTTCCAGTTATTGGTTTCGAGTATCACACTTGCGAAAATTTTGATGGTTTCTCAACCGTTCCTTAATTTCAAACTCCCATATCTCGCGAACGGATTGACGAACTCGATTATTTCCTGTTGCATCTGAAAGCATAAAGTCGACCGATTACAATGGTGTGTGTAATTTTCCCCTAGGCCATTCCAGTTATTCGTTTCTAGCATCAGAATTGCGAAAATTTTGATGGTATCTCAACCATTCCTTAACTTCAAACTCCCATATCTCGCGAACGGATTGACGAACTCGAGAAATTCCTGTTGCATCTGAAAGTAGAAACTCGCCCGATTGCAAAGGTATGTGTATTTTTCCCCCAGGCCATAGTAGTTATTGGTTTCGAGTACCAGACTTGCGAAAATTGTGATGGTCTCTCAACCATTCCTTAACTTCGAACTCCCATATCTCGCGAACGGCTTGAAGAACTCGAGGAATTCCTGTTGCATCTGAAAGTAGAAACTCGCCCCATTACTATGGTGTGTGTACTTTTCCCCTAGGCCATTCCAGTTATTGGTTTCGAGTATCAGACTTGCGAAAATTTTGATGGTTTCTCAACCATTCCTTAACTTCAAACTCCCATATCTCGCGAACGGATTGACGAGCTCGAGAAATTACTGTTGCATCTGAAAGTAGAAACTCGCCCGATCACAAAGGTATGTGTATTTTTCCCCTAGGGCTTTGTAGTTACTTGTTTCGGTTATCAGTCTTGCGAAAATTTTGATGGTTTCTCAAGCATTCCTTAACTTCAAACTCCCATATCTCGCGAACGCATTGACGAACTTTATTATTTTCTGTTGCATCTGAAAGTAGAAAGTCTACCGATTACAATGGTGTGTGTGCTTTTCCCCTAGGTCTTTCCAGTTATTCGTTTCTAGCATCAGAATTGCGAAAATTTTGATGGTTTCTCAACCATTCTTTAACTTCAAACTCCCATATCTCGCGAACGGGTTGACGAACTCGAGAAATTCCTGTTGCATCTGAAAGTAGAAACTCGCCCGATTGCAAAGGTATGTGTATTTTTCCCCCAGGCCATAGTAGTTATTGGTTTCGAGTATCAGACTTGCGAAAATTGTGATGGTCTCTCAACCATTCCTTAACTTCGAACGCCCATATCTCACGAACGGATTGACGAGCTCGAGGAATTCCTGTTGCATCTGAAAATAGAAACTCGCCCCATTACAATGGTGTGTGTACTTTTCCCCTAGGCCATTCCAGTTATTGGTTTCGAGTATCAGACTTGCGAAAATTTTGATGGTTTCTCAACCATTCCTTAACTTCAAACTCCCATATCTCGCGAACGGATTGACGAACTCGAGAAATTCCTGTTGCATCTGAAAGCAGAAAGTCGCCCGATTACAAAGGTATGTGTATTTTTGCCCTGGGCCATTCCAGTTATTGGTTTCGAGTATCAGAATTGCGAAAATTTTGATGGTTTCTCAACCATTCCTTAACTTCAAACTCCCATATCTCGCGAACGGATTGACGAACTCTATTATTTCCTGTTGCATCTGAAAGTAGAAAGTCTACCGATTACAATGGTGTGTGTGCTTTTCCCCCAGGTCTTTCCAGTTATTCGTTTCTAGCATCAGAATTGCGAAAACTTTGATGGTTTCTCAACCATTCTTTAACTTCAAACTCCCATATCTCGCGAACGGATTGATGAATTCAACAAATTCCAGTTGCATCTGAAAGTAGAAGCTCGCCCAATTACAAAGGTATGTGTATTTTTGCCCTAGGCCATAGTAGTTATTGGTTTCGAGTATCAGACTTGCGAAAATTTTGATGGTTTCTCAACCATTCCTTAACTTCAAACTCCCATATCTCGCGAACGGACTGACGAACTCGATTATTTCCTGTTGCATCTGAAAGCAGAAAGTCGACCGATTACAATGGTGTGTGTACTTTTCCACTAGGTCATTCCAATTATTCGTTTCTAGCATCAGAATTGCGAAAATTTTGATGGTTTCTCAACCATTCCTTAACTTCAAACTCCCATATCTCGCGAACGGATTGACGAAGTCGCGAAATTCCTGTTGCATCTGAAAGTAGAAACTCGCCCGATTGCAAAGGTATGTGTATTTTTCCCCCAGGCCATGGTAGTTATTGGTTTCGAGTATCAGACTTGCGAAAATTGTGATGGTTTCTCAACCATTCCTTAACTTCAAACTCCCATATCTCGCGAACGGATTGACGAGCTCGAGAAATTACTGTTGCATCTGAAAGTAGAAACTCGCCCGATTTCAAAGGTATGTGTATTTTTCCCCTAGGGCTTTGTAGTTATTTGTTTCGAGCATCAGTCTTGCGAAAATTTTGATTGTTTCTCAAGCATTCCTTAACTTCAAACTCCCATATCTCGCGAACGGATTGACGAACTCTATTATTTCCCGTTGCATCTGAAAGTAGAAAGTCTGCCGATTACAATGGTGTGTGTGCTTTTCCCCCAGGTCTTTCCAGTTATTCGTTTCTAGCATCAGAATTGCGAAAACTTTGATGGTTTCTCAACAATTCTCTAACTTCAAACTCCCATATGTCGCGAACGGATTGATGAATTCAACAAATTCCAGTTGCATCTGAAAGTAGAAGCTCGCCCGATTACAAAGGTATGTGTATTTTTGCCCTACGCCATAGTAGTTATTGGTTTCGAGTATCAGACTTGCGAAAATTTTGATGGGGTCTCAACCATTCCTTAACTTCAAACTCCAATATCTCGCGAACGGATTGACGAACTCGATTATTTCCTGTTGCATCTGAAAGCAGAAAGTCGACCGATTACAATGGTGTGCGTACTTTTCCCCTAGGTCATTCCAATTATTCGTTTCTAGCATCAGAATTGCGAAAATTTTGATGGTTTCTCAACCATTCCTTAACTTCGAACTCCCATATCTCGCGAACGGATTGACGAAGTCGCGAAATTCCTGTTGCATCTGAAAGTAGAAACTCGCCCGATTGCAAAGGTATGTGTTTTTTTCCCCCAGGCCATGGTAGTTATTGGTTTCGAGTATCAGACTTGCGAAAATTGTAATGGTCTCTCAACCATTCCGTAACTTCGAACTCCCATATCTCGCGAACGGATTGACGAACTCGAGGAATTCCTGTTGCATCTGAAAGTAGAAACTCGCCCCATTACTATGGTGTGTGTACTTTTCCCCTAGGCCATTCCAGTTATTGGTTTCGAGTATCAGACTTGCGAAAATTTTGATGGTTTCTCAACCATTCCTTAACTTCAAACTCCCATATCTCGCGAACGGATTGACGAGCTCGAGAAATTACCGTTGCATCTGAAAGTAGAAACTCGCCCGATTACAAAGGTATGTGTATTTTTCCCCTAGGGCTTTGTAGTTATTTGTTTCGGTTATCAGTCTTGCGAAAATTTTGATGGTTTCTCAAGCATTCCTTAACTTCAAACTCCCATATCTCGCGAACGGATTGACGAACTCGATTATTTCCTGTTGCATCTGAAAGTAGAAACTCGCCCCATTACAATGGTGTGTGTACTTTTCCCCTAGGCCATTCCAGTTATTGGTTTCGAGTATCAGACTTGCGAATATTTTGATGGTTTCTCAACCATTCCTTAACTTCAAACTCCCATATCTCGCGAACGGATTGACGAATTCGAGAAATTCCTGTTCCATCTGAAAGCAGAAAGTCGACCGATTACAATGGTGTGTGTACTTTTCCCCTAGGTCATTCCAGTTATTCGTTTCTAGCATCAGAATTGCGAAAATTTTGATGGTTTCTCAACCGTTCCTTAATTTCAAACTCCCATATCTCTCGAACGCATTAACGAACTCGAGAAATTCCTGTTGCATCTGAAAGTAGAAACTCGCCCCATTGCAATGGTGTGTGTACTTTTCCCCTAGGCCATTCCAGTTATTGGTTTCGAGTATCAGAGTTGCGAATATTTTGATGGGTTTCTCAACCATTCCTTAACTTCAAACTACCATATCTCACGAACGGATTGACGAACTGGAGAAATTCCTGTTGCATCTGATACCAGAAACTCGTCCGATTACAGCAGTATGTGTATTTTTGCCCTAGGCCATAGTAGTTATAGGTTTCGAGTATCAGACTTGCGAAAATTTTGATGGTTTCTCAACCATTCCTTAACTTCAAACTCCGATACCTCCCGAACGGATTGGCGAACTCGAGAAATTCCTGTTGCATCTGAAAGCAGAAAGTCGACCGATTACAATGGGGTGTGTACTTTTCCCCTAGGTCATTCCAGTTATTCGTTTCTAGCATCCGAATTGCGAAAATTTTGATGGTTTCTCCACCGTTCCTTAATTTCAAACTCCCATACCTCGCGAACGCATTAACGAACTCGAGAAATTCCTGTTGCATCTGAAAGTAGAAACTCGCCCCATTACAATGGTGTGTGTATTTTTGCCCAAGGCCATAGTAGTTATTGGTTTCGAGTATCAGACTTGCGAAAATTTTGATGGTTTCTCAACCATTCCTTAACTTCAAACTCCCATATCTCGCGAACGGATTGACGAACTCGAGAAATTCCTGTTGCGTCTGAAAGCAGAAAGTCGACCGATTACAATGGTGTGTGTACTTTTCCCCTAGGTCATTCCAGTTATTCGTTTCTAGCATCAGAATTGCGAAAATTTTGATGGTTTCCCAACCATTCCTTAACTTCAAACTCCCATATCTCGCGAACGGATTGACGAATTCGAGAAAATCCTGTTCCATCTGAAAGCAGAAAGTCGACCGATTACAATGGTGTGTGTACTTTTCCCCTAGGTCATTCCAGTTATTCGTTTCTAGCATCAGAATTGCGAAAATTTTGATGGTTTCCCAACCATTCCTTAACTTCAAACTCCCATATCTCGCGAACGGATTGACGAACTCGATTATTTCCTGTTGCGTCTGAAAGCAGAAAGTCGCCCGATTACAAAGGTATGTGTATTTTTCCCCTAGGGCTTTGTAGTTATTTGTTTCGGTTATCAGTCTTGCGAAAATTTTGATGGTTTCTCAAGCATTCCTTAACTTCAAACTCCCATATCTCGCGAACGGATTGACGAACTCGATTATTTCCTGTTGCATCTGAAAGTAGAAACTCGCCCCATTACAATGGTGTGTGTACTTTTCCCCTAGGCCATTCCAGTTATTGGTTTCGAGTATCAGACTTGCGAATATTTTGATGGTTTCTCAACCATTCCTTAACTTCAAACTCCCATATCTCGCGAACGGATTGACGAATTCGAGAAATTCCTGTTCCATCTGAAAGCAGAAAGTCGACCGATTACAATGGTGTGTGTACTTTTCCCCTAGGTCATTCCAGTTATTCGTTTCTAGCATCAGAATTGCGAAAATTTTGATGGTTTCCCAACCATTCCTTAACTTCAAACTCCCATATCTCGCGAACGGATTGACGAACTCGATTATTTCCTGTTGCATCTGAAAGCAGAAAGTCGACCGATTACAATGGTGTGTGTACTTTTCCCCTAGGCCATTCCAGTTATCGGTTTCGAGTATCAGACATGCGAAAATTTTGATGGTTTCTCAACCATTCCTTAACTTCACACTCCCATATCTCGCGAACGGAGTGTCGAGCTCGAGAAATTACTGTTGCATCTGAAAGTAGAAACTCGCCCGATTACAAAGGTATGTGTATTTTTCCCCTAGGTCTTTGTAGTTATTTGTTTCGAGTATCAGACTTGCGAAAATTTTGATCGTTTCTCAAGCATTCCTTAACTTCAAAGTCCCATATCTCGCGAACGGATTGACGAACTCGATTATTTCCTGTTGCATCTGAAAGCAGAAAGTCGACCGATTACAATGGTGTGTGTAATTTTCCCCTAGGTCATTCCAGTTATTCGTTTCTAGCATCAGAATTGCGAAAATTTTGATGGTTTCTCAACCATTCCTTAACTTCAAACTCCCATATCTCGCGAACGGATTGACGAACTCGATTATTTCCTGTTGCATCAGAAAGCAGAAAGTCGACCGATTACAATGGTGTGTGTACTTTTCCCCTAGGCCATTCCAGTTATTGGTTTCGAGTATCAGACTTGCGAAAATTTTGATGGTTTCTCATCCATTCCTTAACTTCACACTCCCATATCTCGCGAACGGAGTGTCGAGCTCGAGAAATTACTGTTGCATCTGAAAGTAGAAACTCGCCCGATTACAAAGGTATGTGTATTTTTCCCCTAGGTCTTTGTAGTTATTTGTTTCGAGTATCAGACTTGCGAAAATTTTGATCGTTTCTCAAGCATTCCTTAACTTCAAACTCCCATATCTCGCGAACGGATTGACGAACTCGATTATTTACTGTTGCATCTGAAAGCAGAAAGTCGACCGATTACAATGGTGTGTGTAATTTTCCCCTAGGTCATTCCAGTTATTCGTTTCTAGCATCAGAATAGCGAAAATTTTGATGGTTTCTCAACCATTCCTTAACTTCAAACTCCCATATCTCGCGAACGAATTGACGAACTCGAGAAATTCCTGTTGCATCTGAAAGTAGAAACTCGCCCGATTGCAAAGGTACGTGTATTTTTCCCCCAGGCCATAGTAGTTATTGGTTTCGTGTATCCGACTTGCGAAAATTGTGATGGTGGCTCAACCATTCCTTAACTTCGAACTCCCATATCTCGCGAACGGATTGACGAACTCGAGAAATTCCTGTTGCATCTGAAAGCAGAAAGTCGACCGATTACAATGGTGTGTCTACTTTTCCCCTAGGTCATTCCAGTTATTCGTTTCTAGTATCAGAATTGCGAAAATTTTGATGGTTTCTCAACCGTTCCTTAATTTCAAACTCCCATATCTCGCGAACGCATTAACGAACTCGAGAAATTCCTGTTGCATCTGAAAGTAGAAACTCGTCCCATTACAATGGTGTGTGTATTTTTGCCCTAGGCCATAGTAGTTATTGGTTTCGAGTATCAGACTTGCGAAAATTTTGATGGTTTCTCAACCATTCCTTAACTTCAAACTCCCATATCTCGCGAACGGATTGACGAACTCGAGGAATTCCTGTTGCGTCTGAAAGCAGAACGTCGACCGATTACAATGGTGTGTGTACTTTTCCCCTAGGTCATTCCAGTTATTCGTTTCTAGCATCAGAATTGCGAAAATTTTGATGGTTTCCCAACCATTCCTTAACTTCAAACTCCCATATCTCGCGAACGGATTGACGAACTCGATTATTTCCTGTTGCATCTGAAAGCAGAAAGTCGACCGATTACAATGGTGTGTGTACTTTTCCCCTAGGCCATTCCAGTTATCGGTTTCGAGTATCAGACATGCGAAAATTTTGATGGTTTCTCAACCATTCCTTAACTTCACACTCCCATATCTCGCGAACGGAGTGTCGAGCTCGAGAAATTACTGTTGCATCTGAAAGTAGAAACTCGCCCGATTACAAAGGTATGTGTATTTTTCCCCTAGGTCTTTGTAGTTATTTGTTTCGAGTATCAGACTTGCGAAAATTTTGATCGTTTCTCAAGCATTCCTTAACTTCAAAGTCCCATATCTCGCGAACGGATTGACGAACTCGATTATTTCCTGTTGCATCTGAAAGCAGAAAGTCGACCGATTACAATGGTGTGTGTAATTTTCCCCTAGGTCATTCCAGTTATTCGTTTCTAGCATCAGAATTGCGAAAATTTTGATGGTTTCTCAACCATTCCTTAACTTCAAACTCCCATATCTCGCGAACGGATTGACGAACTCGATTATTTCCTGTTGCATCTGAAAGCAGAAAGTCGACCGATTACAATGGTGTGTGTACTTTTCCCCTAGGCCATTCCAGTTATTGGTTTCGAGTATCAGACTTGCGAAAATTTTGATGGTTTCTCATCCATTCCTTAACTTCACACTCCCATATCTCGCGAACGGAGTGTCGAGCTCGAGAAATTACTGTTGCATCTGAAAGTAGAAACTCGCCCGATTACAAAGGTATGTGTATTTTTCCCCTAGGTCTTTGTAGTTATTTGTTTCGAGTATCAGACTTGCGAAAATTTTGATCGTTTCTCAAGCATTCCTTAACTTCAAACTCCCATATCTCGCGAACGGATTGACGAACTCGATTATTTACTGTTGCATCTGAAAGCAGAAAGTCGACCGATTACAATGGTGTGTGTAATTTTCCCCTAGGTCATTCCAGTTATTCGTTTCTAGCATCAGAATAGCGAAAATTTTGATGGTTTCTCAACCATTCCTTAACTTCAAACTCCCATATCTCGCGAACGAATTGACGAACTCGAGAAATTCCTGTTGCATCTGAAAGTAGAAACTCGCCCGATTGCAAAGGTATGTGTATTTTTCCCCCAGGCCATAGTAGTTATTGGTTTCGTGTATCCGACTTGCGAAAATTGTGATGGTGTCTCAACCATTCCTTAACTTCGAACTCCCATATCTCGCGAACGGATTGACGAACTCGATTATTTCCTGTTGCATCTGAAAGCAGAAAGTCGACCGATTACAATGGTGTGTGTACTTTTCCCCTAGGTCATTCCAGTTAATCGTTTCTAGCATCAGAATTGCGAAAATTTTGATGGTTTCTCAACCATTCCTTAACTTCAAACTCCCATATTTCACGAACGGATTGACGAACTCGAGAAATTCCTGTTGCATCTGAAACCAGAAACTCGTCCGATTACAGCGGTATGTGTATTTTTGCCCTAGGCCATAGTCGTTATTGGTTTCGAGTAACAGACTTGCGAAAATTTTGTTGGTTTCTCAACCATTCCTTAACTTCAAACTCCGATACCTCGCGAACGGATTGGCGAACTCGAGAAATTCCTGTTGCATCTGAAAGCAGAAAGTCGACCGATTACAATGGTGTGTCTACTTTTCCCCTAGGTCATTCCAGTTATTCGTTTCTAGTATCAGAATTGCGAAAATTTTGATGGTTTCTCAACCGTTCCTTAATTTCAAACTCCCATATCTCGCGAACGCATTAACGAACTCGAGAAATTCCTGTTGCATCTGAAAGTAGAAACTCCCCCCATTACAATGGTGTGTGTATTTTTGCCCTAGGCCATAGTAGTTATTGGTTTCGAGTATCAGACTTGCGAAAATTTTGATGGTTTCTCAACCATTCCTTAACTTCAAACTCCCATATCTCGCGAACGGATTGACGAACTCGAGAAATTCCTGTTGCATCTGAAAGCAGAAAGTCGACCGATTACAATGGTGTGTGTACTTTTCCCCTAGGTCATTCCAGTTATTCGTTTCTAGCATCAGAATTGCGAAAATTTTGATGGTTTCTCAACCATTCCTTAACTTCAAACTCCCATATCTCGCGAACGGATTGACGAACTCGATTATTTCCTGTTGCATCTGAAAGCAGAAAGTCGACCGATTACAATGGTGTGTGTACTTTTCCCCTAGGCCATTCCAGTTATTGGTTTCGAGTTTCAGACTTGCGAAAATTTTGATGGTTTCTCAACCATTCCTTAACTTCACACTCCCATATCTCGCGAACGGTGTGTCGAGCTCGAGAAATTACTGTTGCATCTGAAAGTAGAAACTCGCCCGATTACAAAGGTATGTGTATTTTTCCCCTTGGTCTTTGTAGTTATTTGTTTCGAGTATCAGACTTGCGAAAATTTTGATCGTTTCTCAAGCATTCCTTAACTTCAAAGTCCCATATCTCGCGAACGGATTGACGAACTCGATTATTTCCTGTTGCATCTGAAAGCAGAAAGTCGACCGATTACAATGGTGTGTGTAATTTTCCCCTAGGTCATTCCAGTTATTCGTTTCTAGCATCAGAATTGCGAAAATTTTGATTGTTTCTCAACCATTCCTTAACTTCAAACTCCCATATCTCGCGAACGAATTGACGAACTCGAGAAATTCCTGTTGCATCTGAAAGTAGAAACTCGCCCGATTGCAAAGGTATGTGTGTTTTTGCCCTAGGCCATAGTAGTTATTGGTTTCGAGTATCAGACATGCGAAAATTTTGATGGTTTCTCAACCATTCCTTAACTTCAAACTCCCATATCTCGCGAACGAATTGACGAACTCGAGAAATTCCTGTTGCATCTGAAAGTAGAAACTCGCCCGATTGCAAAGGTATGTGTATTTTTCCCCCAGGCCATAGTAGTTATTGGTTTCGTGTATCCGACTTGCGAAAATTGTGATGGTGTCTCAACCATTCCTTAACTTCGAACTCCCATATCTCGCGAACGGATTGACGAACTCGATTATTTCCTGTTGCATCTGAAAGCAGAAAGTCGACCGATTACAATGGTGTGTGTACTTTTCCCCTAGGTCATTCCAGTTAATCGTTTCTAGCATCAGAATTGCGAAAATTTTGATGGTTTCTCAACCATTCCTTAACTTCAAACTCCCATATTTCACGAACGGATTGACGAACTCGAGAAATTCCTGTTGCATCTGAAACCAGAAACTCGTACGATTACAGCGGTATGTGTATTTTTGCCCTAGGCCATAGTCGTTATTGGTTTCGAGTAACAGACTTGCGAAAATTTTGTTGGTTTCTCAACCATTCCTTAACTTCAAACTCCGATACCTCGCGAACGGATTGGCGAACTCGAGAAATTCCTGTTGCATCTGAAAGCAGAAAGTCGACCGATTACAATGGTGTGTCTACTTTTCCCCTAGGTCATTCCAGTTATTCGTTTCTAGTATCAGAGTTGCGAAAATTTTGATGGTTTCTCAACCGTTCCTTAATTTCAAACTCCCATATCTCGCGAACGCATTAACGAACTCGAGAAATTCCTGTTGCATCTGAAAGTAGAAACTCCCCCCATTACAATGGTGTGTGTATTTTTGCCCTACGCCATAGTAGTTATTGGTTTCGAGTATCAGACTTGCGAAAATTTTGATGGTTTCTCAACCATTCCTTAACTTCAAACTCCCATATCTCGCGAACGGATTGACGAACTCGAGAAATTCCTGTTGCATCTGAAAGCAGAAAGTCGACCGATTACAATGGTGTGTGTACTTTTCCCCTAGGTCATTCCAGTTATTCGTTTCTAGCATCAGAATTGCGAAAATTTTGATGGTTTCTCAACCATTCCTTAACTTCAAACTCCCATATCTCGCGAACGGATTGACGAACTCGATTATTTCCTGTTGCATCTGAAAGCAGAAAGTCGACCGATTACAGTGGTGTGTGTACTTTTCCCCTAGGCCATTCCAGTTATTGGTTTCGAGTATCAGACTTGCGAAAATTTTGATGGTTTCTCAACCATTCCTTAACTTCACAATCCCATATCTCGCGAACGGAGTGTCGAGCTCGAGAAATTACTGTTGCATCTGAAAGTAGAAACTCGCCCGATTACAAAGGTATGTGTATTTTTCCCCTTGGTCTTTGTAGTTATTTGTTTCGAGTATCAGACTTGCGAAAATTTTGATCGTTTCTCAAGCATTCCTTAACTTCAAAGTCCCATATCTCGCGAACGGATTGACGAACTCGATTATTTCCTGTTGCATCTGAAAGCAGAAAGTCGACCGATTACAATGGTGTGTGTAATTTTCCCCTAGGTCATTCCAGTTATTCGATTCTAGCATCAGAATTGCGAAAATTTTGATTGTTTCTCAACCATTCCTTAACTTCAAACTCCCATATCTCGCGAACGGATTGACGAACTCGATTATTTCCTGTTGCATCTGAAAGCAGAAAGTCGACCGATTACAATGGTGTGTGTACTTTTCCCCTAGGCCATTCCAGTTATTGGTTTCCAGTATCAGACTTGCGAAAATTTTGATGGTTTCTCAACCATTCCTTAACTTCACACTCCCATATCTCGCGAACGGAGTGTCGAGCTCGAGAAATTACTGTTGCATATGAAAGTAAAAACTCGCCCGATTACAAAGGTATGTGTATTTTTCCCCTAGGTCTTTGTAGTTATTTGTTTCGAGTATCAGACTTGCGAAAATTTTGATCGTTTCTCAAGCATTCCTTAACTTCAAAGTCCCATATCTCGCGAACGGATTGACGAACTCGATTATTTCCTGTTGCATCTGAAAGCAGAAAGTCGACCGATTACAATGGTGTGTGTAATTTTCCCCTAGGTCATTCCAGTTATTCGATTCTAGCATCAGAATTGCGAAAATTGTGATGGTGTCTCAACCATTCCTTAACTTCGAACTCCCATATCTCGCGAACGGATTGACGAACTCGATTATTTCCTGTTGCATCTGAAAGCAGAAAGTCGACCGATTACAATGGTGTGTGTACTTTTCCCCTAGGTCATTCCAGTTAATCGTTTCTAGCATCAGAATTGCGAAAATTTTGATGGTTTCTCAACCATTCCATAACTTCAAACTCCCATATTTCACGAACGGATTGACGAACTCGAGAAATTCCTGTTGCATCTGAAACCAGAAACTCGTCCGATTACAGCGGTATGTGTATTTTTGCCCTAGGCCATAGTCGTTATTGGTTTCGAGTAACAGACTTGCGAAAATTTTGTTGGTTTCTCAACCATTCCTTAACTTCAAACTCCGATACCTCGCGAACGGATTGGCGAACTCGAGAAATTCCTGTTGCATCTGAAAGCAGAAAGTCGACCGATTACAATGGTGTGTCTACTTTTCCCCTAGGTCATTCCAGTTATTCGTTTCTAGTATCAGAGTTGCGAAAATTTTGATGGTTTCTCAACCGTTCCTTAATTTCAAACTCCCATATCTCGCGAACGCATTAACGAACTCGAGAAATTCCTGTTGCATCTGAAAGTAGAAACTCCCCCCATTACAATGGTGTGTGCATTTTTGCCCTACGCCATAGTAGTTATTGGTTTCGAGTATCAGACTTGCGAAAATTTTGATGGTTTCTCAACCATTCCTTAACTTCAAACTCCCATATCTCGCGAACGGATTGACGAACTCGAGAAATTCCTGTTGCATCTGAAAGCAGAAAGTCGACCGATTACAATGGTGTGTGTACTTTTCCCCTAGGTCATTCCAGTTATTCGTTTCTAGCATCAGAATTGCGAAAATTTTGATGGTTTCTCAACCATTCCTTAACTTCAAACTCCCATATCTCGCGAACGGATTGACGAACTCGATTATTTCCTGTTGCATCTGAAAGCAGAAAGTCGACCGATTACAATGGTGTGTGTACTTTTCCCCTAGGCCATTCCAGTTATTGGTTTCGAGTATCAGACTTGCGAAAATTTTGATGGTTTCTCAACCATTCCTTAACTTCACAATCCCATATCTCGCGAACGGAGTGTCGAGCTCGAGAAATTACTGTTGCATCTGAAAGTAGAAACTCGCCCGATTACAAAGGTATGTGTATTTTTCCCCTTGGTCTTTGTAGTTATTTGTTTCGAGTATCAGACTTGCGAAAATTTTGATCGTTTCTCAAGCATTCCTTAACTTCAAAGTCCCATATCTCGCGAACGGATTGACGAACTCGATTATTTCCTGTTGCATCTGAAAGCAGAAAGTCGACCGATTACAATGGTGTGTGTAATTTTCCCCTAGGTCATTCCAGTTATTCGATTCTAGCATCAGAATTGCGAAAATTTTGATTGTTTCTCAACCATTCCTTAACTTCAAACTCCGATACCTCGCGAACGGATTGGCGAACTCGAGAAATTCCTGTTGCATCTGAAAGCAGAAAGTCGACCGATTACAATGGTGTGTCTACTTTTCCCCTAGGTCATTCCAGTTATTCGTTTCTAGTATCAGAGTTGCGAAAATTTTGATGGTTTCTCAACCGTTCCTTAATTTCAAACTCCCATATCTCGCGAACGCATTAACGAACTCGAGAAATTCCTGTTGCATCTGAAAGTAGAAACTCCCCCCATTACAATGGTGTGTGTATTTTTGCCCTACGCCATAGTAGTTATTGGTTTCGAGTATCAGACTTGCGAAAATTTTGATGGTTTCTCAACCATTCCTTAACTTCAAACTCCCATATCTCGCGAACGGATTGACGAACTCGAGAAATTCCTGTTGCATCTGAAAGCAGAAAGTCGACCGATTACAATGGTGTGTGTACTTTTCCCCTAGGTCATTCCAGTTATTCGTTTCTAGCATCAGAATTGCGAAAATTTTGATGGTTTCTCAACCATTCCTTAACTTCAAACTCCCATATCTCGCGAACGGATTGACGAACTCGATTATTTCCTGTTGCATCTGAAAGCAGAAAGTCGACCGATTACAATGGTGTGTGTACTTTTCCCCTAGGCCATTCCAGTTATTGGTTTCGAGTATCAGACTTGCGAAAATTTTGATGGTTTCTCAACCATTCCTTAACTTCACAATCCCATATCTCGCGAACGGAGTGTCGAGCTCGAGAAATTACTGTTGCATCTGAAAGTAGAAACTCGCCCGATTACAAAGGTATGTGTATTTTTCCCCTTGGTCTTTGTAGTTATTTGTTTCGAGTATCAGACTTGCGAAAATTTTGATCGTTTCTCAAGCATTCCTTAACTTCAAAGTCCCATATCTCGCGAACGGATTGACGAACTCGATTATTTCCTGTTGCATCTGAAAGCAGAAAGTCGACCGATTACAATGGTGTGTGTAATTTTCCCCTAGGTCATTCCAGTTATTCGATTCTAGCATCAGAATTGCGAAAATTTTGATTGTTTCTCAACCATTCCTTAACTTCAAACTCCCATATCTCGCGAACGGATTGACGAACTCGATTATTTCCTGTTGCATCTGAAAGCAGAAAGTCGACCGATTACAATGGTGTGTGTACTTTTCCCCTAGGCCATTCCAGTTATTGGTTTCCTGTATCAGACTTGCGAAAATTTTGATGGTTTCTCAACCATTCCTTAACTTCACACTCCCATATCTCGCGAACGGAGTGTCGAGCTCGAGAAATTACTGTTGCATATGAAAGTAAAAACTCGCCCGATTACAAAGGTATGTGTATTTTTCCCCTAGGTCTTTGTAGTTATTTGTTTCGAGTATCAGACTTGCGAAAATTTTGATCGTTTCTCAAGCATTCCTTAACTTCAAACTCCCATATCTCGCGAACGGATCGACGAACTCGATTATTTCCTGTTGCATCTGAAAGCAGAAAGTCGACCGATTACAATGGTGTGTGTACTTTTCCCCTAGGCCATTCCAGTTATTGGTTTCGAGTATCAGACTTGCGAAAATTTTGATGGTTTCTCAACCATTCCTTAACTTCACACTCCCATATCTCGCGAACGGAGAGTCGAGCTCGAGAAATTACTGTTGCATCTGAAAGTAGAAACTCGCCCGATTACAAAGGTATGTGTATTTTTCCCCTTGGTCTTTGTAGTTATTTGTTTCGAGTATCAGACTTGCGAAAATTTTGATCGTTTCTCAAGCATTCCTTAACTTCAAAGTCCCATATCTCGCGAACGGATTGACGAACTCGATTATTTCCTGTTGCATCTGAAAGCAGAAAGTCGACCGATTACAATGGTGTGTGTAATTTTCCCCTAGGTCATTCCAGTTATTCGATTCTAGCATCAGAATTGCGAAAATTTTGATTGTTTCTCAACCATTCCTTTACTTCAAACTCCCATATCTCGCGAACGGATTGACGAACTCGATTATTTCCTGTTGCATCTGAAAGCAGAAAGTCGACCGATTACAATGGTGTGTGTACTTTTCCCCTAGGCCATTCCAGTTATTGGTTTCCTGTATCAGACTTGCGAAAATTTTGATGGTTTCTCAACCATTCCTTAACTTCACACTCCCATATCTCGCGAACGGAGTGTCGAGCTCGAGAAATTACTGTTGCATATGAAAGTAAAAACTCGCCCGATTACAAAGGTATGTGTATTTTTCCCCTAGGTCTTTGTAGTTATTTGTTTCGAGTATCAGACTTGCGAAAATTTTGATCGTTTCTCAAGCATTCCTTAACTTCAAACTCCCATATCTCGCGAACGGATTGACGAACTCGATTATTTCCTGTTGCATCTGAAAGCAGAAAGTCGACCGATTACAATGGTGTGTGTACTTTTCCCCTAGGCCATTCCAGTTATTGGTTTCGAGTATCAGACTTGCGAAAATTTTGATGGTTTCTCAACCATTCCTTAACTTCACACTCCCATATCTCGCGAACGGAGAGTCGAGCTCGAGAAATTACTGTTGCATCTGAAAGTAGAAACTCGCCCGATTACAAAGGTATGTGTATTTTTCCCCTTGGTCTTTGTAGTTATTTGTTTCGAGTATCAGACTTGCGAAAATTTTGATCGTTTCTCAAGCATTCCTTAACTTCAAAGTCCCATATCTCGCGAACGGATTGACGAACTCGATTATTTCCTGTTGCATCTGAAAGCAGAAAGTCGACCGATTACAATGGTGTGTGTAATTTTCCCCTAGGTCATTCCAGTTATTCGTTTCTAGCATCAGAATTGCGAAAATTTTGATTGTTTCTCAACCATTCCTTAACTTCAAACTCCCATATCTCGCGAACGGATTGACGAACTCGATTATTTCCTGTTGCATCTGAAAGCAGAAAGTCGACCGATTACAATGGTGTGTGTACTTTTCCCCTAGGCCATTCCAGTTATTGGTTTCCAGTATCAGACTTGCGAAAATTTTGATGGTTTCTCAACCATTCCTTAACTTCACACTCCCATATCTCGCGAACGGAGTGTCGAGCGCGAGAAATTACTGTTGCATATGAAAGTAAAAACTCGCCCGATTACAAAGGTATGTGTATTTTTCCCCTAGGTCTTTGTAGTTATTTGTTTCGAGTATCAGACTTGCGAAAATTTTGATCGTTTCTCAAGCATTCCTTAACTTCAAACTCCCATATCTCGCGAACGGATTGACGAACTCTATTATTTCCTGTTGCATCTGAAAGCAGAAAGTCGACCGATTACAATGGTGTGTGTAATTTTCCCCTAGGTCATTCCAGTTATTCGTTTCTAGCATCAGAATTGCGAAAATTTTGATGGTTTCTCAACCATTCCTTAACTTCAAACTCCCATATCTCGCGAACGGATTGACGAACTCGAGAAATTCCTGTTGCATCTGAAAGTAGAAACTCGCCCGATTGCAAAGGTATGTGCATTTTTCTCCCAGGCCATAGTAGTTATTGGTTTCGAGTATCAGACTTGCGAAAATTGTGATGGTCTCTCAACCATTGCTTAACTTCGAACTCCCATATCTCGCGAACGGATTGACGAACTCGAGGCATTCCTGTTGCATCTGAAAGTAGAAACTCGCCCCATTACTATGGTGTGTGTACTTTTCCCCTAGGCCATTCCAGTTATTGGTTTCGAGTATCACACTTGCGAAAATTTTGATGGTTTCTCAACCATTCTTTAACTTCAACCTCCCATATCTCGCGAACGGATTGTCGAATTCGACAAATTCCTGTTGTATCTGAAAGTAGAAACTCGCCCGATTACAAAGGTATGTGTATTTTTGCCCTAGGCCATAGTAGTTATTGGTTTCGAGTATCAGACTTGCGAAAATTTTTATGGTTTCTCAACCATTCCTTAACTTCAAACTCCCATATCTCGCGAGCGGATTGACGAACTCGAGAAATTCCTGTTGCATCTGAAAGCAGAAAGTCAACCGATTACAATGGCGTGTGTACTTTTCCCCTAGGTCATTCCAGTTATTCGTTTCTAGCATCAGAATTGCGAAAATTTTGATGGTCGCTCAACCATTCCTTAACTTCAAACTCCCATATCTCGCGAACGGATTGACGAACTCGAGGAATTCCTGTTGCATCTGAAAGTAGAAACTCGCCCCATTACAATGGTGTGTGTACTTTTCCCCTAGGCCATTCCAGTTATTGGTTTCGAGGATCAGACTTGCGAATATTTTGATGGTTTCTCAACCATTCCTTAACTTCAAACTCCCATATCTCGCGAACGGATTGACGAAATCGAGAAATTCCTGTTGCATCTGAAAGCAGAAAGTCGACCGATTACAATGGTGCGTGTACCTTTCCCCTAGGTCATTCCAGTTATTCGTTTCTAGCATCAGAATAGCGAAAATTTTGATGGTCGCTCAACCATTCCTTAACTTCAAACTCCCATATCTCGCGAACGGATTGACGAACTCGAGGAATTCCTGTTGCATCTGAAAGTACAAACTCGCCCCATTACAATGGTGTGTGTACTTTTCCCCTAGGCCATTCCAGTTATTGGTTTCGAGTATCACACTTGCGAAAATTTTGATGGTTCATCAACCATTCCTTCGCTTCAAACTCCCATATCTCGCGAACGGATTGACGAGCTCGAGAAATTACTGTTGCATCTGAAAGTAGAAACTCGTCCGATTACAAAGGTATGTGTATTTTTCCCCTAGGTCTTTGTAGTTATTGGTTTCGAGTATCAGACTTGCGAAAATTATGATGGTCTCTCAACCATTCCTTAACTTCGAACTCCCATATCTCGCGAACGGATTGACGAACTCGAGGAATTTCTGTTGCATCTGAAAGTAGAAACTCGCCCCATTACTATGGTGTGTGTACTTTTCCCCTAGGCCATTCCAGTTATTGGTTTCGAGTATCACACTTGCGAAAATTTTGATGGTTTCTCAACCATTCTTTAACTTCAAACTCCCATATCTCGCGAACGGATTGACGAATTCGACAAATTCCTGTTGTATCTGAAAGTAGAAACTCGCCCGATTACAAAGGTATGTGTATTTTTGCCCTAGGCCATAGTAGTTATTGGTTTCGAGTTTCAGACATGCGAAAATTTTGATGGTTTCTCAACCATTCCTTAACTTCAAACTCCCATATCTCGCGAACGAATTGACGAACTCGAGAAATTCCTGTTGCATCTGAAAGTAGAAACTCGCCCGATTGCAAAGGTATGTGTATTTTTCCCCCAGGCCATAGTAGTTATTGGTTTCGTGTATCCGACTTGCGAAAATTGTGATGGTGTCTCAACCATTCCTTAACTTCGAACTCCCATATCTCGCGAACGGATTGACGAACTCGATTATTTCCTGTTGCATCTGAAAGCAGAAAGTCGACCGATTACAATGGTGTGTGTACTTTTCCCCTAGGTCATTCCAGTTATTCGTTTCTAGCATCAGAATTGCGAAAATTTTGATGGTTTCTCAACCATTCCTTAACTTCAAACTCCCATATTTCACGAACGGATTGACGAACTCGAGAAATTCCTGTTGCATCTGAAACCAGAAACTCGTCCGATTACAGCGGTATGTGTATTTTTGCCCTAGGCCATAGTAGTTATTGGTTTCGAGTATCAGACTTGCGAAAATTTTGATGGTTTCTCAACCATTCCTTAACTTCAAACTCCGATACCTCGCGAACGGATTGGCGAACTCGAGAAATTCCTGTTGCATCTGAAAGCAGAAAGTCGACCGATTACAATGGTGTGTCTACTTTTCCCCTAGGTCATTCCAGTTATTCGTTTCTAGTATCAGAATTGCGAAAATTTTGATGGTTTCTCAACCGTTCCTTAATTTCAAACTCCCATATCTCGCGAACGCATCAACGAACTCGAGAAATTCCTGTTGCATCTGAAAGTAGAAACTCGCCCGATTACAAAGGTATGTGTATTTTTGCCCTAGGCCATAGTAGTTATTGGTTTCGAGTATCAGACTTGCGAAAATTTTTATGGTTTCTCAACCATTCCTTAACTTCAAACTCCCATATCTCGCGAGCGGATTGACGAACTCGAGAAATTCCTGTTGCATCTGAAAGCAGAAAGTCGACCGATTACAATGGCGTGTGTACTTTTCCCCTAGGTCATTCCAGTTATGCGTTTCTAGCATCAGAATTGCGAAAATTTTGATGGTCGCTCAACCATTCCTTAACTTCAAACTCCCATATCTCGCGAACGGATTGACGAACTCGAGGAATTCCTGTTGCATCTGAAAGTAGAAACTCGCCCCATTACAATGGTGTGTGTACTTTTCCCCTAGGCCATTCCAGTTATTGGTTTCGAGGATCAGACTTGCGAATATTTTGATGGTTTCTCAACCATTCCTTAACTTCAAACTCCCATATCTCGCGAACGGATTGACGAAATCGAGAAATTCCTGTTGCATCTGAAAGCAGAAAGTCGACCGATTACAATGGTGCGTGTACCTTTCCCCTAGGTCATTCCAGTTATTCGTTTCTAGCATCAGAATAGCGAAAATTTTGATGGTCGCTCAACCATTCCTTAACTTCAAACTCCCATATCTCGCGAACGGATTGACGAACTCGAGGAATTCCTGTTGCATCTGAAAGTACAAACTCGCCCCATTACAATGGTGTGTGTACTTTTCCCCTAGGCCATTCCAGTTATTGGTTTCGAGTATCACACTTGCGAAAATTTTGATGGTTCATCAACCATTCCTTCGCTTCAAACTCCCATATCTCGCGAACGGATTGACGAACTCGAGAAATTCCTGTTGCATCTGAAAGTAGAAACTCGCCCGATTGCAAAGGTATGTGTATTTTTCTCCCAGGCCATAGTAGTTATTGGTTTCGAGTATCAGACTTGCGAAAATTGTGATGGTCTCTCAACCATTCCTTAACTTCGAACTCCCATGTCTCGCGAACGGATTGACGAACTCGAGGAATTCCTGTTGCATCTGAAAGTAGAAACTCGCCCCATTACTATGGTGTGTGTACCTTTCCCCTAGGTCATTCCAGTTATTCGTTTCTAGCATCAGAATAGCGAAAATTTTGATGGTCGCTCAACCATTCCTTAACTTCAAACTCCCATATCTCGCGAACGGATTGACGAACTCGAGGAATTCCTGTTGCATCTGAAAGTACAAACTCGCCCCATTACAATGGTGTGTGTACTTTTCCCCTAGGCCATTCCAGTTATTGGTTTCGAGTATCACACTTGCGAAAATTTTGATGGTTCATCAACCATTCCTTCGCTTCAAACTCCCATATCTCGCGAACGGATTGACGAGCTCGAGAAATTACTGTTGCATCTGAAAGTAGAAACTCGTCCGATTACAAAGGTATGTGTATTTTTCCCCTAGGTCTTTGTAGTTATTTGTTTCGAGTATCAGACTTGCGAAAATTATGATGGTCTCTCAACCATTCCTTAACTTCGAACTCCCATATCTCGCGAACGGATTGACGAACTCGAGGAATTCCTGTTGCATCTGAAAGTAGAAACTCGCCCCATTACTATGGTGTGTGTACTTTTCCCCTAGGCCATTCCAGTTATTGGTTTCGAGTATCACACTTGCGAAAATTTTGATGGTTTCTCAACCATTCTTTAACTTCAAACTCCCATATCTCGCGAACGGATTGACGAATTCGACAAATTCCTGTTGTATCTGAAAGTAGAAACTCGCCCGATTACAAAGGTATGTGTATTTTTGCCCTAGGCCATAGTAGTTATTGGTTTCGAGTTTCAGACATGCGAAAATTTTGATGGTGTCTCAACCATTCCTTAACTTCGAACTCCCATATCTCGCGAACGGATTGACGAACTCGATTATTTCCTGTTGCATCTGAAAGCAGAAAGTCGACCGATTACAATGGTGTGTGTACTTTTCCCCTAGGTCATTCCAGTTATTCGTTTCTAGCATCAGAATTGCGAAAATTTTGATGGTTTCTCAACCATTCCTTAACTTCAAACTCCCATATTTCACGAACGGATTGACGAACTCGAGAAATTCCTGTTGCATCTGAAACCAGAAACTCGTCCGATTACAGCGGTATGTGTATTTTTGCCCTAGGCCATAGTAGTTATTGGTTTCGAGTATCAGACTTGCGAAAATTTTGATGGTTTCCCAACCATTCCTTAACTTCAAACTCCGATACCTCGCGAACGGATTGGCGAACTCGAGAAATTCCTGTTGCATCTGAAAGCAGAAAGTCGACCGATTACAATGGTGTGTCTACTTTTCCCCTAGGTCATTCCAGTTATTCGTTTCTAGTATCAGAATTGCGAAAATTTTGATGGTTTCTCAACCGTTCCTTAATTTCAAACTCCCATATCTCGCGAACGCATCAACGAACTCGAGAAATTCCTTTTGCATCTGAAAGTAGAAACTCGCCCCATTACAATGGTGTGTGTATTTTTGCCCTAGGCCATAGTAGTTATTGGTTTCGAGTATCAGACTTGCGAAAATTTTGATGGTTTCTCAACCATTCCTTAACTTCAAACTCCCATATCTCGCGAACGGATTGACGAACTCGAGAAATTCCTGTTGCATCTGAAAGCAGAAAGTCGACCGATTACAATGGTGTGTGTACTTTTCCCCTAGGCCATTCCAGTTATTGGTTTCGAGTATCAGACTTGCGAAAATTTTGATGGTTTCTCAACCATTCCTTAACTTCACACTCCCATATCTCGCGAACGGAGTGTCGAGCTCGAGAAATTACTGTTGCATCTGAAAGTAGAAACTCGCCCGATTACAAAGGTATGTGTATTTTTCCCCTAGGTCTTCGTAGTTATTTGTTTCGAGTATCAGACTTGCGAAAATTTTGATCGTTTCTCAAGCATTCCTTAACTTCAAAGTCCCATATCTCGCGAACGGATTGACGAACTCGATTATTTCCTGTTGCATCTGAAAGCAGAAAGTCGACCGACTACAATGGTGTGTGTAATTTTCCCCTAGGTCATTCCAGTTATTCGTTTCTAGCATCAGAATTGCGAAAATTTTGATTGTTTCTCTACCATTCCTTAACTTCAAACTCCCATATCTCGCGAACGGATTGACGAACTCGATTATTTCCTGTTGCATCTGAAAGCAGAAAGTCGACCGATTACAATGGTGTGTGTACTTTTCCCCTAGGCCATTCCAGTTATTCGTTTCTAGCATCAGAATTGCGAAAATTTTGATGGTTTCTCAACCATTCCTTAACTTCAAACTCCCATATCTCGCGAACGGATTGACGAACTCGAGAAATTCCTGTTGCATCTGAAAGTAGAAACTCGCCCGATTGCAAAGGTATGTGTATTTTTCTCCCAGGCCATAGTAGTTATTGGTTTCGAGTATCAGAATTGCGAAAATTGTGATGGTCTCTCAACCATTCCTTAACTTCGAACTCCCATGTCTCGCGAACGGATTGACGAACTCGAGGAATTCCTGTTGCATCTGAAAGTAGAAACTCGCCCCATCACTATGGTGTGTGTACTTTTCCCCTAGGCCATTCCAGTTATTCGTTTCTAGCATCAGAATTGCGAAAATTTTGATGGTTTCTCAACCATTCCTTAACTTCACACTCCCATATCTCGCGAACGGATTGACGAATTCGACAAATTCCTGTTGTATCTGAAAGTAGAAACTCGCCCGATTACAAAGGTATGTGTATTTTTGCCCTAGGCCATAGTAGTTATTGGTTTCGAGTATCAGACTTGCGAAAATTTTTATGGTTTCTCAACCATTCCTTAACTTCAAACTCCCATATCTCGCGAACGGATTGACGAACTCGAGAAATTCCTGTTGCATCTGAAAGCAGAAAGTCGACCGATTACAATGGCGTGTGTACTTTTCCTCTAGGTCATTCCAGTTATTCGTTTCTAACATCAGAATTGCGAAAATTTTGATGGTCGCTCAACCATTCCTTAACTTCAAACTCCCATATCTCGCGAACGGATTGACGAACTCGAGGAATTCCTGTTGCATCTGAAAGTAGAAACTCGCCCCATTACAATGGTGTGTGTACTTTTCCCCTAGGCCATTCCAGTTATTGGTTTCGAGTATCAGACTTGCGAATATTTTAATGGTTTCTCAACCATTCCTTAACTTCAAACTCCCATATCTCGCGAACGGATTGACGAAATCGAGAAATTCCCGTTGCATCTGAAAGCAGAAAGTCGACCGATTACAATGGTGGGTGTACCTTTCACCTAGGTCATTCCAGTTATTCGTTTCTAGCATCAGAATTGCGAAAATTTTGATGGTCGCTCAACCATTCCTTAATTTCAAACTCCCATATCTCGCGAACGGATTGACGAACTCGAGGAATTCCTGTTGCATCTGAAAGTACAAACTCGCCCCATTACAATGGTGTGTGTACTTTTCCCCTAGGCCATTCCAGTTATTGGTTTCGAGTATCACACTTGCGAAAATTTTGATGGTTCATCAACCATTCCTTCGCTTCAAACTCCCATATCTCGCGAACGGATTGACGAGCTCGAGAAATTACTGTTGCATCTGAAAGTAGAAACTCGCCCGATTACAATGGTATGTGTATTTTTGCCCTAGGCCATAGTAGTTATTGGTTTCGAGTTTCAGACTTGCGAAAATTTTGATCGTTTCTCAAGCATTCCTTAACTTCAAAGTCCCATATCTCGCGAACGGATTGACGAACTCGATTATTTCCTGTTGCATCTGAAAGCAGAAAGTCGACCGATTACAATGGTGTGTGTAATTTTCCCCTAGGTCATTCCAGTTATTCGTTTCTAGCAACAGAATTGCGAAAATTTTGATTGTTTCTCTACCATTCCTTAACTTCAAACTCCCATATCTCGCGAACGGATTGACGAACTCGATTATTTCCTGTTGCATCTGAAAGTAGAAACTCGCCCGATTACAAAGGTATGTGTATTTTTGCCCTAGGCCATAGTAGTTATTGGTTTCGAGTTTCAGACTTGCGAAAATTTTGATGGTTTCTCAACCATTCCTTAACTTCACACTCCCATATCTCGCGAACGGAGTGTCGAGCTCGAGAAATTACTGTTGCATCTGAAAGTAGAAACTCGCCCGATTGCAAAGGTATGTGTATTTTTCCCCTAGGTCTTTGTAGTTATTTGTTTCGAGTATCAGACTTGCGAAAATTTTGATGGTCTCTCAACCATTCCTTAACTTCGAACTCCCATATCTCGCGAACGGATTGACGAACTCGAGGAATTCCTGTTGCATCTGAAAGTAGAAACTCGCCCCATTACTACGGTGTGTGCACTTTTCCCCTAGGCCATTCCAGTTATTGGTTTCGAGTATCACACTTGCGAAAATTTTGATGGTTTCTCAACCATTCTTTAACTTCAAACTCCCATATCTCGCGAACGGATTGACGAATTCGACAAATTCCTGTTGTATCTGAAAGTAGAAACTCGCCCGATTACAAAGGTATGTGTATTTTTGCCCTAGGCCATAGTAGTTATTGGTTTCGAGTATCAGACTTGCGAAAATTTTTATGGTTTCTCAACCATTCCTTAACTTCAAACTCCCATATCTCGCGAACGGATTGACGAACTCGAGAAATTCCTGTTGCATCTGAAAGCAGAAAGTCGACCGATTACAATGGCGTGTGTACTTTTCCCCTAGGTCATTCCAGTTATTCGTTTCTAGCATCAGAATTGCGAAAATTTTGATGGTCGATCAACCATTCCTTAACTTCAAACTCCCATATCTCGCGAACGGATTGACGAACTCGAGGAATTCCTGTTGCATCTGAAAGTACAAACTCGCCCCATTACAATGGTGTGTGTACTTTTCCCCTAGGCCATTCCAGTTATTGGTTTCGAGTATCACACTTGCGAAAATTTTGATGGTTCATCAATCATTCCTTCGCTTCAAACTCCCATATCTCGCGAACGGATTGACGAGCTCGAGAAATTACTGTTGCATCTGAAAGTAGAAACTCGCCCGATTACAAAGGTATGTGTATTTTTGCCCTAGGCCATAGTAGTTATTGGTTTCGAGTATCAGACATGCGAAAATTTTTATGGTTTCTCAACCATTCCTTTACTTCAAACTCCCATATCTCGCGAACGGATTGACGAACTCGAGAAATTCCTGTTGCATCTGAAAGCAGAAAGTCGACCGATTACAATGGCGTGTGTACTTTTCCCCTAGGTCATTCCAGTTATTCGTTTCTAGCATCAGAATTGCGAAAATTTTGATGGTCGCTCAACCATTCCTTAACTTCACACTCCCATATCTCGCGAACGGATTGACGAACTCGAGGAATTCCTGTTGCATGTGAAAGTAGAAACACGCCCCATTACAATGTTGTGTGTACTTTTCCCCTAGGCCATTCCAGTTATTGGTTTCGAGTATCACACTTGCGAAAATTTTGATGGTTCATCAACCATTCCTTCGCATCAAACTCCCATATCTCACGAACGGATTGACGAACTCGAGGAATTCCTGTTGCATCTGAAAGTAGAAACTCGCCCCATTACTATGGTGTGTGTACTTTTCCCCTAGGCCATTCCAGTTATTGGTTTCGAGTATCACACTTGCGAAAATTTTGATGGTTTCTCAACCATTCTTTAACTTCAAACTCCCATATCTCGCGAACAGAATGACGAATTCGACAAATTCCTGTTGTATCTGAAAGTAGAAACTCGCCCGATTACAAAGGTATGTGTATTTTTGCCCTAGGCCATAGTAGTTATTGGTTTCGAGTATCAGACTTGCGAATATTTTGATGGTTTCTCAATCATTCCTTAAGTTCAAACTCCCATATCTCGCGAACGGATTGACGAAATCGAGAAATTCCTGTTGCATCTGAAAGCAGAAAGTCGACCGATTACAATGGTGCGTGTACCTTTCCCCTAGGTCATACAGTTATTCGTTTCTAGCATCAGAATTGCGAAAATTTTGATGGTCGCTCAACCATTCCTTAACTTCAAACTCCCATATCTCGCGAACGGATTGACGAACTCGAGGAATTCCTGTTGCATCTGAAACTACAAACTCGCCCCATTACAATGGTGTGTGTACTTTTCCCCTAGGCCATTCCAGTTATTGGTTTCGAGTATCAAACATGCGAAAATTTTGATGGTTCATCAACCATTCCTTCGCTTCAAACTCCCATATCTCGCGAACGGATTGACGAACTCGAGAAATTACTGTTGCATCTGAAAGTAGAAACTCGCCCGATTACAAAGGTATGTGTATTTTTGTCCTAGGCCATAGTAGTTATTGGTTTCGAGTTTCAGACTTGCGAAAATTTTGATGGTTTCTCAACCATTCCTTAACTTCACACTCCCATATCTCGCGAACGGAGTGTCGAGCTCGAGAAATTACTGTTGCATCTGAAAGTAGAAACTCGCCCGATTACAAAGGTATGTGTATTTTTCCCCTAGGTCTTTGTAGTTATTTGTTTCGAGTATCAGACTTGCGAAAATTTTGATGGTCTCTCAACCATTCCTTAACTTCGAACTCCCATATCTCGCGAACGGATTGACGAACTCGAGGAATTCCTGTTGGATCTGAAAGTAGAAACTCGCCCCATTACTATGGTGTGTGTACTTTTCCCCTAGGCCATTCCAGTTATTGGTTTCGAGTATCACACTTGCGAAAATTTTGATGGTATCTCAACCATTCTTTAACTTCAAACTCCCATATCTCGCGAACGGATTGACGAATTCGACAAATTCCTGTTGTATCTGAAAGTAGAAACTCGCCCGATTACAAAGGTATGTGTATTTTTGACCTAGGCCATAGTAGTTATTGGTTTCGCGTATCAGACTTGCGAAAATTTTTATGGTTTCTCAACCATTCCTTAACTTCAAACTCCCATATCTCGCGAACGGATTGACGAACTCGAGGAATTCCTGTTGCATCTGAAAGTAGAAACTCGCCCCATTACAATGGTGTGTGTACTTTTCCCCTAGGCCATTCCAGTTATTGGTTTCGAGTATCAGACTTGCGAATATTTTGATGGTTTCTCAACCATTCCTTAACTTCAAACTCCCATATCTCGAGAACGGATTGACGAACTCGAGAAATTCCTGTTGCATCTGAAAGTAGAAACTCGCCCGATTGCAAAGGTATGTGTATTTTTCCCCCAGGCCATAGTAGTTATTGGTTTCGAGTATCAGACTTGCAAAAATTGTGATGGTCTCTCAACCATTCCTTAACTTCGAACTCCCATATCTCGCGAACGGATTGACGAACTCGAGGAATTCCTGTTGGATCTGAAAGTAGAAACTCGCTCCATTACTATGGTGTGTGTACTTTTCCCCTAGGCCATTCCAGTTATTGGTTTCGAGTATCACACTTGCGAAAATTTTGATGGTTTCTCAACCATTCTTTAACTTCAAACTCCCATATCTCGCGAACGGATTGACGAATTCGACAAATTCCTGTTGTATCTGAAAGTAGAAACTCGCCCGATTACAAAGGTATGTGTATTTTTGCCCTAGGCCATAGTAGTTATTGGTTTCGCGTATCAGACTTGCGAAAATTTTTATGGTTTCTCAACCATTCCTTAACTTCAAACTCCCATATCTCGCGAACGGATTGACGAACTCGAGGAATTCCTGTTGCATCTGAAAGTAGAAACTCGCCCCATTACAATGGTGTGTGTACTTTTCCCCTAGGCCATTCCAGTTATTGGTTTCGAGTATCAGACTTTCGAATATTTTGATGGTTTCTCAACCATTCCTTAACTTCAAACTCCCATATCTCGAGAACGGATTGACGAACTCGAGAAATTCCTGTTGCATCTGAAAGTAGAAACTCGCCCGATTGCAAAGGTATGTGTATTTTTCCCCCAGGCCATAGTAGTTATTGGTTTCGAGTATCAGACTTGCAAAAATTGTGATGGTCTCTCAACCATTCCTTGACTTCGAACTCCCATATCTCGCGAACGGATTGACGAACTCGAGGAATTCCTGTTGCACCTGAAACTAGAAACTCGCCCCATTACTATGGTGTGTGTACTTTTCCCCTAGGCCATTCCAGTTATTGGTTTCGAGTATCACACTTGCGAAAATTTTGATGGTTTCTCAACCATTCTTTAACTTCAAACTCCCATATCTCGCGAACGGATTGACGAATTCGACAAATTCCTGTTGTATCTGAAAGTAGAAACTCGCCCGATTACAAAGGTATGTGTATTTTTGCCCTAGGCCATAGTAGTTATTGGTTTCGAGTATCAGACTTGCGAAAATTTTGATGGTTTCTCAACCATTCCTTAACTTCAAACTCCCATATCTCGCGAACGGATTGACGGACTCGAGAAATTCCTGTTGCATCTAAAAGCAGAAAGTCGACCGATTACAATGGTGTGTGTACTTTTCCCCTAGGTCATTCCAGTTATTCGTTTCTAGCATCAGAATTGCGAAAATTTTGATGGTCGCTCAACCATTCCTTAACTTCAAACTCCCATATCTCGCGAACGGATTGACGAACTCGAGGAATTCCTGTTGCATCTGAAAGTAGAAAATCGCCCCATTACAATGGTGTGTGTACTTTACCCCTAGGCCGTTCCAGTTATTCGTTTCGAGTATCAGACTTGCGAATATTTTAATGGTTTCTCAACCATTCCTTAACTTCAAACTCCCATATCTCGCGAACGGATTGACGAAATCGAGAAATTCCTGTTGCATCTGAAAGCAGAAATCGATCGATTACAGTGGTGTGTGTACTTTTCCCCTAGGTCATTCCAGTTCTTCGTTTCTAGCATCAGAATTGCGAAAATTTTGATGGTCGCTCAACCATTCCTTAACTTCAAACACCCATATCTCGCGAACGGATTGACGAACTCGAGGAATTCCTGTTGCATCTGAAAGTATAAACTCGCCCCATTACAATGGTGTGTGTACTTTTCCCCTAGGCCATTCCAGTTATTGGTTTCGAGTATCACACTTGCGAAAATTTTGATGGTTCATCAACCATTCCTTCGCTTCAAACTCCCATATCTCGCGAACGGATTGACGAAATCGAGAAATTACTGTTGCATCTCAAAGTAGAAACTCGCCCGATTTCAAAGGTATGTGTATTTTTGCCCTAGGCCATAGTAGTTATTGGTTTCGAGTATCAGACTTGCGAAAATTTTGATGGTTTCTCAACCATTCCTTAACTTCAAACTCCCATATCTCGCGAACGGATTGACGAACTCGAGAAATTCCTGTTGCATCTGAAAGTAGAAACTCGCCCGATTGCAAAGGTATGTGTATTTTTCCCCCAGGCCATAGTAGTTATTGGTTTCGTGTATCCGACTTGCGAAAATTGTGATGGTCTCTCAACCATTCCTTAACTTCGAACTCCCATATCTCGCGAACGGATTGACGAACTCGATTATTTCCTGTTGCATCTGAAAGCAGAAAGTCGACCGATTACAATGGTGTGTGTACTTTTCCCCTTGGTCGTTCCAGTTATTCGTTTCTAACATCAGAATTGCGAAAATTTGGATGATTTCTCAACCATTCCTTAACTTCAAACTCCCATATCTCGCGAACGGATTGACGAACTCGAGAAATTCCTGTTGCATCTGAAAGTAGAAACTCGCCCGATTGCAAAGGTATGTGTATTTTTGCCCTAGGCCATAGTAGTTACTGGTTTCGAGTATCAGACTTGCGAAAATTTTGATGGTTTCTCAACCATTCCTTGACTTCAAACTCCGATACCTCGCGAACGGATTGGCGAACTCGAGAAATTCCCGTTGCATCTGAAAGCAGAAAGTCGACCGATTACAATGGTGTGTGTACTTTTCCCCTAGGTCATTCCAGTTATTCGTTTCTAGCATCAGAATTGCGAATATTTTGATGGTTTCTCAACCGTTCCTTAATTTCAAACTCCCATATCTCGCGAACGCATTAATGAACTCGAGAAATTCCTGTTGCATCTGAAAGTAGAAACTCGCCCCATTACAATGGTGTGTGTATTTTTGTTCTAGGCCATAGTAGTTATTGGTTTCGAGTATCAGACTTGCGAAAATTTTGATCGTTTCTCAAGCATTCCTTAACTTCAAACTCCCATATCTCGCGAACGGATTGACGAACTCGATTATTTCCTGTTGCATCTGAAAGCAGAAAGTCGACCGATTACAATGGTGTGTGTACTTCTCCCCTAGGTCATTCCAGTTATTCGTTTCTAGCATCAGAATTGCGAAAATTTTGATGGTTTCTCAACCATTCCTTAATTTCAAACTCCCATATCTCGCGAACGGATTGACGAACTCAAGAAATTCCTGTTGCATCTGAAAGTAGAAACTCGCCCGATTGCACAGGTATGTGTATTTTTCCCCAGGCCATAGTAGTTATTGGTTTCGAGTATCAGACTTGCGAACATTGTGATGGTCTCTCAACCATTCCTTAACTTCGAACTCCCATATCTAGCGAACGGATTGACGAACTCGAGGAATTCCTGTTGCATCTGAAAGTAGAAACTCGCCCCATTACTATGGTGTATGTACTTTTCCCCTAGGCCATTCCAGTTATTGGTTTCGAGTATCACACTTGCGAAAATTTTGATGGTTCCTCAACCATTCTTTAACTTCAAACTCCCATATCTCGCGAACGGATTGACGAACTCGAGAAATTCCTGTTGCATCTGAAAGCAGAAAATCGACCGATTACAATGGTGTGTGTACTTTTCCCCTAGGTCATTCCAGTTATTCGTTTCTAGAATCAGAATTGCGAAAATTTTGATGGTCCCCAACCATTCCTTAACTTCAAACTCCCATATCTCGCGAACGGATTGACGAACTCGAGGAAATCCTGTTGCATCTGAAAGTATAAACTCGCCCCATTACTATGGTGTGTGTACTTTTCCCCTAGGTCATTCCAGTTATTCGTTTCTAGCATCAGAATTGCGAAAATTTTGATTGTTTCTCAACCATTCCTTAACTTCAAACTCCCATATCTCGCGAACGGATTGACGAACTCGAGAAATTCCTGTTGTATCTGAAAGTAGAAAGTCGACCGATTACAAAGGTATGTGTATTTTTGCCCTAGGCCATAGTAGTTATTGGTTCCGCGTATCAGACTTGCGAAAATTTTTATGGTTTCTCAACCATTCCTTAACTTCAAACTCCCATATCTCGCGAACGGATTGACGAACTCGAGGAATTCCTGTTGCATCTGAAAGTAGAAACTCGCCCCATTACAATGGTGTGTGTACTTTTCCCCTAGGCCATTCCAGTTATTGGTTTCGAGTATCAGACTTGCGAATATTTTGATGGTTTCTCAACCATTCCTTAACTTCAAACTCCCATATCTCGAGAACGGATTGACGAACTCGAGAAATTCCTGTTGCATCTGAAAGTAGAAACTCGCCCGATTGCAAAGGTATGTGTATTTTTCCCCCAGGCCATAGTAGTTATTGGTTTCGAGTATCAGACTTGCAAAAATTGTGATGGTCTCTCAACCATTCCTTAACTTCGAACTCCCATATCTCGCGAACGGATTGACGAACTCGAGGAATTCCTGTTGCACCTGAAACTAGAAACTCGCCCCATTACTATGGTGTGTGTACTTTTCCCCTAGGCCATTCCAGTTATTGGTTTCGAGTATCACACTTGCGAAAATTTTGATGGTTTCTCAACCATTCTTTAACTTCAAACTCCCATATCTCGCGAACGGATTGACGAATTCGACAAATTCCTGTTGTATCTGAAAGTAGAAACTCGCCCGATTACAAAGGTATGTGTATTTTTGCCCTAGGCCATAGTAGTTATTGGTTTCGAGTATCAGACTTGCGAAAATTTTGATGGTTTCTCAACCATTCCTTAACTTCAAACTCCCATATCTCGCGAACGGATTGACGAACTCGAGAAATTCCTGTTGCATCTGAAAGCAGAAAGTCGACCGATTACAATGGTGTGTGTACTTTTCCCCTAGGTCATTCCAGTTATTCGTTTCTAGCATCAGAATTGCGAAAATTTTGATGGTCGCTCAACCATTCCTTAACTTCAAACTCCCATATCTCGCGAACGGATTGACGAACTCGAGGAATTCCTGTTGCATCTGAAAGTAGAAAATCGCCCCATTACAATGGTGTGTGTACTTTACCCCTAGGCCGTTCCAGTTATTCGTTTCGAGTATCAGACTTGCGAATATTTTAATGGTTTCTCAACCATTCCTTAACTTCAAACTCCCATATCTCGCAAACGGATTGACGAAATCGAGAAATTCCTGTTGCATCTGAAAGCAGAAATCGATCGATTACAGTGGTGTGTGTACTTTTCCCCTAGGTCATTCCAGTTCTTCGTTTCTAGCATCAGAATTGCGAAAATTTTGATGGTCGCTCAACCATTCCTTAACTTCAAACACCCATATCTCGCGAACGGATTGACGAACTCGAGGAATTCCTGTTGCATCTGAAAGTATAAACTCGCCCCATTACAATGGTGTGTGTACTTTTCCCCTAGGCCATTCCAGTTATTGGTTTCGAGTATCCGACTTGCGAAAATTTTGATGGTTCATCAACCATTCCTTCGCTTCAAACTCCCATATCTCGCGAACGGATTGACGAAATCGAGAAATTACTGTTGCATCTCAAAGTAGAAACTCGCCCGATTTCAAAGGTATGTGTATTTTTGCCCTAGGCCATAGTAGTTATTGGTTTCGAGTATCAGACTTGCGAAAATTTTGATGGTTTCTCAACCATTCCTTAACTTCAAACTCCCATATCTCGCGAACGGATTGACGAACTCGAGAAATTCCTGTTGCATCTGAAAGTAGAAACTCGCCCGATTGCAAAGGTATGTGTATTTTTCCCCCAGGCCATAGTAGTTATTGGTTTCGTGTATCCGACTTGCGAAAATTGTGATGGTCTCTCAACCATTCCTTAACTTCGAACTCCCATATCTCGCGAACGGATTGACGAACTCGATTATTTCCTGTTGCATCTGAAAGCAGAAAGTCGACCGATTACAATGGTGTGTGTACTTTTCCCCTTGGTCGTTCCAGTTATTCGTTTCTAACATCAGAATTGCGAAAATTTGGATGATTTCTCAACCATTCCTTAACTTCAAACTCCCATATCTCGCGAACGGATTGACGAACTCGAGAAATTCCTGTTGCATCTGAAAGTAGAAACTCGCCCGATTGCAAAGGTATGTGTATTTTTGCCCTAGGCCATAGTAGTTACTGGTTTCGAGTATCAGACTTGCGAAAATTTTGATGGTTTCTCAACCATTCCTTGACTTCAAACTCCGATACCTCGCGAACGGATTGGCGAACTCGAGAAATTCCCGTTGCATCTGAAAGCAGAAAGTCGACCGATTACAATGGTGTGTGTACTTTTCCCCTAGGTCATTCCAGTTATTCGTTTCTAGCATCAGAATTGCGAATATTTTGATGGTTTCTCAACCGTTCCTTAATTTCAAACTCCCATATCTCGCGAACGCATTAATGAACTCGAGAAATTCCTGTTGCATCTGAAAGTAGAAACTCGCCCCATTACAATGGTGTGTGTATTTTTGTTCTAGGCCATAGTAGTTATTGGTTTCGAGTATCAGACTTGCGAAAATTTTGATCGTTTCTCAAGCATTCCTTAACTTCAAACTCCCATATCTCGCGAACGGATTGACGAACTCGATTATTTCCTGTTGCATCTGAAAGCAGAAAGTCGACCGATTACAATGGTGTGTGTACTTTTCCCCTAGGTCATTCCAGTTATTCGTTTCTAGCATCAGAATTGCGAAAATTTTGATGGTTTCTCAACCATTCCTTAATTTCAAACTCCCATATCTCGCGAACGGATTGACGAACTCAAGAAATTCCTGTTGCATCTGAAAGTAGAAACTCGCCCGATTGCACAGGTATGTGTATTTTTCCCCAGGCCATAGTAGTTATTGGTTTCGAGTATCAGACTTGCGAACATTGTGATGGTCTCTCAACCATTCCTTAACTTCGAACTCCCATATCTAGCGAACGGATTGACGAACTCGAGGAATTCCTGTTGCATCTGAAAGTAGAAACTCGCCCCATTACTATGGTGTGTGTACTTTTCCCCTAGGCCATTCCAGTTATTGGTTTCGAGTATCACACTTGCGAAAATTTTGATGGTTCCTCAACCATTCTTTAACTTCAAACTCCCATATCTCGCGAACGGATTGACGAACTCGAGAAATTCCTGTTGCATCTGAAAGCAGAAAGTCGACCGATTACAATGGTGTGTGTACTTTTCCCCTAGGTCATTCCAGTTATTCGTTTCTAGAATCAGAATTGCGAAAATTTTGATGGTCCCCAACCATTCCTTAACTTCAAACTCCCATATCTCGCGAACGGATTGACGAACTCGAGGAAATCCTGTTGCATCTGAAAGTATAAACTCGCCCCAATACATTGGTGTGTGTACTTTTCCCCTAGGTCATTCCAGTTATTCGTTTCTAGCATCAGAATTGCGAAAATTTTGATTGTTTCTCAACCATTCCTTAATTTCAAACTCCCATATCTCGCGAACGGATTGACGAACTCGAGAAATTCCTGTTGCATCTGAAAGTAGAAACTCGCCCGATTGCAAAGGTATGTGTATTTTTCCCCCAGGCCATAGTAGTTATTGGTTTCGAGTATCAGACTTGCGAAAATTGTGATGGTCTCTCAACCATTCCTTAACTTCGAACTCCCATATCTAGCGAACGGATTGACGAACTCGAGGAATTCCTGTTGCATCTGAAAGTAGAAACTCGCCCCATTACTATGGTGTGTGTACTTTTCCCCTAGGCCATTCCAGTTATTGGTTTCGAGTATCACACTTGCGAAAATTTTGATGGTTTCTCAACCATTCCTTAACTTCAAACTCCCATATCTCGCGAACGGATTGACGAACTCGAGAAATTACTGTTGCATCTGAAAGTAGAAACTCGCCCGATTACAAAGGTATGTGTATTTTTCCCCTACGGCTTTGTAGTTATTTTTTTCGAGTATCAGACTTGCGAAAATTTTGATGGTTTCTCAAGCATTCCTTAATTTCAAACTCCCATATCTCGCGAACGGATTGACGAACTCGATTATTTCCTGTTGCATCTGAAAGCAGAAAGTCGACCGATTACAATGGTGTGTGTACTTTTCCCCTAGGTCATTCCAGTTATTCGTTTCTAGCATCCGACTTGCGAAAATTGTGATGGTCTCTCAACCATTCCTTAACTTCGAACTCCCATATCTCGCGAACGGATTGACGGACTCGAGGAATTCCTGTTGCATCTGAAAGTATAAACTCGCCCCATTACTATAGTGTTTGTACTTTTCCCCTAGGCCATTCCAGTTATTGGTTTCGAGTATCACACTTGCGAAAATTTTGATGGTTTCTCAACCATTCCTTAACTTCAAACTCCCATATCTCGCGAACGGATTGACGAGCTCGAGAAATTACTGTTGCATCTGAAAGTAGAAACTTGCCCGATTACAAAGGTATGTGTATTTTTCCCCTAGGGCTTTGTAGTTACTTGTTTCGAGTATCAGACTTGCGAAAATTTTGATGGTTTCTCAAGCATTCCTTAACTTCAAACTCCCATATCTCGCGAACGGATTGACGAACTCGATTATTTCCTATTGCATCTGAAAGCAGATAGTCGACCGATTACAATGGTGTGTGTACTTTTCCCCTAGGACATTCCAGTTATTCGTTTCTAGCATCAGAATTGCGAAAATTTTGATGGTTTCTCAACCATTCCTTAACTTCAAACTCCCATATCTCGCGAACGGATTGACGAACTCGAGAAATTCCTGTTGCATCTGAAAGTAGAGACTCGCCCGATTGCAAGGGTATGTTTATTTTTCCCCCAGGCCATAGTAGTTATTGGTTTCGAGTATCAGACTTGCGAAAATTGTGATGGTCTCTCAACCATTCCTTAACTTCGAACTCCCATATCTCGCGAACGGATTGACGAACTCGAGGAATTCCTGTTGCATCTGAAAGTATAAACTCGCCCCATTTCAATGGTGTGTGTACTTTTCCCCTAGGCCATTCCAGTTATTGGTTTCGAGTATCAGACTTGCGAAAATTTTGATGGTTTCTCAACCGTTTCTTAATTTCAAACTCCCACATCTCGCGGACGGACTGACGAACTCGGGAAATTCCTGTTGCATCTGAAAGTAAAAACTCGCCCGATTGCAAAGGTATGTGTATTTTTCCCCCAGGCAATAGTAGTTATTGGTTTCGAGTATCAGACTTGCGAAAATTGTGATGGTCTCTCAACCATTCCTTAACTTCTTACTCCCATATCTCGCGAACGGATTGACGAACTCGAGGAATTCCTGTTGCATCTGAAAGTAGAAACTCGCCCCATTACTATGGTGTGTGTACTTTTCCCCTAGGCCATTCCAGTTATTGGTTTCGAGTATCACACTTGCGAAAATTTTGATGGTTTCTCAACCATTCTTTAACTTCAAACTCCCATATCTCGCGAACGGATTGACGAATTCGACAAATTCCTATTGTATCTGAAAGTAGAAACTCGCCCGATTGCAAAGGTATGTGTATTTTTGCCCTAGGCCATAGTAGTTATTGGTTTCGAGTATCAGACTTGCGAAAATTTTGATGGTTTCACAACCATTCCTTAACTTCAAACTCCCATATCTCGCGAACGGATTGACGAACTCGAGAAATTACTGTTGCAGCTGAAAGCAGAAAGTCGACCGATTACAATGGGGTTTGTACTTTTCCCGTAGGTCATTCCAGTTATTCGTTTCTAGCATCAGAATTGCGAAAATTTTGATGGTCGCTCAACCATTCCTTAACTTCAAACTCCCATATCTCGCGAACGGATTGACGAACTCGAGGAATTCCTGTTGCATCTGAAAGTATAAACTCGCCCCATTACAATGGTGTGTGTACTTTTCCCCTAGGCCATTCCAGTTATTGGTTTCGAGTATCACACTTGCGAAAATTTTGATGGTTTCTCACCCATTCTTTAACTTCAAACTCCCATATCTCGCGAACGGATTGACGAATTCGACAAATTCCTGTTGCATCTGAAAGCAGAAACTCGCCCGATTACAAAGGTATGTGTATTTTTGCCCTAGGCCATAGTAGTTATTGGTTTCGAGAATCAGACTTGCGAAAATTTTGATGGTTTCTCAAGCATTCCTTAACTTCAAACTCCCATATCTCGCGAACTGATTGACGAACACGAGAAATTCCGTTTGCATCTGCAATAAGAAACTCCCCCGATTACAACGGTATGTGTATTTTTTCCCTAAGCCTTTGTAGTTATTGGTTTCGAGTATCAGACTTGCGAAAATTTTGATGGTTTCTCAACCGTTTCTTAATTTCAAACTCCCACATCTCGCGGACGGACTGACGAACTCGAGAAATTCCGGTTGCATCTGAAAGTAGATACTCGCCCGATTGCAAAGGTATGTGTATTTTTCCCCCAGGCCATAGTAGTTATTGGTTTCGAGTATCAGACTTGCGAAAATTGTGATGGTCTCTCAACCATTCCTTAACTTCTTACTCCCATATCTCGCGAACGGATTGACGAACTCGAGAAATTCCTGTTGCAGCTGAAAGCAGAAAGTCGACCGATTACAATGGGGTTTGTACTTTTCCCGTAGGTCATTCCAGTTATTCGTTTCTAGCATCAGAATTGCGAAAATTTTGATGGTCGCTCAACCATTCCTTAACTTCAAACTCCCATATCTCGCGAACGGATTGACGAACTCGAGGAATTCCTGTTGCATCTGAAACTATAAACTCGCCCCATTACAATGGTGTGTGTACTTTTCCCCTAGGCCATTCCAGTTATTGGTTTCGAGTATCACACTTGCGAAAATTTTGATGGTTTCTCAACCATTCCTTAACTTCAAACTCCCATATCTCGCGAACGGATTGACGAGCTCGAGAAATTACTGTTGCATCTTAAAGTAGAAACTCGCCCGATTACAAAGGTATGTGTATTTTTCCCCTAGGGCTTTGTAGTTATTTGTTTCGAGTATCAGACTTGCGAAAATTTTGATGGTTTCTCAAGCACTCCTTAATTTCAAACTCCCATGTCTCGCGAACGGATTGACGAACTCGATTATTTCCTGTTGCATCTGAAAGCTGAAAGTCGACCGATTACAATGGTGTGTGTACTTTTCCCCTAGGTCATTCCAGTTATTCGTTTCTAGCATCCGACTTGCGAAAATTGTGATGGTCTCTCAACCATTCCTTAACTTCGAACTCCCATATCTCGCGAACGGATTGACGGACTCGAGGAATTCCTGTTGCATCTGAAAGTATAAACTCGCCCCATTACTATAGTGTGTGTACTTTTCCCCTAGGCCATTCCAGTTATTGGTTTCGAGTATCACACTTGCGAAAATTTTGATGGTTTCTCACCCATTCTTTAACTTCAAACTCCCATATCTCGCGAACGGATTGACGAATTCGACAAATTCCTGTTGCATCTGAAAGTAGAAACTCGCCCGATTACAAAGGTATGTGTATTTTTGCCCTAGGCCATAGTAGTTATTGGTTTCGAGAATCAGACTTGCGAAAATTTTGATGGTTTCTCAAGCATTCCTTAACTTCAAACTCCAATATCTCGCGAACTGATTGACGAACACGAGAAATTCCGTTTGCATCTGCAACAAGAAACTCCCCCGATTACAACGGTATGTGTATTTTTTCCCTAAGCCTTTGTAGTTATTGGTTTCGAGTATCAGACTTGCGAAAATTTTGATGGTTTCTCAACCGTTTCTTAATTTCAAACTCCCACATCTCGCGGACGGACTGACGAAATCGAGAAATTCCTGTTGCATCTGAAAGTAGAAACTCGCCCGATTGCAAAGGTATGTGTATTTTTCCCCCAGGCCATAGTAGTTATTGGTTTCGAGTATCAGACTTGCGAAAATTGTGATGGTCTCTCAACCATTCCTTAACTTCTTACTCCCATATCTCGCGAACGGATTGACGAACTCGAGGAATTCCTGTTGCATCTGAAAGTAGAAACTCGCCCCATTACTATGGTGTGTGTACTTTTCCCCTAGGCCATTCCAGTTATTGGTTTCGAGTATCACACTTGCGAAAATTTTGATGGTTTCTCACCCATTCTTTAACTTCAAACTCCCATATCTCGCGAACGGATTGACGAATTCGACAAATTCCTGTTGCATCTGAAAGTAGAAACTCGCCCGATTACAAAGGTATGTGTATTTTTGCCCTAGGCCATAGTAGTTATTGGTTTCGAGAATCAGACTTGCGAAAATTTTGATGGTTTCTCAAGCATTCCTTAACTTCAAACTCCCATATCTCGCGAACTGATTGACGAACACGAGAAATTCCGTTTGCATCTGCAATAAGAAACTCCCCCGATTACAACGGTATGTGTATTTTTTCCCTAAGCCTTTGTAGTTATTGGTTTCGAGTATCAGACTTGCGAAAATTTTGATGGTTTCTCAACCGTTTCTTAATTTCAAACTCCCACATCTCGCGGACGGCCTGACGAACTCGAGAAATTCCTGTTGCATCTGAAAGTAGAAACTCGCCCGATTGCAAAGGTATGTGTATTTTTCCCCCAGGCCATAGTAGTTATTGGTTTCGAGTATCAGACTTGCGAAAATTGTGATGGTCTCTCAACCATTCCTTAACTTCTTACTCCCATATCTCGCGAAGGGATTGACGAACTCGAGGAATTCCTGTTGCATCTGAAAGTAGAAACTCGCCCCATTACTATGGTGTGTGTACTTTTCCCCTAGGCCATTCCAGTTATTGGTTTCGAGTATCACACTTGCGAAAATTTTGATGGTTTCTCAACCATTCTTTAACTTCAAACTCCCATATCACGCGAACGGATTGACGAATTCGACAAATTCCTGTTGTATCTGAAAGTAGAAACTCGCCCGATTACAAAGGTATGTGTATTTTTGCCCTAGGCCATAGTAGTTATTGGTTTCGAGTATCAGACTTGCGAAAATTTTGATGGTTTCTCAACCATTCCTTAACTTCAAACTCCCATACCTCGCGAACGGATTGACTAACTCGAGAAATTCCTGTTGCAGCTGAAAGCAGAAAGTCGACCGATTACAATGGGGTTTGTACTTTTCCCGTAGGTCATTCCAGTTATTCGTTTCTAGCATCAGAATTGCGAAAATTTTGATGGTCGCTCAACCATTCCTTAACTTCAAACTCCCATATCTCGCGAACGGATTGACGATCTCGAGGAATTCCTGTTGCATCTGAAACAATAAACTCGCCCCATTGCAATGGTGTGTGTACTTTTCCCCTAGGCCATTCCAGTTATTGGTTTCGAGTATCACACTTGCGAAAATTTTGATGGTTTCTCAACCATTCCTTAACTTCAAACTCCCATATCTCGCGAACGGATTGACGAGCTCGAGAAATTACTGTTGCATCTGAAAGTAGAAACTCGCCCGATAACAAAGGTATGTTTATTTTTCCCCCAGGCCATAGTAGTTATTGGTTTCGAGTATCAGACTTGCGAAAATTGTGATGGTCTCTCAACCATTCCTTAACTTCGAACTCCCATATCTCGCGTACGGATTGACGAACTCGAGGAATTCCTGTTGCATCTGAAAGTATAAACTCGCCTCATTACAATGGTGTGTGTACTTTTCCCCTAGGCCATTCCAGTTATTGGTTCCGAGTATCACACTTGCGAAAATTTTGATGGTTTCTCACCCATTCTTTAACTTCAAACTCCCATATCTCGCGAACGGATTGACGAATTCGACAAATTCCTGTTGCATCTGAAAGTAGAAACTCGCCCGATTACAAAGGTATGTGTATTTTTGCCCTAGGCCATAGTAGTTATTGGTTTCGAGAATCAGACTTGCGAAAATTTTGATGGTTTCTCAAGCATTCCTTAACTTCAAACTCCCATATCTCGCGAACTGATTGACGAACACGAGAAATTCCGTTTGCATCTGGAACAAGAAACTCCCCCGATTACAACGGTATGTGTATTTTTTCCCTAAGCCTTTGTAGTTATTGGTTTCGAGTATCAGACTTGCGAAAATTTTGATGGTTTCTCAACCGTTTCTTAATTTCAAACTCCCACATCTCGCGAACGGACTGACGAACTCGAGAAATTCCGGTTGCATCTGAAACCAGAAACTCGTCCGATTACAACGGTATGTGTATTTTTGCCCTAGGCCATAGTAGTTATTGGTTTCGAGTATCAGACTTGCGAAAATTTTGATGGTTTCTCAACCATTCCTTAACTTCAAGCTCCCATATCTCGCGAACCGATAGACGAACTCGAGAAGTTCCTGTTGCATCTGAAAGTGGAAACTCGCCCGATTACAAAGGTATGTGTATTTTTGCCCTAGGCCATAGTAGTTATTGGTTTCGAGTATCAGACTTGCGAAAATTTTGATGGTTTTTCAACCATTCCTTAACTTCAAACTCCCATATCTCCCGAACGGATTGACGAACTCGAGAAATTCCTGTTGCATCGGAAAGTAGAAACTAGCCCGATTACAATGGTGTGTGCACTTTTCCCCTAGGCCATTCCAGTTATTGGTTTCGAGTATCAGACCAGCGAAAATTTTGATGGTTTCTCACCCATTCTTTAACTTCAAACTCCCATATCTCGCGAACGGATTGACGAACTCGAGAATTTCCCATTGCATCTGAAAGCAGAAACTCGCCCGGTAACAACGGTATGTGCATTTTTCCCCTAGGCCATTGTAGTTATTGGTTTCGAGTATCAGACTTGCGAAAATTTTGATGGTTTCTCAACCATTCCTTAACTTCAAACTACCATATCTCGCGAACCGATTGACGAACTCGAGAATTTCCTATTGCATCTGAAAGCAGAAACACGCCCGATTACAAAGGTACGTGTATTTTTGACCTAGGCCATTCCAGTTATTGGTTTCGAGTATCAGACCAGCGAAAATTTTGAAGGTTTCTCAACCATTCCTTAACATCAAACTCCCATATCTCATGAACGGGTTGTCGTACTCGAGAAATTCCTGTTGCATCTGAAAGTAGAAACTCGCCCGATTACAACGGTATGTGTATTTTTCCCCTAGGCCATTGTACTTATTGGTTTCGAGTATCAGACTTGCGAAAATTTTGATGGTTTCCCAACCATTCCTTAACTTCAAACTCCCATTTCTCGCGAACGGATTGACGAAATCGAGAAGTTCCTGTTGCATCTGAAAGTAGAAACTAGCCCGATTACAACGGTATGTGCACTTTTCCCCTAGGCCATTCCAGTTATTCGTTTCTAGCATCAAAATTGCGACAATTTTGATGGTTTCTCAATCATTCCTTAACTTCAAACTTCCATATCTCGCGAACGGATTGACGAACTCGAGAATTTCCTATTGCATCTGAAAGCAGAAACTCGCTCGATTACAACGGTATGTGCATTTTTGCCCTAGGCCATAGTAGTTATTGGTTTCGAGTATCAGACTTGCGATAATTTTGATGGTTTCTCAAGCATTCCTTAACTTCAAACTCCCATATCTCGCGAACGGATTGACGAACTTGAGAAATTCCTATTGCATCTGACAGCAGAAACTCGCCCGATTACAACGGTATTTGTATTTTTCCCCTAGGCCATTGTAGTTATTGGTTTCGAGTATCAGACTTGGGAAAATTTTGATGGTTTCTCAACCATTCCTTAACTTCAAACTACCATATCTCGCGAACCGATTGACGAACTCGAGAATTTCCTATTGCATCTGAAAGCAGAAACACGCCCGATTACAACGGTACGTGTATTTTTGACCTAGGCCATTCCAGTTGTTGGTTTCGAGTACCAGACCAGCGAAAATTTTGATGGTTTCTCAACCATTCCTTAACTTCAAACTCCCATATCTCCCGAACGGATTGACGAACTCGAGAAATTCCTGTTGCATCTGAAAGTAGAAACTAGCCCGATTAAATTGGAGTGCACTTTTCCCCTAGGCCATTCCAGTTATTGGTTTCGAGTATCAGACCAGCGAAAATTTTGATGGTTTCTCAACCATTCGTTAACTTCAAACTACCATATCTCGCGAACGGATTGACGAACTCGAGAAATTCCTGTTGCATCTGAAAGCAGAATCTCGCCCGATTACAACGGTTTGTGCATTTTTGCCCTAGGCCATAGTAGTTACAGGTTTCGGGTGTCAGACTTGCGAAAATTTTGATGGTTTCTGAACCATTCCTTAAATTCAAACTCCCATATCTCGCGAACGGATTGACGAACTCGAGGAATTCCTGCTGCATCTGAAAGTATAAACTCGCCCCATTACAATGGTGTGTGTACTTTTCCCCTAGGCCATTCCAGTTATTGGTTTCGAGTATCACACTTGCGAAAATTTTGATGGTTTCTCACCCATTCTTTAACTTCAAACTCCCATATCTCGCGAACGGATTGACGAACTCGAGAATTTCCCATTGCATCTGAAAGCAGAAACTCGCCCGGTAACAACGGTATGTGCATTTTTGCCCTAGGCCATAGTAGTTATTGGTTTCGAGTATCAGACTTGCGAAAATTTTGATGGTTTCTCAACCATTCCTTAACTTCAAACTCCCATATCTCTTGAACGGGTTGTCGAACTCGAGAAATTCATGTTGCATCTGAAAGTAGAAACTCGCCCGATTACAACGGTATGTGTATTTTTCCCCTAGGCCACTGTACTTATTGGTTTCGAGTATCAGACTTGCGAAAATTTTGATGGTTTCTCAACCATTCCTTAACTTCAAACTCCCATTTCTCGCGAACGGATTGACGAACTCGAGAAATTCCTGTTGCATCTGAAAGTAGAAACTAGCCCGATTACAACGGTATGTGCACTTTTCCCCTAGGCCATTCCAGTTATTCGTTTCTAGCATCACAATTGCGACAATTTTGATGGTTTCTCAATCATTCCTTAACTTCAAACTTCCATATCTCGCGAACGGATTGTCGAACTCGAGAATTTCCTATTGCATCTGAAAGCAGAAACTCGCTCGATTACAACGGTATGTGTATTTTTGCCCTAGGCCATAGTAGTTATTGGTTTCGAGTATCAGACTTGCGAAAATTTTGATGGTTTCTCAAGCATTCCTTAACTTCAAACTCCCATATCTCGCGAACTGATTGACGAACACGAGAAATTCCGTTTGCATCTGGAACAAGAAACTCCCCCGATTACAACGGTATGTGTATTTTTTCCCTAAGCCTTGGTAGTTATTGGTTTCGAGTATCAGACTTGCGAAAATTTTGATGGTTTCTCAACCGTTTCTTAATTTCAAACTCCCACATCTCGCGAACGGACTGACGAACTCGAGAAATTCCGGTTGCATCTGAAACCAGAAACTCGTCCGATTACAACGGTATGTGTATTTTTGCCCTAGGCCATAGTAGTTATTGGTTTCGAGTATCAGACTTGCGAAAATTTTGATGGTTTCTCAACCATTCCTTAACTTCAAACTCCGATACCACCCGAACGGATTGGCGAACTCGCGAAGTTCCTGTTGCATCTGAAAGTAGAAACTTGCCCGATTACAAAGGTAAATGTATTTTTCCCGTAGGCCATTCCAGTTGTTGGTTTCGAGTATCAGACCAGCGAAAATTTTGATGGTTCCTCAACCATTCCATAACTTCCAACTCCCATATCTCGCGAACGGATTGACGAACTCGAGAAATTCCTGTTGCATCTGAAAGCAGGATCTCGCCCGATTACAATGGTATTTGTATTTTAGCCCTAGGCCATAGTAGTTATTGGTTTCGAGTATCAGACTTGCGAAAATTTTGATGGTTTCTCAACCATTCCTTAACTTCAAGCTCCCATATCTCGCGAACCGATAGACGAACTCCAGAAGTTCCTGTTGCATCTGACAGTGGAAACTCGCCCGATTACAAAGGTATGTGTATTTTTCCCCTAGGCCTTTGTAGTTATTGGTTTCGAGTATCAGACTTGCGAAAATTTTGATGGTTTTTCAACCATTCCTTAACTTCAAACTCCCATATCTCCCGAACGGATTGACGAACTCGAGAAATTCCTGTTGCATCGGAAAGTAGAAACTAGCCCGATTACAATGGTGTGTGCACTTTTCCCCTAGGCCATTCCAGTTATTGGTTTCGAGTATCAGACCAGCGAAAATTTTGATGGTTTCTCACCCATTCTTTAACTTCAAACTCCCATATCTCGCGAACGGATTGACGAACTCGAGAATTTCCCATTGCATCTGAAAGCAGAAACTCGCCCGGTAACAACGGTATGTGCATTTTTCCCCTAGGCCATTGTAGTTATTGGTTTCGAGTATCAGACTTGCGAAAATTTTGATGGTTTCTCAACCATTCCTTAACTTCAAACTCCCATATCTCCCGAACGGATTGACGAACTCGAGAAATTCCTGTTGCATCTGAAAGTAGAAACTAGCCCGATTAAATTGGAGTGCACTTTTCCCCTAGGCCATTCCAGTTATTGGTTTCGAGTATCAGACCAGCGAAAATTTTGATGGTTTCTCAACCATTCGTTAACTTCAAACTACCATATCTCGCGAACGGATTGACGAACTCGAGAAATTCCTGTTGCATCTGAAAGCAGAATCTCGCCCGATTACAACGGTATGTGCATTTTTGCCCTAGGCCATAGTAGTTACAGGTTTCGGGTATCAGACTTGCGAAAATTTTGATGGTTTCTGAACCATTCCTTAACTTCAAACTCCCATATCTCGCGAACGGATTGACGAACTCGAGGAATTCCTGCTGCATCTGAAAGTATAAATTCGCCCCATTAAAATGGTGTGTTTACTTTTCCCCTAGGCCATTCCAGTTATTGGTTTCGAGTATCACACTTGCGGAAATTTTGATGGTTTCTCACCCATTCTTTAACGTCAAACTCCCATATCTCGCGAACGGATTGACGAACTCGAGAATTTCCCATTGCATCTGAAAGCAGAAACTCGCCCGGTAACAACGGTATTTGCATTTTTGCCCTAGGCCATAGTAGTTATTGGTTTCGAGTATCAGACTTGCGAAAATTTTGATGGTTTCTCAACCATTCCTTAACTTCAAACTCCCATATCTCTTGAACGGGTTGTCGAACTCGAGAAATTCATGTTGCATCTGAAAGTAGAAACTCGCCCGATTACAACGGTATGTGTATTTTTCCCCTAGGCCACTGTACTTATTGGTTTCGAGTATCAGACTTGCGAAAATTTTGATGGTTTCTCAACCATTCCTTAACTTCAATCTCCCATTTCTCGCGAACGGATTGACGAACTCGAGAAATTCCTGTTGCATCTGAAAGTAGAAACTAGCCCGATTACAACGGTATGTGCACTTTTCCCCTAGGCCATTCCAGTTATTCGTTTCTAGCATCACAATTGCGACAATTTTGATGGTTTCTCAATCATTCCTTAACTTCAAACTTCCATATCTCGCGAACGGATTGACGAACTCGAGAATTTCCAATTGCATCTGAAAGCAGAAACTCCGTCGATTACAACGGTATGTGTATTTTTGCCCTAGGCCATAGTAGTTATTGGTTTCGAGTATCAGACTTGCGAAAATTTTGATGGTTTCTCAAGCATTCCTTAACTTCAAACTCCCATATCTCGCGAACTGATTGACGAACACGAGAAATTCCGTTTGCATCTGGAACAAGAAACTCCCCCGATTACAACGGTATGTGTATTTTTTCCCTAAGCCTTGGTAGTTATTGGTTTCGAGTATCAGACTTGCGAAAATTTTGATGGTTTCTCAACCGTTTCTTAATTTCAAACTCCCACATCTCGCGAACGGACTGACGAACTCGAGAAATTCCGGTTGCATCTGAAACCAGAAACTCGTCCGATTACAACGGTATGTGTATTTTTTCCCTAGGCCATAGTAGTTATTGGTTTCGAGTATCAGACTTGCGAAAATTTTGATAGTTTCTCAACCATTCCTTAACTTCAAGCTCCCATATCTCGCGAACCGATAGACGAACTCCAGAAGTTCCTGTTGCATCTGACAGTGGAAACTCGCCCGATTACAAAGGTATGTGTATTTTTCCCCTAGGCCTTTGTAGTTATTGGTTTCGAGTATCAGACTTGCGAAAATTTTGATGGTTTTTCAACCATTCCTTAACTTCAAACTCCCATATCTCCCGAACGGATTGACGAACTCGAGAAATTCCTGTTGCATCGGAAAGTAGAAACTAGCCCGATTACAATGGTGTGTGCACTTTTCCCCTAGGCCATTCCAGTTATTGGTTTCGAGTATCAGACCAGCGAAAATTTTGATGGTTTCTCACCCATTCTTTAACTTCAAACTCCCATATCTCGCGAACGGATTGACGAACTCGAGAATTTCCCATTGCATCTGAAAGCAGAAACTCGCCCGGTAACAACGGTATGTGCATTTTTCCCCTAGGCCATTGTAGTTATTGGTTTCGAGTATCAGACTTGCGAAAATTTTGATGGTTTCTCAACCATTCCTTAACTTCAAACTCCCATATCTCCCGAACGGATTGACGAACTCGAGAAATTCCTGTTGCATCTGAAAGTAGAAACTCGCTCGATTAGAACGGTATGTGCATTTTTGCCCTAGGCCATTCCAGTTATTGGTTTCGAGTATCAGACCAGCGAAAATTTTGATGGTTTCTCAATCATTCCTTAACTTCAAACTTCCATATCTCGCGAACGGATTGACGAACTCGAGAAATTCCTGTTGCATCTGAAAGCAGAATCTCGCCCGATTACAACGGTATGTGCATTTTTGCCCTAGGCCATAGTAGTTACAGGTTTCGGGTATCAGACTTGCGAAAATTTTGATGGTTTCTGAACCATTCCTTAACTTCAAACTCCCATATCTCTTGAACGGGTTGTCGAACTCGAGAAATTCATGTTGCATCTGAAAGTAGAAACTCGCCCGATTACAACGGTATGTGTATTTTTCCCCTAGGCCACTGTACTTATTGGTTTCGAGTATCAGACTTGCGAAAATTTTGATGGTTTCTCAACCATTCCTTAACTTCAATCTCCCATTTCTCGCGAACGGATTGACGAACTCGAGAAATTCCTGTTGCATCTGAAAGTAGAAACTAGCCCGATTACAACGGTATGTGCACTTTTCCCCTAGGCCATTCCAGTTATTCGTTTCTAGCATCACAATTGCGACAATTTTGATGGTTTCTCAATCATTCCTTAACTTCAAACTTCCATATCTCGCGAACGGATTGACGAACTCGAGAATTTCCAATTGCATCTGAAAGCAGAAACTCCGTCGATTACAACGGTATGTGTATTTTTGCCCTAGGCCATAGTAGTTATTGGTTTCGAGTATCAGACTTGCGAAAATTTTGATGGTTTCTCAAGCATTCCTTAACTTCAAACTCCCATATCTCGCGAACTGATTGACGAACACGAGAAATTCCGTTTGCATCTGGAACAAGAAACTCCCCCGATTACAACGGTATGTGTATTTTTTCCCTAAGCCTTGGTAGTTATTGGTTTCGAGTATCAGACTTGCGAAAATTTTGATGGTTTCTCAACCGTTTCTTAATTTCAAACTCCCACATCTCGCGAACGGACTGACGAACTCGAGAAATTCCGGTTGCATCTGAAACCAGAAACTCGTCCGATTACAACGGTATGTGTATTTTTTCCCTAGGCCATAGTAGTTATTGGTTTCGAGTATCAGACTTGCGAAAATTTTGATAGTTTCTCAACCATTCCTTAACTTCAAGCTCCCATATCTCGCGAACCGATAGACGAACTCGAGAAGTTCCTGTTGCATCTGAAAGTGGAAACTCGCCCGATTACAAAGGTATGTGTATTTTTCCCCTAGGCCTTTGTAGTTATTGGTTTCGAGTATCAGACTTGCGAAAATTTTGATGGTTTTTCAACCATTCCTTAACTTCAAACTCCCATATCTCATGAACGGGTTGTCGAACTCGAGAAATTCCTGTTGCATCTAAAAGTAGAAACTCGCCCGATTACAACGGTATGTGTATTTTTCCCCTAGGCCATTGTACTTATTGGTTTCGAGTATCAGACTTGCGAAAATTTTGATGGTTTCTCAACCATTCCTTAACTTCAAACTCCCATTTCTCGCGAACGGATTGACGAAATCGAGAAGTTCCTGTTGCATCTGAAAGTAGAAACTAGCCCGATTACAACGGTATGTGCACTTTTCCCCTAGGCCATTCCAGTTATTCGTTTCTAGCATCAAAATTGCGACAATTTTGATGGTTTCTCAATCATTCCTTAACTTCAAACTTCCATATCTCGCGAACGGATTGACGAACTCGCGAATTTCCTATTGCATCTGAAAGCAGAAACTCGCTCGATTAGAACGGTATGTGCATTTTTGCCCTAGGCCATAGTAGTTATTGGTTTCGAGTGTCAGACTTGCGGTAATTTTGATGGTTTCTCAATCATTCCTTAACTTCAAACTTCCATATCTCGCGAACGGATTGACGAACTCGCGAATTTCCTATTGCATCTGAAAGCAGAAACTCGCTCGATTAGAACGGTATGTGCATTTTTGCCCTAGGCCATAGTAGTTATTGGTTTCGAGTGTCAGACTTGCGGTAATTTTGATGGTTTCTCAATCATTCCTTAACTTCAAACTACCATATCTCGCGAACCGATTGACGAACTCGAGAATTTCCTATTGCATCTGAAAGCAGAAACACGCCCGATTACAACGGTACGTGTATTTTTGACCTAGGCCATTCCAGTTGTTGGTTTCGAGTACCAGACCAGCGAAAATTTTGATGGTTCTCAACCATTCCTTAACTTCAAACTCCCATATCTCCCGAACGGATTGACGAACTCGAGTAATTCCTGTTGCATCTGAAAGTAGAAACTAGCCCGATTAAATTGGAGTGCACTTTTCCCCTAGGCCATTCCAGATATTGGTTTCGAGTATCAGACCAGCGCAAAATTTTGATGGTTTCTCAACCATTCGTTAACTTCAAACTACCATATCTCGCGAACGGATTGACGAACTCGAGAAATTCCTGTTGCATCTGAAAGCAGAATCTCGCCCGATTACAACGGTATGTGCATTTTTGCCCTAGGCCATAGTAGTTACAGGTTTCGGGTATCAGACTTGCGAAAATTTTGATGGTTTCTGAACCATTCCTTAACTTCAAACTCCCATATCTCGCGAACGGATTGACGAACTCGAGGAATTCCTGCTGCATCTGAAAGTATAAACTCGCCCCATTACAATGGTGTGTGTACTTTTCCCCTAGGCCATTCCAGTTATTGGTTTCGAGTATCACACTTGCGAAAATTTTGATGGTTTCTCACCCATTCTTTAACTTCAAACTCCCATATCTCGCGAACGGATTGACGAACTCGAGAATTTCCCATTGCATCTGAAAGCAGAAACTCGCCCGGTAACAACGGTATGTGCATTTTTGCCCTAGGCCATAGTAGTTATTGGTTTCGAGTATCAGACTTGCGAAAATTTTGATGGTTTCTCAACCATTCCTTAACTTCAAACTCCCATATCTCTTGAACGGGTTGTCGAACTCGAGAAATTCCTGTTGCATCTGAAATTAGAAACTCGCCCGATTACAACGGTATGTGTATTTTTCCCCTAGGCCACTGTACTTATTGGTTTCGAGTATCAGACTTGCGAAAATTTTGATGGTTTCTCAACCATTCCTTAACTTCAAACTCCCATTTCTCGCGAACGGATTGACGAACTCGAGAAATTCCTGTTGCATCTGAAAGTAGAAACTAGCCCGATTACAACGGTATGTGCACTTTTCCCCTAGGCCATTCCAGTTATTCGTTTCTAGCATCACAATTGCGACAATTTTGATGGTTTCTCAATCATTCCTTAACTTCAAACTTCCATATCTCGCGAACGGATTGACGAACTCGAGAATTTCCTATTGCATCTGAAAGCAGAAACTCGCTCGATTACAACGGTATGTGTATTTTTGCCCTAGGCCATAGTAGTTATTGGTTTCGAGTATCAGACTTGCGATAATTTTGATGGTTTCTCAAGCATTCCTTAACTTCAAACTCCCATATCTCGCGAACGGATTGACGAACTTGAGAAATTCCTGTTGCATCTGACAGCAGAAACTCGCCCGATTACAACGGTATTTGTATTTTTCCCCTAGGCCATTGTAGTTATTGGTTTCGAGTATCAGACTTGCGAAAATTTTGATGGTTTCTCAACCATTCCTTAACTTCAAACTACCATATCTCGCGAACCGATTGACGAACTCGAGAATTTCCTATTGCATCTGAAAGCAGAAACACGCCCGATTACAACGGTACGTGTATTTTTGACCTAGGCCATTCCAGTTATTGGTTTCGAGTATCAGACCAGCGAAAATTTTGAAGGTTTCTCAACCATTCCTTAACTTCAAACTCCCATATCTCGCGGACGGATTGACGAACTCGAGAAATTCCTGTTGCATCTGAAAGCAGAAACTCGCCCGATTTCAACGGTATGTGCATTTTTGCCCTAGGCATTAGTAGTTATTGGTTTCCAGTATCAGACTTGCGAAAACTTTGATGGTTTCTCAAGCATTCCTTAACTTCAAACTCCCATATCTCGCGAACGGATTGACGAACTCGAGAAATTCCTGTTGCATCTGAAAGTGGAAACGCGCCCGATTACAAAGGTATGTGCATTTTTCCCCTATGCCTTTGTAGTTATTGGTTTCGAGTATCCGACTTGCGAAAATTTTGATGGTTTCTCAACCATTCCTTAACTTCAACCTCCCATATCTCGCGAACGGATTGACGAACTCGAGAAATTCCTCTTGCATCTGAAAGTAGAGACTCGCCCGATTAGAATTGTGTGTGTACTTTTCCCCTAGGCAATTCCATTTATTCGTTTCTAGCATCAGAATCGCGAAAATTTCGATGGTTTCTCAACCATTCCTTAACTTCAAACTCCCATATCTCGTGAACGGATTGACGAACTCGAGAAATTCCTGTTGCATCGGAAAGTGGAAACTCGCCCGATTAGAAATGTATGTGTATTTTTCCCTTGGCCTTTGTAGTTATTGGTTTCGAGTATCAGACTTGCGAAAATTTTGATGGTTTCCCAACCATTCCTTAACTTCAAACTCCCATATCTCGCAAACGGATTGACGAACTCGAGAAATTCCTGTTGTACCTGAAATTAGAAACTCGCACGAATACAAAGATATGTGGGGTTTTCCCCTAGGCCTTTGTAGTTATTGGTTTCGATTATCAGACTTGCGAAAATTTTGAGGGTTTCCCAACCATTCCTTAATTTCAAACTCCCATATCTCGCGAACGGATTGACGAACTCGAGAAATTCCTGTTGCATCTGACAGCAGAAACTCGCCCGATTACAACGGTATTTGTCTTTTTCCCCTAGGCCATTGTAGTTATTGGTTTCGAGTATCAGGCTTGCGAAAATTTTGAAGGTTTCTGAACCATTCCTTAACTTAAAACTACCATATCTCGCGAACCGATTGACGAACTCGAGAATTTCCTATTGCATCTGAAAGCAGAAACACGCCCGATTACAACGGTACGTGTATTTTTGACCTAGGCCATTCCAGTTATTGGTTTCTAGCATCAGAATTGCGCAAATTTTGATGGTTTCCCAACCATTCCTTAACTTCAAACTCCCATATCTCGCGAACGGAATGACGAGCTCGAGAAATTCCCGTTGCATCTGAAAGTAGAAACTCGCACGATTACAATGGTGTGTGTACTTTTCCCCTAGGCCATTCCAGTTAATGGTTTCGAGTATCAGACTTGCGAAACTTTTGATGGTTTCTCAATCATCCCTTAAGTTCAAATTTCCATATCTCGCGAACGGATTGACGAACTCGAGAAATTCCTGCTGTATCTCAAAGTAGAAACTCGCCCGATTACAATGGTGTGTGTACTTTTCCCCTAGGCCATTCCAGTTATTGGTTTCGAGTATCAGACCTGCGAAAATTTTTATGGTTTCTCAACCATTCCTTAACTTCAAACTCCCATATTTCGCGAACGGATTGACGAACGCGAGAAATTCCTATTGCATGTGAAAGTAGAATCTCGCCCGACTACAACGGTATTTGTATTTTTCCCCTAGGCATTTGTAGTTATTGGTTTCGAGTATCAGATTTGCGAAAATTTTGATGGTTTCTCAACCATTCCTTAAATTCAAACTCCAATATCTCGCGAACGGATTGATGAACTCGAGAAATTCCTGTTGCATCTGAAAGTAGAAACTCGCCCGATTACAACGGTATGTGTATTTTTCCCCTAGGCCATTGTAGTTATTGGTTTCTAGCATCAGAATTGCGAAAATTTTGATAGTTTCTCAACCATTCCTTAACGTCAAACTCCAATATCTCGCGAACGGAATGACGAACTCGAGAAATTCCCGTTGCATCTGAAAGTAGAAACTCGCACGATTACAATGGTGTGTGTACTTTTCCCCTAGGCCATTCCAGTTATTGGTTTCGAGTATCAGACTTGCGAAAATTTTGATGATTTCTCAATCATCCCTTAAGTTCAAATTTCCATATCTCGCGAACGGATTGACGAACTCGAGAAATTCCTGTTGTATTTGAAAGTAGAAACTCGCCCGATTACAATGGTATGTGTACTTTTCCCCTAGGCCATTCCAGTTATTGGTTTCGAGTGTCAGACCTGCGAAAATTTTTATGGTTTCTCAACCATTCCTTAACTTCAAACTCCCATATTTCGCGAACGGATTGACGAACGCTAGAAATTCCTATAGCATGTGAAAGTAGAATCTCGCCCGATTACAACGGTATGTGTATTTTTCCCCTAGGCATTTGTAGTTATTGGTTTCGAGTATCAGACTTGCGAAAATTTTGATGGTTTCTCAACCATTCCTTAACTTCAAACTCCCATATCTCGCGAACAGATTGACGAACTCGAGAAATTCCTGTTGCATCTGAAAGTAGAAACTCGCCCGCTTACAAAGATATGTGTGTTTTTCCCCTAGGCCTTTGTAGTTATTGGTTTCGTGTATCAGACTTGCGAAAATTTTGATGGTTTCTCAACCATTCCTTAACTTCAAACTCCCATATCTCGCGAACGGATTGACGAACTCCAGAAATTCCTGTTGCATCTGAAAGTAGACACTCGCCCGATTATAATGGTGTGTGTACTTTTCCCCTAGGCCATTCCAGTTATTCATTTCTAGCATCAGAATTGCGAAAATTTCGAAGGTTTCTCAACCATTCCTTAACGTCAAACTCCCATATGTCGCGAACGGATTGACGAACTCGAGAAATTCCTGTTGCATCTGAAAGTGGAAACTCGCCCGATTACAAAGGTGTGTGTATTTTCACCCTGGGCCATTGTAGTTATTGGTTTCGAGTATCAGACTTGCGAAAATTTTGATAGTTTCTCAACCATTCCTTAACTTCAAACTCCCATTTCTCGCGAACGGATTGACGAACTCGAGAAATTCCTGTTGCATCTGAAAGTAGAAACATGCCCGATTACAATGGTGTGTGTACTTTTCCCCTAGGCCATTCCAGTTATTGGTTTCGAGTATCAGACTTGCAAAAATGTTGATGGTTTCTCAACCATTCCTTAACTTCAAACTCCCATATCTCGCGAACGGATAGACGAACTCGAGAAATTCCTGTTGCATCTGAAAGTAGGAACTCGCCCGATTACCATGGTGTGTGTACTTTTCCCCTAGGCCATTCCAGTTATTGGTTTCGAGTATCAGACCACCGAAAATTTTGATGGTTTCTTAAGCATTCCTTAACTTCAAACTCCCATATCTCGCGAAGGGAGTGACGAAATCGAGAAATTCCTGTTGCATCTGAAAGTGGAAACTCGCCCGATTACAACGGTATGTGCATTTTTGCCCTAGATCATAGTAGTTACTGGTTTCGAGTATCAGACTTGCGAATATTTTGATGGTTTCTCAAGCATTCCTTAACTTCAAACTCCTATATCTCGCGAATGGATTGACGAAATCGATTATTTCCTGTTGCATCTGAAAGTAGAAAGTCGACCGATTAGAATGGTGTGTGTACTTTTCCCCTAGGCCATTCCAGTTATTGGTTTCGAGTATCAGACTTGCGAAAATTTTGATGGTTTCCCAACCATTCCTTAACTTCAAACTCCCATATCTCGCAAACGGATTGACGAACTCGAGAAATTCCTGTTGTACCTGAAATTAGAAACTCGCACGAATACAAAGATATGTGGGGTTTTCCCCTAGGCCTTTGTAGTTATTGGTTTCGATTATCAGACTTGCGAAAATTTTGAGGGTTTCCCAACCATTCCTTAATTTCAAACTCCCATATCTCGCGAACGGATTGACGAACTCGAGAAATTCCTGTTGCATCTGACAGCAGAAACTCGCCCGATTACAACGGTATTTGTCTTTTTCCCCTAGGCCATTGTAGTTATTGGTTTCGAGTATCAGGCTTGCGAAAATTTTGAAGGTTTCTGAACCATTCCTTAACTTAAAACTACCATATCTCGCGAACCGATTGACGAACTCGAGAATTTCCTATTGCATCTGAAAGCAGAAACACGCCCGATTACAACGGTACGTGTATTTTTGACCTAGGCCATTCCAGTTATTGGTTTCTAGCATCAGAATTGCGCAAATTTTGATGGTTTCCCAACCATTCCTTAACTTCAAACTCCCATATCTCGCGAACGGAATGACGAGCTCGAGAAATTCCCGTTGCATCTGAAAGTAGAAACTCGCACGATTACAATGGTGTGTGTACTTTTCCCCTAGGCCATTCCAGTTAATGGTTTCGAGTATCAGACTTGCGAAACTTTTGATGGTTTCTCAATCATCCCTTAAGTTCAAATTTCCATATCTCGCGAACGGATTGACGAACTCGAGAAATTCCTGCTGTATCTCAAAGTAGAAACTCGCCCGATTACAATGGTGTGTGTACTTTTCCCCTAGGCCATTCCAGTTATTGGTTTCGAGTATCAGACCTGCGAAAATTTTTATGGTTTCTCAACCATTCCTTAACTTCAAACTCCCATATTTCGCGAACGGATTGACGAACGCGAGAAATTCCTATTGCATGTGAAAGTAGAATCTCGCCCGACTACAACGGTATGTGTATTTTTCCCCTAGGCATTTGTAGTTATTGGTTTCGAGTATCAGATTTGCGAAAATTTTGATGGTTTCTCAACCATTCCTTAAATTCAAACTCCAATATCTCGCGAACGGATTGATGAACTCGAGAAATTCCTGTTGCATGTGAAAGTAGAATCTCGCCCGATTACAACGGTATGTGTATTTTTCCCCTAGGCATTTGTAGTTATTGGTTTCGAGTATCAGACTTGCGAAAATTTTGATGGTTTCTCAACCATTCCTTAACTTCAAACTCCCATATCTCGCGAACAGATTGACGAACTCGAGAAATTCCTGTTGCATCTGAAAGTAGAAACTCGCCCGCTTACAAAGATATGTGTGTTTTTCCCCTAGGCCTTTGTAGTTATTGGTTTCGTGTATCAGACTTGCGAAAATTTTGATGGTTTCTCAACCATTCCTTAACTTCAAACTCCCATATCTCGCGAACGGATTGACGAACTCCAGAAATTCCTGTTGCATCTGAAAGTAGACACTCGCCCGATTATAATGGTGTGTGTACTTTTCCCCTAGGCCATTCCAGTTATTCATTTCTAGCATCAGAATTGCGAAAATTTCGAAGGTTTCTCAACCATTCCTTAACGTCAAACTCCCATATGTCGCGAACGGATTGACGAACTCGAGAAATTCCTGTTGCATCTGAAAGTGGAAACTCGCCCGATTACAAAGGTATGTGTATTTTCACCCTGGGCCATTGTAGTTATTGGTTTCGAGTATCAGACTTGCGAAAATTTTGATAGTTTCTCAACCATTCCTTAACTTCAAACTCCCATTTCTCGCGAACGGATTGACGAACTCTATTATTTCCTGTTGCATCTGAAAGCAGAAAGTCGACCGATTACAATGGTGTGTGTACTTTTCCCCTAGGCCATTCCAGTTATTGGTTTCGAGTATCAGACTTGCAAAAATGTTGATGGTTTCTCAACCATTCCTTAACTTCAAACTCCCATATCTCGCGAACGGATAGACGAACTCGAGAAATTCCTGTTGCATCTGAAAGTAGGAACTCGCCCGATTACCATGGTGTGTGTACTTTTCCCCTAGGCCATTCCAGTTATTGGTTTCGAGTATCAGACCACCGAAAATTTTGATGGTTTCTTAAGCATTCCTTAACTTCAAACTCCCATATCTCGCGAAGGGAGTGACGAAATCGAGAAATTCCTGTTGCATCTGAAAGTGGAAACTCGCCCGATTACAACGGTATGTGCATTTTTGCCCTAGATCATAGTAGTTACTGGTTTCGAGTATCAGACTTGCGAATATTTTGATGGTTTCTCAAGCATTCCTTAACTTCAAACTCCTATATCTCGCGAATGGATTGACGATATCGATTATTTCCTGTTGCATCTGAAAGTAGAAAGTCGACCGATTAGAATGGTGTGTGTACTTTTCCCCTAGGCCATTCCAGTTATTGGTTTCGAGTATCAGACTTGCGAAAATTTTGATGGTTTCTCAACCAGTCCTTAACTTCACACATCCATATCTCGCGAACGGATTGACGAACTCGAGAAATTCCTGTTGCATCTGAAAGTGAAAACTCGCCCGATTACAACGGTATGTGTATTTTTCCCCTATGCCATTGTAGTTATTGGTTTCGAGTATCAGTCTTGCTAAAATTTTGATCGATTCTCAACCATTCCTTAACTTCAAACTCCCACATCTCGCGAACGGATTGATGAACTCGAGAAATTCCTGTTGCATCTGAAAGTAGAAACTAGCCCGATTACAACGGTATGTGTATTTTTCCCCTATGCCATTGTAGTTATTGGTTTCGAGTATCAGACCAGCGAAAATTTTGATGGTTTCTCAACCATTCCTTAACATCAAACTCCCATATATCGCGAACCGATTGACGAACTCGAGAAATTCCTGTTGCATCTGAAAGTGGAAACTCGCCCGATTACACAGGTATGTGTATTTTTCCCGTAGGCCTTTGTAGTTACTCGTTTCGAGTATCAGACTTGCGAAAATTTTGATCGTTTCTCAACCATTCCTAAACTTCAGGCTCCCACATCTCACGAACGGATCGACGAAATCGAGAAATTCCATTTGCCTGTGAAAGTAGAAACTAGCCCGATTACAACGGTATGTGTATTTTTCCCCTATGCCATTGTAGTTATTGGTTTCGAGTATCAGACTTGCGAAAATTTTGATAGATTCTCAACCATTCCTTAACTTCAAACTCCCATTTCTCGCGAACGGATTGACGAACTCGAGAAATTCCTGTTGCATCTGAAAGTAGAAACTCGCCCGATTACGAAGATATGTGTGTTATTCCCCTAGGCCTTTGTAGTTATTGGTTTCGAGTATCAGACTTGCGAAAAATTTGATGGTTTCTCAAGCATTCCTTAGCTTCAAACTCCCATATCTCGCGAACGGATTGACGAACTCGAGAAATTCCTCTTGCATCTGAAAGTAGAGACTCGCCCGATTAGAATGGTGTGTGTACTTTTCCCCTAGGCCATTCCATTTATTCCTTTCTAGCATCAGAATCGCGAAAATTTCGATGGTTTCTCAACCATTCCTTAACTTCAAACTCCCATATCTCGTGAACGGATTGACGAACTCGAGAAATTCCTGTTGCATCGGAAAGTGGAAACTCGCCCGATTAGAATGGTGTGTGTACTTATCCCCTAGGCCATTCCAGTTATTGGTTTCGAGTGTCAAACCACCGAAAATTTTGACTGTTTCTTAAGCATTCCTTAACTTCAAACTCCCATATCTCGCGAACGGATTGACGAAATCGAGAAATTCCTGTTGCATCTGAAAGCAGAAACTCGCCCGATTACAACGGTGGGTGTATTTCTCCCCTAGGCCATTGTAGATATTGGTTTCTAGGATCAGAATTGCGAAAATTTTGATGGTTTCTCAACCATTCCTTAACTTCAAACTCCCATATCTCGCGAACGGATTGACGAACTCGAGAAATTCCTGTTGTATCTGAAATTAGAAACTCGCACGAATACAAAGATATGTGGGTTTTTCCGCTAGGCCTTTGTAGTTATTGGTTTCGAGTATCAGACTTGCGAAAATTTTGAGGGTTACCCAACCATTCCTTAACTTCAAACTCCCATATCTCGCGAACGGATTGACGAACTCGAGAAATTCCTGTTGCATCTGAAAGTAGAGACTCGCCCGATTAGAATGGTGTGTGTACTTATCCCCCAGGCCATTCCAGTTATTGGTTTCGAGTATCAGACTTGCGAAAATTTTGATGGTTTCTCAATCATCCCTTAAGTTCAAATTTCCATATCTCGCGAACGGATTGACGAACTCGAGAAATTCCTGCTGTATCTGAAAGTAGAAACTCGCCCGATTACAATGGTGTGTGTACTTTTCCCCTAGGCAATTCCAGTTATTGGTTTCGAGTGTCAAACCACCGAAAATTTTGACTGTTTCTTAAGCATTCCTTAACTTCAAACTGCCATATCTCGCGAACGGATTGACGAAATCGAGAAATTCCTGTTGCATCAGAAAGTAGAAACTCGCCCGATTTCAACGGTATATGCATTTTTCGCATAGGCCATTGTAGTTATTGGTTTCTCGCATCAGAATTGCGAAAATTTTGATGGTTTCTCAACCATTCCTTAACTTCAAACTCGCATATCAAGCGAACGGAATGACGAACTCCGGAAATTCCTGTTGCATCTGAAAGTGGAAACGCGCCCGATTACAAAGGTATGTCCATTTTTCCCCTATGCCTTTGTAGTTATTGGTTTCTAGGATCAGAATTGCGAAAATTTTGATGGTTTGTCAACCATTCCTTAACGACAAACTCCCATATCTTGCGAACAGGAATGACGAACTCGAGAAATTCCCGTTGCATCTGAAAGTAGAAACTCGCACGATTACAATGGTGTGTGTACTTTTCCCCTAGGCCATTCCAGTTATTGGTTTCGAGTATCAGATTTGCGAAAATTTTGATGGTTTCTCAATCATCCCTTAAGTTCAAATTTCCATATCTCGCGAACGGATTGACGAACTCGAGAAATTCCTGCTGTATCTGAAAGTAGAAACTCGCCCGATTACAATGGTGTGTGTACTTTTCCCCTAGGCAATTCCAGTTATTGGTTTCGAGTATCAGACCTGCGAAAATTTTTATGGTTTCTCAACCATTCCTTAACTTCAAACTCACATATCTCGCGAACGGAATGACGAACTCGAGAAATTCCTGTTGCATCTGAAAGTGGAAACGCGCCCGATTACAAAGGTATGTGCATTTTTCCCCTATGCCTTTGTAGTTATTGGTTTCGAGTATCAGACTTGCGAAAATTTTGATGGTTTCTCAACCATTCCTTAACGTCAAACTCCAATATCTCGCGAACGGAATGACGAACTCGAGAAATTCCTGTTGCATCTGAAAGTGGAAACTCGCCCGATTACACAGGTATGTGTATTTTTCCCGTAGGCCTTTGTAGTTACTCGTTTCGAGTATCAGACTTGCGAAAATTTTGATCGTTTCTCAACCATTCCTAAACTTCAGGCTCCCACATCTCACGAACGGATCGACGAAATCGAGAAATTCCATTTGCCTGTGAAAGTAGAAACTAGCCCGATTACAACGGTATGTGTATTTTTCCCCTATGCCATTGTAGTTATTGGTTTCGAGTATCAGACTTGCGAAAATTTTGATAGATTCTCAACCATTCCTTAACTTCAAACTCCCATTTCTCGCGAACGGATTGACGAACTCGAGAAATTCCTGTTGCATCTGAAAGTAGAAACTGGCACGATTACAATGGTGTGTGTACTTTTCCCCTAGGCCATTCCAGTTATTGGTTTCGAGTATCAGACTTGCGAAAATTTTGATGGTTTCTCAACCAGTTCTTAACTTCACACTTCCATATCTCACGAACGGATTGACGAACTCGAGAAATTCCTGTTGCATTTCAAAGCAGAAACTCGCCCGATTACAATGGTATGTGCATTTTTGCCCTAGGCCACAGGAGTTATTGGTTTCAAGTATCAGACTTGCGAAAATTTTGATGGTTCCTCAACCATTCCTTAACTTCAAACTCCCATATCTCGCGAACGGATTGATGAACTCGAGAAATTCCTGTTGCATCTGAAAGTAGAAACACGCCCGATTACAATGGTATGTGTACTTTTCCCCTAGGCCATTCCAGTTATTGGTTTCGAGTATCAGACCAGCGAATATTTTGATGGTTCCTCAACCATTCCTTAACTTCAAACTCCCATATATCGCGAACGGATTGACGAATTCCAGAAGTTCCTCTTGTATCTGAAAGTAGAAACTCGCCCGATTACAATGCTGTGTGTACTTTTCCCCTAGGCCACTCCAGTTGCTGTTATCGAATATCAGACTTGCGAAAATTTTGATGGTTTCTCAACCATCTCTTAACTCCAAACTCCGATATTTCGCGAACGGATTGACGAACTCGAGAAATTCCTGTTGCATCTGAAAGCAGAAACTCGCCCGATTACAATGGTGTGTGTACTTTTCCCCTAGGCCATTCCAGTTATTGGTTTCGAGTATCAGACCAGCGAAAATTTTGATGGTTTCTCAACCATTCCTTAACATCAAACTCCCATATCTCGCGAACCGATTGACGAACTCGAGAAATTCCTGTTGCATCTGAAAGTGGAAACTCGCCCGATTACAAAGGTATGTGTATTTTTCCCGTAGGCCTTTGTAGTTACTCGTTTCGAGTATCAGACTTGCGAAAATTTTGATCGTTTCTCAACCATTCCTAAACTTCAAGCTCCCACATCTCACGAACGGATCGACGAAATCGAGAAATTCCTTTTGCCTGTGAAAGTAGAAACTCGCCCGATTACAACGGTATGTGTATTTTTGCCCTAGATCATAGTAGTTATTGGTTTCGAGTATCAGACTTTCGAAAATTTTGATGGTTCCTCAAGCATTCCTTAACTTCAAACTCCCATATATCGCGAACGGATTGACGAACTCGAGAAATTCCGGTTGCATCTGATAGTAGAAACTCACCGAATTACAACTGTATGTGTGTTTTTCCCCTGGGCCATTGTTGTTATTGGTTTCGAATATCAGACTTGCGAAAATTTTGATGGTTTCTCAACCATTCCGTACCTTCAAACTCCCATATCTCGCGAACGGGTTGACGAACTCGAGAAATTCCTGTTGCATCTGAAAGTAGAAACTCGCCCGATTACAATGGTGTGTGTACTTTTCCCCTAGACCATTCCAGTTATTGGTTTCGAGTATCAGACTTGCGAAAATTTTGATGGTTTCTCAACCATTCCGTAAGTCCACACTTCCATATCTCGCGAACGGAATGACGAACTCGAGAATTTGCTATTGCATCTGAAAGCAGAAACTCGCCCGATTTCAACGGTATGTGCATTTTTGCCCTAGGCCATAGGAGTTATTGGTTTCAAGTATCAGACTTGCGAAAATTTTGATGGTTCCTCAACCATTCCTTAACTTCAAACTCCCATATCTCGCGAACGGATTGATGAACTCGAGAAATTCCTGTTGCATCTGAAAGTAGAAACACGCCCGATTACAATGGTATGTGTACTTTTCCCCTAGACCATTCCAGTTATTGGTTTCGAGTATCAGACCAGCGAATATTTTGATGGTTCCTCAACCATTCCTTAACTTCAAACTCCCATATATCGCGAACGGTTTGACGAATTCGAGAAATTCCTGTTGCATCTGAAAGCAGAAACTCGCCCGATTACAATGGTGTGTGTACTTTTCCCCTAGGCCATTCCAGTTATTGGTTTCGAGTATCAGACCAGCGAAAATTTTGATGGTTTCTCAACCATTCCTTAACATCAAACTCCCATATCTCGCGAACGGATTGACGAACTCGAGAAATTCCTGTTGCATCTGAAAGTGGAAACTCGCCCGATTACAAAGGTATGTGTATTTTTCCCGTAGGCCTTTGTAGTTATTGGTTTCGAGTATCAGACTTGCGAAAATTTTGATCGTTCCTCAACCATTCCTTAACTTCAATCTCCCATTTCTCGCGAACGGATTGACGAACTCGAGAAATTCCTGTTGCATGCGAAAGTAGAAACTCGCCCGATTACAACGGTATGTGCATTTTTCCCCTATGCCTTTGTAGTTATTGGTTTCGAGTATCAGACTTGCGAAAATTTTGATGGTTTCTCAACCATTCCTTAACGTCAAACTCCAATATCTCGCGAACGGAATGACGAACTCGAGAAATTCCTGTTGCATCTGAAAGTGGAAACTCGCCCGATTACACAGGTATGTGTATTTTTCCCGTAGGCCTTTGTAGTTACTCGTTTCGAGTATCAGACTTGCGAAAATTTTGATCGTTTCTCAACCATTCCTAAACTTCAGGCTCCCACATCTCACGAACGGATCGACGAAATCGAGAAATTCCATTTGCCTGTGAAAGTAGAAACTAGCCCGATTACAACGGTATGTGTATTTTTCCCCTATGCCATTGTAGTTATTGGTTTCGAGTATCAGACTTGCGAAAATTTTGATAGATTCTCAACCATTCCTTAACTTCAAACTCCCATTTCTCGCGAACGGATTGACGAACTCGAGAAATTCCTGTTGCATCTGAAAGTAGAAACTGGCACGATTACAATGGTGTGTGTACTTTTCCCCTAGGCCATTCCAGTTATTGGTTTCGAGTATCAGACTTGCGAAAATTTTGATGGTTTCTCAACCAGTTCTTAACTTCACACTTCCATATCTCACGAACGGATTGACGAACTCGAGAAATTCCTGTTGCATTTCAAAGCAGAAACTCGCCCGATTACAATGGTATGTGCATTTTTGCCCTAGGCCACAGGAGTTATTGGTTTCAAGTATCAGACTTGCGAAAATTTTGATGGTTCCTCAACCATTCCTTAACTTCAAACTCCCATATCTCGCGAACGGATTGATGAACTCGAGAAATTCCTGTTGCATCTGAAAGTAGAAACACGCCCGATTACAATGGTATGTGTACTTTTCCCCTAGGCCATTCCAGTTATTGGTTTCGAGTATCAGACCAGCGAATATTTTGATGGTTCCTCAACCATTCCTTAACTTCAAACTCCCATATATCGCGAACGGATTGACGAATTCCAGAAGTTCCTCTTGTATCTGAAAGTAGAAACTCGCCCGATTACAATGCTGTGTGTACTTTTCCCCTAGGCCACTCCAGTTGCTGTTATCGAATATCAGACTTGCGAAAATTTTGATGGTTTCTCAACCATCTCTTAACTCCAAACTCCGATATTTCGCGAACGGATTGACGAACTCGAGAAATTCCTGTTGCATCTGAAAGCAGAAACTCGCCCGATTACAATGGTGTGTGTACTTTTCCCCTAGGCCATTCCAGTTATTGGTTTCGAGTATCAGACCAGCGAAAATTTTGATGGTTTCTCAACCATTCCTTAACATCAAACTCCCATATCTCGCGAACCGATTGACGAACTCGAGAAATTCCTGTTGCATCTGAAAGTGGAAACTCGCCCGATTACAAAGGTATGTGTATTTTTCCCGTAGGCCTTTGTAGTTACTCGTTTCGAGTATCAGACTTGCGAAAATTTTGATCGTTTCTCAACCATTCCTAAACTTCAAGCTCCCACATCTCACGAACGGATCGACGAAATCGAGAAATTCCTTTTGCCTGTGAAAGTAGAAACTCGCCCGATTACAACGGTATGTGTATTTTTGCCCTAGATCATAGTAGTTATTGGTTTCGAGTATCAGACTTTCGAAAATTTTGATGGTTCCTCAAGCATTCCTTAACTTCAAACTCCCATATATCGCGAACGGATTGACGAACTCGAGAAATTCCGGTTGCATCTGATAGTAGAAACTCACCGAATTACAACTGTATGTGTGTTTTTCCCCTGGGCCATTGTTGTTATTGGTTTCGAATATCAGACTTGCGAAAATTTTGATGGTTTCTCAACCATTCCGTACCTTCAAACTCCCATATCTCGCGAACGGGTTGACGAACTCGAGAAATTCCTGTTGCATCTGAAAGTAGAAACTCGCCCGATTACAATGGTGTGTGTACTTTTCCCCTAGACCATTCCAGTTATTGGTTTCGAGTATCAGACTTGCGAAAATTTTGATGGTTTCTCAACCATTCCGTAAGTCACACTTCCATATCTCGCGAACGGATTGACGAACTCGAGAATTTGCTATTGCATCTGAAAGCAGAAACTCGCCCGATTTCAACGGTATGTGCATTTTTGCCCTAGGCCATAGGAGTTATTGGTTTCAAGTATCAGACTTGCGAAAATTTTGATGGTTCCTCAACCATTCCTTAACTTCAAACTCCCATATCTCGCGAACGGATTGATGAACTCGAGAAATTCCTGTTGCATCTGAAAGTAGAAACACGCCCGATTACAATGGTATGTGTACTTTTCCCCTAGACCATTCCAGTTATTGGTTTCGAGTATCAGACCAGCGAATATTTTGATGGTTCCTCAACCATTCCTTAACTTCAAACTCCCATATATCGCGAACGGTTTGACGAATTCGAGAAATTCCTGTTGCATCTGAAAGCAGAAACTCGCCCGATTACAATGGTGTGTGTACTTTTCCCCTAGGCCATTCCAGTTATTGGTTTCGAGTATCAGACCAGCGAAAATTTTGATGGTTTCTCAACCATTCCTTAACATCAAACTCCCATATCTCGCGAACGGATTGACGAACTCGAGAAATTCCTGTTGCATCTGAAAGTGGAAACTCGCCCGATTACAAAGGTATGTGTATTTTTCCCGTAGGCCTTTGTAGTTATTGGTTTCGAGTATCAGACTTGCGAAAATTTTGATCGTTCCTCAACCATTCCTTAACTTCAATCTCCCATTTCTCGCGAACGGATTGACGAACTCGAGAAATTCCTGTTGCATGCGAAAGTAGAAACTCGCCCGATTACAACGGTATGTGCATTTTTCCCCTATGCCTTTGTAGTTATTGGTTTCGAGTATCAGACTTGCGAAAATTTTGATGGTTTCTCAACCATTCCTTAACGTCAAACTCCAATATCTCGCGAACGGAATGACGAACTCGAGAAATTCCTGTTGCATCTGAAAGTGGAAACTCGCCCGATTACACAGGTATGTGTATTTTTCCCGTAGGCCTTTGTAGTTACTCGTTTCGAGTATCAGACTTGCGAAAATTTTGATCGTTTCTCAACCATTCCTAAACTTCAGGCTCCCACATCTCACGAACGGATCGACGAAATCGAGAAATTCCATTTGCCTGTGAAAGTAGAAACTAGCCCGATTACAACGGTATGTGTATTTTTCCCCTATGCCATTGTAGTTATTGGTTTCGAGTATCAGACTTGCGAAAATTTTGATAGATTCTCAACCATTCCTTAACTTCAAACTCCCATTTCTCGCGAACGGATTGACGAACTCGAGAAATTCCTGTTGCATCTGAAAGTAGAAACTGGCACGATTACAATGGTGTGTGTACTTTTCCCCTAGGCCATTCCAGTTATTGGTTTCGAGTATCAGACTTGCGAAAATTTTGATGGTTTCTCAACCAGTTCTTAACTTCACACTTCCATATCTCACGAACGGATTGACGAACTCGAGAAATTCCTGTTGCATTTCAAAGCAGAAACTCGCCCGATTACAATGGTATGTGCATTTTTGCCCTAGGCCACAGGAGTTATTGGTTTCAAGTATCAGACTTGCGAAAATTTTGATGGTTCCTCAACCATTCCTTAACTTCAAACTCCCATATCTCGCGAACGGATTGATGAACTCGAGAAATTCCTGTTGCATCTGAAAGTAGAAACACGCCCGATTACAATGGTATGTGTACTTTTCCCCTAGGCCATTCCAGTTATTGGTTTCGAGTATCAGACCAGCGAATATTTTGATGGTTCCTCAACCATTCCTTAACTTCAAACTCCCATATATCGCGAACGGATTGACGAATTCCAGAAGTTCCTCTTGTATCTGAAAGTAGAAACTCGCCCGATTACAATGCTGTGTGTACTTTTCCCCTAGGCCACTCCAGTTGCTGTTATCGAATATCAGACTTGCGAAAATTTTGATGGTTTCTCAACCATCTCTTAACTCCAAACTCCGATATTTCGCGAACGGATTGACGAACTCGAGAAATTCCTGTTGCATCTGAAAGCAGAAACTCGCCCGATTACAATGGTGTGTGTACTTTTCCCCTAGGCCATTCCAGTTATTGGTTTCGAGTATCAGACCAGCGAAAATTTTGATGGTTTCTCAACCATTCCTTAACATCAAACTCCCATATCTCGCGAACCGATTGACGAACTCGAGAAATTCCTGTTGCATCTGAAAGTGGAAACTCGCCCGATTACAAAGGTATGTGTATTTTTCCCGTAGGCCTTTGTAGTTACTCGTTTCGAGTATCAGACTTGCGAAAATTTTGATCGTTTCTCAACCATTCCTAAACTTCAAGCTCCCACATCTCACGAACGGATCGACGAAATCGAGAAATTCCTTTTGCCTGTGAAAGTAGAAACTCGCCCGATTACAACGGTATGTGTATTTTTGCCCTAGATCATAGTAGTTATTGGTTTCGAGTATCAGACTTTCGAAAATTTTGATGGTTCCTCAAGCATTCCTTAACTTCAAACTCCCATATATCGCGAACGGATTGACGAACTCGAGAAATTCCGGTTGCATCTGATAGTAGAAACTCACCGAATTACAACTGTATGTGTGTTTTTCCCCTGGGCCATTGTTGTTATTGGTTTCGAATATCAGACTTGCGAAAATTTTGATGGTTTCTCAACCATTCCGTACCTTCAAACTCCCATATCTCGCGAACGGGTTGACGAACTCGAGAAATTCCTGTTGCATCTGAAAGTAGAAACTCGCCCGATTACAATGGTGTGTGTACTTTTCCCCTAGACCATTCCAGTTATTGGTTTCGAGTATCAGACTTGCGAAAATTTTGATGGTTTCTCAACCATTCCGTAAGTCCACACTTCCATATCTCGCGAACGGATTGACGAACTCGAGAATTTGCTATTGCATCTGAAAGCAGAAACTCGCCCGATTTCAACGGTATGTGCATTTTTGCCCTAGGCCATAGGAGTTATTGGTTTCAAGTATCAGACTTGCGAAAATTTTGATGGTTCCTCAACCATTCCTTAACTTCAAACTCCCATATCTCGCGAACGGATTGATGAACTCGAGAAATTCCTGTTGCATCTGAAAGTAGAAACACGCCCGATTACAATGGTATGTGTACTTTTCCCCTAGACCATTCCAGTTATTGGTTTCGAGTATCAGACCAGCGAATATTTTGATGGTTCCTCAACCATTCCTTAACTTCAAACTCCCATATATCGCGAACGGTTTGACGAATTCGAGAAATTCCTGTTGCATCTGAAAGCAGAAACTCGCCCGATTACAATGGTGTGTGTACTTTTCCCCTAGGCCATTCCAGTTATTGGTTTCGAGTATCAGACCAGCGAAAATTTTGATGGTTTCTCAACCATTCCTTAACATCAAACTCCCATATCTCGCGAACGGATTGACGAACTCGAGAAATTCCTGTTGCATCTGAAAGTGGAAACTCGCCCGATTACAAAGGTATGTGTATTTTTCCCGTAGGCCTTTGTAGTTATTGGTTTCGAGTATCAGACTTGCGAAAATTTTGATCGTTCCTCAACCATTCCTTAACTTCAATCTCCCATTTCTCGCGAACGGATTGACGAACTCGAGAAATTCCTGTTGCATGCGAAAGTAGAAACTCGCCCGATTACAACGGTATGTGCATTTTTCCCCTAGGCCGTTGTAGTTATTGGTTTCGAGTATCAGACTTTCGAAAATTTTGATGGTTTCTCAAGCATTCCTTAACTTCAAACTCCCATATCTCGCGAACGGATTGACGAACTCGAGAAATTCCGGTTGCATCTGAAAGTAGAAACTCTCCCAATTACAACGGTATGTGTGTTTTTCCCCTGGGCCATTGTTGTTATTGGTTTCGAATATCAGACCATCGAATATTTTGATGGTTCCTCAACCATTCCTTAACTTCAAACTCCCATATATCGCGAACGGATTGACGAATTCGAGAAGTTCCTGTTGTATCTGAAAGTAGAAACTCGCCCGATTACAATGCTGTGTGTACTTTTCCCCTAGGCCACTCCAGTTGTTGTTATCGAATATCAGACTTGCGAAAATTTTGATGGTTTCTCAACCTTCTCTTAACTCCAAACTCCGATATTTCGCGAACGGATTGACGAACTCGAGAAATTCCTGTTGCATCTGAAAGCAGAAACTCGCCCGATTACAATGGTGTGTGTACTTTTCCCCTAGGCCATTCCAGTTATTGGTTTCGAATATCAGACCAGCGAAAATTTTGATGGTTTCTCAACCATTCCTTAACATCAAACTCCCATATCTCGCGAACCGATTGACGAACTCGAGAAATTCCTGTTGCATCTGAAAGTGGAAGTGCGCCCGATTACAAAGGTATGTGTGTTTTTCCCGTAGGCCTTTGTAGTTACTCGTTTCGAGTATCAGACTTGCGAAAATTTTGATCGTTTCTCAACCATTCCTAAACTTCAAGCTCCCACATCTCACGAACGGATCGACGAAATCGAGAAATTCCTGTTGCCTGTGAAAGTAGAAACTCGCCCGATTACAACGGTATGTGTATTTTTCCCCTAGGCCTTTGTAGGCATTGGTTTCGTGTATCAGACTTTCGAAAATTTTAATGGTTCCTCAAGCATTCCTTAACTTCAAACTCCCATATATCGCGAACGGATTGACGAACTCGAGAAATTTCTGTTGCATCTGAAAGCGGAAACTCGCCCGATTACAACGGTATGTGTATTTTTGCCCTAGATCATAGTTGTTATTGGTTTCGAGTATCAGACTTGCGAAAATTTTGATGGTTTCTCAAGCATTCCTTAACTACAAACTCCCATATCTCGCGAACGGATTGACGAACTCGAGAAATTCCTGTTGCATCTGAAAGTAGAAACTCGCCCGATTACAATGGTGTGTGTACTTTTCCCCTAGACCATTCCAGTTATTGGTTTCGAGTATCAGACTTGCGAAAATTTTGATGGTTTCTCAACCATTCCGTACCTTCAAACTCCCATATCTCGCGAACGGATTGATGAACTCGAGAAATTCCTGTTGCATCTGAAAGTAGAAACTCGCCCGATTACAATGGTGTGTGTACTTTTCCCCTAGACCATTCCAGTTATTGGTTTCGAGTATCAGACTTGCGAAAATTTTGATGGTTTCTCAATCATTCCGTACAATCAAACTCCCATATATCGCGAACGGATTGACGAATTCGAGAAATTCCTGTTGCATCTGAAAGCAGAAACTCGCCCGATTACAATGGTGTGTGTACTTTTCCCCTAGGCCATTCCAGTTATTGGTTTCGAGTAACAGACCAGCGAAAATTTTGATGGTTTCTCAACCATTCCTTAACATCAAACTCCCATATCTCGCGAACGGATTGACGAACTCGAGAAATTCCTGTTGCATCTGAAAGTGGAAACTCGCCCGATTACAACGGTATGTGCATTTTTGCCCTAGGCCATAGGAGTTATTGGTTTCAAGTATCAGACTTGCGAAAATTTTGATGGTTCCTCAACCATTCCTTAACTTCAAACTCCCATATCTCGCGAACGGATTGACGAACTCGAGAAATTCCTGTTGCATCTGAAAGTAGAAACTCGCCCGATTACAATGGTGTGTGTACTTTTCCCCTAGACCATTCCAGTTATTGGTTTCGAGTATCAGACTTGCGAAAATTTTGATGGTTTCTCAACCATTCCGTACCTTCAAACTCCCATATCTCGCGAACGGATTGATGAACTCGAGAAATTCCTGTTGCATCTGAAAGTAGAAACTCGCCCGATTACAATGGCGTGTGTACTTTTCCCCTAGACCATTCCAGTTATTGGTTTCGAGTATCAGACTTGCGAAAATTTTGATGGTTTCTCAATCATTCCGTACAATCAAACTCCCATATATCGCGAACGGATTGACGAATTCGAGAAATTCCTGTTGCATCTGAAAGCAGAAACTCGCCCGATTACAATGGTGTGTGTACTTTTCCCCTAGGCCATTCCAGTTATTGGTTTCGAGTAACAGACCAGCGAAAATTTTGATGGTTTCTCAACCATTCCTTAACATCAAACTCCCATATCTCGCGAACGGATTGACGAACTCGAGAAATTCCTGTTGCATCTGAAAGTGGAAACTCGCCCGATTACAACGGTATGTGCATTTTTGCCCTAGGCCATAGGAGTTATTGGTTTCAAGTATCAGACTTGCGAAAATTTTGATGGTTCCTCAACCATTCCTTAACATCAAACTCCCATATCTCGCGAACGGATTGACGAACTCGAGAAATTCCTGTTGCATCTGAAAGTGGAAACTCGCCCGATTACAACGGTATGTGCATTTTTGCCCTAGGCCATAGGAGTTATTGGTTTCGAGTATCAGACTTGCGAAAATTTTGATCGTTCCTCAACCATTCCTTAACTTCAATCTCCCATTTCTCGCGAACGGATTGACGAACTCGAGAAATTCCTGTTGCATGCGAAAGTAGAAACTCGCCCGATTACAACGGTATGTGCATTTTTCCCCTAGGCCGTTGTAGTTATTGGTTTCGAGTATCAGACTTTCGAAAATTTTGATGGTTTCTCAAGCATTCCTTAACTTCAAACTCCCATATCTCGCGAACGGATTGACGAACTCGAGAAATTCCGGTTGCATCTGAAAGTAGAAACTCTCCCAATTACAACGGTATGTGTGTTTTTCCTGGGCCATTGTTGTTATTGGTTTCGAATATCAGACCATCGAATATTTTGATGGTTCCTCAACCATTCCTTAACTTCAAACTCCCATATATCGCGAACGGATTGACGAATTCGAGAAGTTCCTGTTGTATCTGAAAGTAGAAACTCGCCCGATTACAATGCTGTGTGTACTTTTCCCCTAGGCCACTCCAGTTGTTGTTATCGAATATCAGACTTGCGAAAATTTTGATGGTTTCTCAACCTTCTCTTAACTCCAAACTCCGATATTTCGCGAACGGATTGACGAACTCGAGAAATTCCTGTTGCATCTGAAAGCAGAAACTCGCCCGATTACAATGGTGTGTGTACTTTTCCCCTAGGCCATTCCAGTTATTGGTTTCGAATATCAGACCAGCGAAAATTTTGATGGTTTCTCAACCATTCCTTAACATCAAACTCCCATATCTCGCGAACCGATTGACGAACTCGAGAAATTCCTGTTGCATCTGAAAGTGGAAGTGCGCCCGATTACAAAGGTATGTGTGTTTTTCCCGTAGGCCTTTGTAGTTACTCGTTTCGAGTATCAGACTTGCGAAAATTTTGATCGTTTCTCAACCATTCCTAAACTTCAAGCTCCCACATCTCACGAACGGATCGACGAAATCGAGAAATTCCTGTTGCCTGTGAAAGTAGAAACTCGCCCGATTACAACGGTATGTGTATTTTTCCCCTAGGCCTTTGTAGGCACTGGTTTCGTGTATCAGACTTTCGAAAATTTTAATGGTTCCTCAAGCATTCCTTAACTTCAAACTCCCATATATCGCGAACGGATTGACGAACTCGAGAAATTTCTGTTGCATCTGAAAGCGGAAACTCGCCCGATTACAACGGTATGTGTATTTTTGCCCTAGATCATAGTAGTTATTGGTTTCGAGTATCAGACTTGCGAAAATTTTGATGGTTTCTCAAGCATTCCTTAAATACAAACTCCCATATCTCGCGAACGGATTGACGAACTCGAGAAATTCCTGTTGCATCTGAAAGTAGAAACTCGCCCGATTACAATGGTGTGTGTACTTTTCCCCTAGACCATTCCAGTTATTGGTTTCGAGTATCAGACTTGCGAAAATTTTGATGGTTTCTCAACCATTCCGTACCTTCAAACTCCCATATCTCGCGAACGGATTGATGAACTCGAGAAATTCCTGTTGCATCTGAAAGTAGAAACTCGCCCGATTACAATGGTGTGTGTACTTTTCCCCTAGACCATTCCAGTTATTGGTTTCGCGTATCAGACTTGCGAAAATTTTGATGGTTTCTCAATCATTCCGTACAATCAAACTCCCATATATCGCGAACGGATTGACGAATTCGAGAAATTCCTGTTGCATCTGAAAGCAGAAACTCGCCCGATTACAATGGTGTGTGTACTTTTCCCCTAGGCCATTCCAGTTATTGGTTTCGAGTAACAGACCAGCGAAAATTTTGATGGTTTCTCAACCATTCCTTAACATCAAACTCCCATATCTCGCGAACGGATTGACGAACTCGAGAAATTCCTGTTGCATCTGAAAGTGGAAACTCGCCCGATTACAACGGTATGTGCATTTTTGCCCTAGGCCATAGGAGTTATTGGTTTCAAGTATCAGACTTGCGAAAATTTTGATGGTTCCTCAACCATTCCTTAACTTCAAACTCCCATATCTCGCGAACGGATTGATGAACTCGAGAAATTCCTGTTGCATCTGAAAGTAGATACACGCCCGATTACAATGGTATGTGTACTTTTCCCCTAGGCCATTCCAGTTATTTGTTTCGAGTATCAGACCAGCGAATATTTTGATGGTTCCTCAATCATTCCTTAACTTCAAACTCCCATATATCGCGAACGGATTGACGAATTCGAGAAGTTCCTGTTGTATCTGAAAGTAGAAACTCGCCCAATTACAATGCTGTGTGTACTTTTCCCCTAGGCCACTCCAGTTGTTGTAATCGAATATCAGACTTGCGAAAATTATGATGGTTTCTCAACGATCTCTTAACTCCAAACTCCGATATTTCGCGAACGGATTGACGAACTCGAGAAATTCCTGTTGCATCTGAAAGCAGAAACTCGCCCGATTACAATGGTGTGTGTACTTTTCCCCTAGGCCATTCCAGTTATTGGTTTCGAGTATCAGACCAGCGAAAATTTTGATGGTTTCTCAACCATTCCTTAACATCAAACTCCCCTATCTCGCGAACGGATTGACGAACTCGAGAAATTCCTGTTGCATCTGAAAGTGGAAACTCGACCGATTACAAAGGTATGTGTATTTTTCCCGTAGGCCTTTGTACTTATTGGTTTCGAGTATCAGACTTGCGCAAATTTTGATCGTTCCTCAACCATTCCTTAACTTCAATCTCCCATTTCTCGCGAAGGGAACGACGAAATCGAGAAATTCCTGTTGCCTGTGAAAGTAGAAACTCGCCCGATTACAACGATATGTGTATTTTTACCCTGGGCCATTGTTGTTATTGGTTTCGAATATCAGACCAGCGAATATTTTGATGGTTCCTCAACCATTCCTTAACTTCAAACTCCCATATATCGCGAACGGATTGACGAATTCGAGAAGTTCCTGTTGTATCTGAAAGTAGAAACTCGCCCGATTACAATGCTGTGTGTACTTTTCCCCTAGGCCAATCCAGTTGTTGTTATCGAATATCAGACTTGCGAAAATTTTGATGGTTTCTCAACCTTCTCTTAACTCCAAACTCCGATATTTCGCGAACGGATTGACGAACTCGAGAAATTCCTGTTGCATCTGAAAGCAGAAACTCGCCCGATTACAATGGTGTGTGTACTTTTCCCCTAGGCCATTCCAATTATTGGTTTCGAGTATCAGACTTTCGAAAATTTTGATGGTTCCTCAAGCATTCCTTAACTTCAAACTCCCATATATCGCGAACGGATTGACGAACACGAGAAATTTCTGTTGCATCTGAAAGCGGAAACTCGCCCGATTACAACGGTATGTGTATTTTTGCCCTAGATCATAGTAGTTATTGGTTTCGAGAATCAGACTTGCGAAAATTTTGATGGTTTCTCAAGCATTCCTTAACTACAAACTCCCATATCTCGCGAACGGATTGACGAACTCGAGAAATTCCGGTTGCATCTGATAGTAGAAACTCACCCAATTACAAATGTATGTGTGTTTTTCCCCTGGGCCATTGTTGTTATTGGTTTCGAATACCAGACTTGCGAATATTTTGATGGTTTCTCAACCATTCCGTACATTCAAGCTCCCATATCTCGCGAACGGGTTGACGAACTCGAGAAATTCCTGTTGCATCTGAAAGTAGAAACTCGCCCGATTACAATGGTGTGTGTACTTTTCCCCTAGACCATTCCAGTTATTGGTTTCGAGTATCAGACTTGCGAAAATTTTGATGGTTTCTCAAACATTCCGTAACTTCACACTTCCATATCTCGCGAACGGATTGACGAACTCGAGGATTTCCTATTGCATCTGAAAGCAGAAACTCGCCCGATTTCAACGGTATGTGCATTTTTCCCCTAGGCCATTGTAGTTATTGGTTTCGAGTATCAGACTTGCGAAACTACGATGGTTTCTCAACCATGCCTCCACTTGAAACTCCTATATCTCGCGAACGGACTGAGGAAATCGAGAAATTCCTGTTGCATCTGAAACTAGAAGCTCGCCCGATTACAATGGTGTGTGTACTTTTCCCCTAGGCCATTGTAGTTATTGATTTCGAGTGTCTGACCAGCGTAAATTTTGATGGTTGCTCAACCATCTCTTAACTCCAAAATCCGATATTTCGCGAACGGATTGACGAATCCGACAAATTTCTGTTGGGTCTGAAAGTAGTAGCTCTCCCGATGACAACGGTATGTGTATTTTTCACCTAGGCCATTGTAGCTATTTGTTTGGAGTATCACACTTACGAAAATTTTGATGGTTTCTAAACCATTCCTTAACTTCAAACTCGCATATCTCGCGAACGGATTGACGAACGCGAGTAATTCCTGTTGAATCTGAAAGCAGAAACTCGCCCGATTACAACGGCATGTGTATTTTTGCCCTAGACCATAGTAGTTAATGGTTTAGAGTATCAGATTGCTAAAATTTTGATGGTTTCTCAACCATTCCTTAACTTCAAACTCCTATATCTCGCGAACGGATTGACGAGCTCGCGAAATTCCTGTTGCATCTGACAGCACAAACTCGCCCGCTTACAACGGTGTGGGTATTTTTGCCTTAGGCCATAGTAGTTATTGGATTTGAGTATCAGACTTGCAAAAATTTTGATGGTTTCTCAACCATTCCTTAACTTCAAACTCGCATATCTCGCGAACGGATTGACGAACTCGAGAAATTCCTGTTGCATCTGAAAGTAGAAACTCGCCCGATTACAATGGTGTGTGTACCTTTCCCTTAGGCCATTCCAGTTATTCGTTTCGAGTATCAGACTTGCGAAAATTTTGATGGTTTCTCAACCATTTCTTAATTTCAAACTCGCATATCTCGCGAACGGATTGACGAACTCGAGTAATTCCTGTTGAATCTGAAAGCAGAGACTCGCCTGATTACAACGGCATGCGTATTTTTGCCCTAGACCATAGTAATTAATGGCTTCGAGTATCAGATTCCGAGAATTTTTATGGTTTCACAACCATTCCTTAACTTCAAACTCCCATATCTCCCGAACGGATTGACGAACTCGAGAAATTCCTGTTGCATCTGAAAGTAGAAACTCGCCCGATTACAACGGTATGTGTATTTTTCCCCTAGGCCATTGTAGTTATTGGTTTCGAGTATCAGACTTACGAAAATTTTGATAGTTTCTCAACCATTCCTTAACTTCAAACTCCCATATTTCGCGAACGGATTGACGAACTTGAGAAATTCGTGTTGCATCTGAAAGTAGAAACCCGCCCCATTACAATGGTGTGTGTACTTTTCCCCTAGGCCACTCCAGTTATTCGTATCGAGTACCAGAATTGCGAAAATTTTGATGGTTTCTCAACCATTCTTTAACTTCAAACTCCCATATCTCGCGAACGGATTGACGTACACGAGCATTCCCGGTTTCATCTGCAAGTAGGAACTCGCCCGACTACAAAGGTATGTGTATTTTTCGCCTAGTGCCTTTGTAGTTATTGGTATCGAGTATCAGACATGCGAAAATTTTGATGGTTCCTCAACCATTCCTTAACTTCAAACTCCCATACCTCGCGATCGGATTGACGAGCTCGCGAAATTCCTGTTGCATCTGACAGCAGAAACTCGCCCGATTACAACGGTATGTGTATTTTTGCCGTAGGCCATAGTAGTTATTGGTTTCGAGTATCAGACTTGCGAAATTTTGATGGTTTCTCAACCATACCTTAACTTCGAGCTCCCATATCTCGCGAACGGATAGACGAACTCGAGAAATTCCTGTTGCATCTGAAAGTAGAAACTCGCCCGATTACAATGGTGTGTGTACTTTTCCCCTCGGCCATTCCAGTTATTGGTTTCGAGTACCAGAATTGCGAAAGTTTTGATGGTTTCTCAACCATTCCTTATCTTCAAACTTCCATATCTCGCGAACGGATTGACGAACTCGAGAAAATCCTGTTGCGTCTGAAAGTAGAAACTCGCCCGATTACAATGGTGTGTGTACTTTTCCCCTAGGCCATTGTAGTTATTGATTTCGAGTGTCTGACCAGCGTAAATTTTGATGGTGGCTCAACCATCTCTTAATTCCAAAATCCGATATTTCGCGAACGGATTGACGAATCCGACAAATTTCTGTTGGGTCTGAAAGTAGTAGCTCTCCCGATGACAACGGTATGTGCATTTTTCACCTAGGCCATTGTAGCTATTTGTTTCGAGTATCTGACTTACGAAAATTTTGATGGTTTCTAAACCATTCCTTAATTTCAAACTCGCATATCTCGCGAACGGATTGACGAACTCGAGAAATTCCGATTGCATATGAAAGTGGAAACTCGCCCGATTACAATGGTGTGTGTACTTTTCCCCTACGCCATTGTAGTTATTTGTTTCGATTATCAGGCTTGCGAAAATTTAGATGGTTTCTCAAACATTCCTTAACTTCAAACTCCCATGTCTCGCGAACGGATTGACGAATTCGAGAAATTAATTTTGCATCAGAAAGTAGAAACTCGCCCGATTACAATGGTGTGTGTACTTTCCCCCAAGGCCATTCCAGTTATTCGTTCATAGCATCAGAATTGCGAAACTTTTGATTGTTTCTCAAGCATCTCTTAAGTCCAAACTCCGATATTTCGCGAACGGATTGACGAATCCGAAAAATTTCTGTTGCATCTGAAAGTAGAAACTCTCCCGATTACAAAGGTATGTGTATTTTTCCCCTAGGCCATTGTATTTATTGGTTTCGAGTATCAGATTTTCGAAAATTTTAATTGTTTGTCAACCATTCCATAACTTCAAACTCCCATATCTCGCGAACGGATTGACGAATCCGAAAAATTTCTGTTGCATCTGAAACTAGAAACTCGCCCGATTACAATGGTGTGTCTCCTTTTCCCCGAGGCCATTCCAGTTATTGGTTTCTAGTATCAGACTTGCGAAAATTTTGATTGTTTGTCAACCATTCCATAATTTCATACTCCCATATCTCGCGAACGGATTGACGCAACCGAAAAATTTCTGTTGCATCTGAAAGTAGAAACTCGCCCGATTACAACGGTATGTGTATTTTTACCCTCGGCCATTGTAGTTATTGGTTTCGAGTATCAGGCTTGCAAAAATTTTGATGGTTTCTCAACCATTCCTTATCTTCAAACTCCCATGTCTCGCGAACGGATTGACGAATTCGAGAAATTAATTTTGCATCAGAAAGTAGAAACTCGCGCGATTACAATGGTGTGTGTACTTTTCCCCTAGGCCATTCCAGTTATTAGTTTCGAGTATCAGAATTGCGAAAATTTTGATGGTTTCTCAACCATCTCTTAACTCCATACTCCGATATTTCGCGAACGGATTGACGAATTCGAAAAATTTCTGTTGCGTCTGAAAGCAGAAACTCTCCCGATTAGAACGGAATGTGTATTTTTCCCCTAGGCCATTGTAGTTATTTGTTTCGAGTATCAGACTTACGAAAATTTTGATGGTTTCTCAACCATTCCTTAACTTCAAACTCCCATATCTCGCGAACGGATTGACGAACTCGAGAAATTCGTGTTGCATCTGAAAGTAGAAACCCGCCCCGTTACAATGGTGTGTGTACTTTTCCCCTAGGCCACTCCAGTTATTGGTATCGAGTACCAGAATTGCGAAAATTTGGATGGTTTCTCAACCATTCTTTAACTTCAAACTCCAATATCTCGCGAACGGATTGACGAACTCGAGCATTTCCTGTTGCATCTGCAAGTAGAAACTCGCCCGACTACAAAGGTATGTGTATTTTTCGCCTAGTGCCTTTGTAGTTATTGGTTTCGAGTATCAGACATGCGAAAATTTTGATGGTTCCTCAACCATTCCTTAACTTCAAACTCCCATACCTCGCGAACGGATTGACGATCTCGAGAAATTCCTACTGCATCTGAAGCCAGAAACTGGCCCGATTACAATGCGTGTGTGTACTTTTCCCCTAGGCCATTCCAGTTATTGGTTTCGAGTAACAGACTTGCGAAAATTTTAATGGACTCTCAACCATTCCTTAACTTCAAACTCCCATATCTCGCGAACGGATTGACGAACTCGAGAAATTCCTGTTGCATCTGAAAGTAGAAACTCGCCCGATTACAACGGCATGTGTATTTTTGCCCTAGACCATAGTAGTTAATGGTTTCGAGTATCAGACTTGCGAAAATTTTGATGGTTTCTCAACCATTCCTTAACTTCAAACTCCCATATCTCGCGAACGGATTGACGAACTCGAGAAATTCCTGTTGCAACTGAAAGTAGAAACTCGCCGGTTAACAACGGTATTTGTAATTCTACCCTACGCCATTCCAGTTATTGGTTTCGAGTATAAGAGCAGCGAAAGTTTTGGTGGTTTGACAACAGTTCCATAACTTCAAACTCCCATATCTCGCGAACGGATTGACGGACTCGAGAAATTCCTGTTGCATCTGAACGCAGACACTCGACCGTTTACAACGGTATGTGTATTTTTGCCCTAGGCCATTGTAGTTATTGGTTTCGAGTATCAGACTTGCGAAAATTTTGATGGTTTCTCAAACATCTCTTAACTCCAAACTCCTATATTTCGCGAACGGATTGACGAACTTCAGGAATTCCTGACGCATCTGAAAGTAGAAACTTGCCCGATTACAATGGTGTGTGTACTTTTCCCCTAGGCCATAGTAGTTATTGGTTTCGAGTATCAGACTTGCGAAAATTTTGATGGTTTCTCAACCATTCCTTAACTTCAAAAGTCCCATATCTCGCGAACGGATTGACGAACTGGAGAAATTCCTGTTGCATCTGAAAGTAGAAACTCGCCCGATTACAATGGTGTGTGTACTTTTCCCCTAGGCCATTCCAGTTATACTTTTCGAGTATCAGACTTGCGAAATTTTTGATTGTTTCTCAACCATTCCTTAATTTCAAACTCGCATATCTCGCGAACGTATTGACGAACTCGAGTAATTCCTGTTGAATCTGAAAACAGAGACTGGCCCGATTACAACGGCATGTGTATTTTTGCCCTAGAGCATATTAATTAATGGCTTCGAGTATCAGATTCCGAAAATTTTGATGGTTTCTCCACCATTCCTTAATTTCAAACTCCCATATCTCGCGAACGGATTGACGAACTCGAGTAATTCCTGTTGAATCTGAAAGCAGAAACTGGCCCGATTACAACGGCATGTGTACTTTTGCCCTAGACCATAGGAATTAATGGCTTCGAGTATCAGATTCCGAAAATTTTGATGGTTTCTCAACCATTCCTTAATTTCAAACTCCCATATCTCGCGAACGGATTGACGAACTCGAGTAATTCCTGTTGAATCTGAAAGCAGAGAATGGCCCGATTACAACGGCATGTGTATTTTTGCCCTGGACCATAGTAATTAATGGCTTCGAGTATCGGATTCCGAAAATTTTGATGGTTTCTCAACCATTCCTTAAATTAAAACTCTCATATCTCGCGAACGGATTGACGAACTCGAGAAATACCTGTTGCATCTGAAGGCAGAAACTCGCCCGATTACAATGGAGTGTGTACTTTTCCCCTAGGCCATTCCAGTTATTGGTTTTGAGTATCAGACTTGCGAAAATTTTAATGGACTCTCAACCATTCCTTAACTTCAAACTCCCTATCTCGCGAACGGATTGACGAACTCGAGGAAATTCGTGTTGCATCTGAAAGTAGAAACCCGCCCCATTACAATGGTGTGTGTACTTTTCCCCAAGGCCATTCCAGTTATTGGTTTCGAGTATCAGACTTGGGAAAATTTTGATGGTTTCTCAACCATTCCTTAACTTCAAACTCCCATATCTCGTGAACGGATTGACGAACTCGAGAAGTTCCTGTTGCATCTGAAAGTAGAAACTCGCCCGATTACAATGGTGTGTGTACTTTTCCCCTAGGCCATTCCAGTTATTCGTTTCGGGTATCAGACTTGCGAAAATTTTAATGGTTTCTCAACCATCTCTTAAATCCAAACTCCGATATTTCGCGAACGGATTGCCGAATTTGAAAAATTTCTGTTGCGTCTGAAAGCAGAAACTCTCCCGATTAGAACGGTATGTGCATTTTTCCCCTAGGCCATTGTAGTTATTGGTTTCGAGTATCAGACTTGCGAAAATTTTTATGGATTCTCAACCATTCCTTAACTTCAAACTCCCATATCTCGCGAACGGATTGACGAACTCGAGAAGTTCCTGTTGCATCTGAAAGTAGAAACTCGCCCGATTACAATGGTGTGTGTACTTTTCCCCAAGGCCATTCCAGTTATTGGTTTCGAGTATCAGACTTGCGAAAATTTTGATGGTTTCTCAACCATTCCTTAACTTCAAACTCCCATATCTCGCGAACGGATTGACGAACTCGAGAAGTTCCTGTTGCATCTGAAAGTAGAAACTCGCCCGATTACAATGGTGTGTGTACTTTTCCCGTAGGCCATTCCAGTTATTCGTTTCGAGTATCAGACTTGCGAAATTTTTGATTGTTTCTCAACCATTCCTTAATTTCAAACTCTCATATCTCTTGAACGGATTGACGAACTCGAGAAATTCCTGTTGCAACTGAAGGTAGAAACTCGCCCGTTTACAATGGTATGTGTATTTTTGCCCTAGGCCATAGTAGTTATTGGCTTCGAGTATCAGACTTGCGAAAATTTTGATGGTTTCTCAACCATTCCTTAACGTCAAACTCGCATATCTCGCGAACCGATTGACGAACTGGAGAAATTCCTGTTGCATTTGACAGTAGAAACTCGCCCGATTACAACGGTATGTGTATTGTTGCCCTAGGCCATAGTAGTTATTGGTTTCGAGTACCAGACTTGCGAAAATTTTGATGGTTTCTCAAACATTCCTTAACTTCAAACTCCCATATCTCGCGAACGGATTGACGAACTGGAGAAATTCCTGTTGCATCTGAAAGTAGAAACTCGCCCGATTACAATGGTGTGTGTACATTTCCCCTAGGCCATTCCAGTTATTGGTTTTGAGTATCAGACTTGCGAAAATTTTAATGGACTCTCAACCATTCCTTAACTTCAAACTCCCATATCTCGCGAACGGATTGACGAACTCGAGAAATTCGTGTTGCATCTGAAAGTAGAGACCCGCCCCATTACAATGGTGTGTGTACTTTTCCCCAAGGCTATTCCAGTTATTGGTTTCGACTATCAGACTTGCGAAAATTTTGATGGTTTCTCAACCATCTCTTAAATCCAAACTCCGATATTTCGCGAACGGATTGCCGAATTTGAAAAATTTCTGTTGCGTCTGAAAGCAGAAACTCTCCCGACTAGAACGGTATGTGCATTTTTCCCCTAGGCCATTGTAGTTATTGGTTTCGAGTATCAGACTTGCGAAAATTTTGATAGTTTCACAACCATTCCTTAACTTCAAACTCTCATATCTCTTGAACGGATTGACGAACTCGAGAAATTCCTATTGCAACTGAAAGTAGAAACTCGCCCGTTTACAATGGTATGTGTATTTTTGCCCTAGGCCATAGTAGTTATTGGCTTCGAGTATCAGACTTGCGAAAATTTTGATGGTTTCTCGACCATTCCTTAACCTCAAACTCGCATATCTCGCGAACGGATTGACTAACTCGAGAAATTCCTGTTGCATCTGAAAGTAGAAACTCGCCCGATTACAATGGTGTGTGTACATTTCCCCTAGGCCATTCCAGTTATTTGTTTCGAGTATCAGACTTGCGAAAATTTTGATGGTTTCTCAACCATTCCATAATTTCAAACGCCCATATCTCGCGGACGGATTGACGAACTCGTGAAGTTCGTGTTGCATCTGAAAGTAGAAACTCGCCCGATTACAACGGTAAGTGCATTTTTGCCCTAGGCTATTGTAGTTATTGGTTACGAGTATCAGACTTGCGAAAATTTTGATGGTTTCTCAACCACTCCTTAATTTCAAACTCCCATATCTCGCGAACGGATTGACGAACTCGAGAAATTCCTGTTGCAACCGAAAGTAGAAACTCGCCCGATAACAACGGTATGTGTATTTCTCCCCTACGCCTTTCCAGTTATTGGTTTCGAGTATCAGACTTGCGAAATATTTGATTGTTTCTCAACCATTCCTTAATTTCAAACTCGCATATCTCGCGAACGGATTGACGAAATCGAATAATTCCTGTTGAATCTGAAAGCAGAGACTCGCCCGATTACAACGGCGTGTGTATTTTTGCCCTAGAGCATATTAATTTATGGCTTCGAGTATCAGATTCCGAAAATTTTGATGGTTTCTCAACCATTCCTTAAATTCAAACTCTTATATCTCGCGAACAGATTGACGAACTCGAGAAATTCCTGTTGCATCTGAAGGCAGAAACTCGCCCGATTACAATGGAGTGTGTACTTTTCCCCTAGGCCATTCCAGTTATTGGTTTCGAGTATCAGACTTGCGAAAATTTTAATGGACTCTCAACCATTCCTTAACTTCAAACTCCCATATCTCGCGAACGGTTTGACGGACTCGAGAAATTCCTGTTGCATCTGAATGTAGAAACTCGCCCGGTTACAATGGTGTGTGTACTTTTCCCCTAGGCCATTCCAGTTATTGGTTTCGAGTATCAGACTTGCGAAAATTTTGATGGTTTCTCAACCATCTCTTAAATCCAAATTCCGATATTTCGCGAACGGATTGCCGAATTTGAAAAATTTCTGTTGCGTCTGAAAGCAGAAACTCTCCCGACTAGAACGGTATGTGCATTTTTCCCCTAGGCCATTGTAGTTATTGGTTTCGAGTATCAGACTTGCGAAAATTTTGATAGTTTCACAACCATTCCTTAACTTCAAACTCTCATATCTCTTGAACGGATTGACGAACTCGAGAAATTCCTATTGCAACTGAAAGTAGAAACTCGCCCGTTTACAATGGTATGTGTATTTTTGCCCTAGGCCATAGTAGTTATTGGCTTCGAGTATCAGACTTGCGAAAATTTTGATGGTTTCTCAACCATTCCATAATTTCAAACGCCCATATCTCGCGGACGGATTGACGAACTCGTGAAGTTCCTGTTGCATCTGAAAGTAGAAACTCGCCCGATTACAACGGTAAGTGCATTTTTGCCCTAGGCTATTGTAGTTATTGGTTACGAGTATCAGACTTGCGAAAATTTTGATGGTTTCTCAACCATTCCTTAATTTCAAACTCCCATATCTCGCGAACGGATTGACGAACTCGAGAAATTCCTGTTGCAACCGAAAGTAGAAACTCGCCCGATAACAACGGTATGTGTATTTGTCCCCTACGCCATTCCAGTTATTGGTTTCGAGTATCAGACTTGCGAAATAATTGATTGTTTCTCAACCATTCCTTAATTTCAAACTCGCATATCTCGCGAACGGATTGAGGAAATCGAGTAATTCATGTTGAATCTGAAAGCAGAGACCCGCCCGATTACAACGGCATATGTATTTTTGCCCTAGAGCATATTAATTTATGGCTTCGAGTATCAGATTCCGAAAATTTTGATGGTTTCTCAACCATTCCTTAAATTCAAACTCTTATATCTCGCGAACAGATTGACGAACTCGAGAAATTCCTGTTGCATCTGAAGGCAGAAACCCGCCCGATTACAATGGAGTGTGTACCTTTCCCCTAGGCCATTCCAGTTATTGGTTTCGAGTATCAGACTTGCGAAAATTTTAATGGACTCTCAACCATTCCTTAACTTCAAACTCCCATATCTCGCGAACGGTTTGACGGACTCGAGAATTCCTGTTGCATCTGAATGTAGAAACTCGCCCGGTTACAATGGTGTGTGTACTTTTCCCCTAGGCCATTCCAGTTATTCGTTTCGAGTATCAGACTTGCGAAATATTTGATTGTTTCTCAACCATTCCTTAATTTCAAACTCGCATATCTCGCGAACGGATTGACGAACTGGAGAAATTCCTGTTGCATCTGAAAGTAGAAACTCGCCCGACTACAATGGTGTTTGTACTTTTCCCCTAGGCCATTCCAGTTATTCGTTTCGAGTATCAGACTTGCGAAATATTTGATTGTTCTCAACCATTCCTTAATTACAAACTCGCATATCTCGCGAACGGATTGAGGAAATCGAGTAATTCATGTTGAATCTGAAAGCAGAGACCCGCCCGATTACAACGGCATGTGTATTTTTGCCCTAGAGCATATTAATTAATGGCTTCGAGTATCAGATTCCGAAAATTTTGATGGTTTCTCAACCATTCCTTAAATTCAAACTCTCATATCTCGCGAACAGATTGACGAACTCGAGAAATTCCTGTTGCATCTGAAGGCAGAAACTCGCCCGATTACAATGGAGTGTGTACTTTTCCCCTAGGCCATTCCAGTTATTGGTTTCGAGTATCAGACTTGCGAAAATTTTGATGGATTCTCAAACATTCCTTAACATCAAACTCCCACATCTCGCGAACGGATTGACGAACTCGAGAAATTCGTGTTGCATCTGAAAGTAGAATCCCGCCCCATTACAACGGTGTGTGTACTTTTCCCCTAGGCCATTCCAGTTATTGGTTTCGAGTACCAGAATTGCGAAAATTTTGATGGTTTCTCAACCATTCCTTAAATTCAAACTCCGATATCTCGCGAACGGATTGACGAACTCGAGCAATTCCTGTTGCATCTGCAAGTAGAAACTCGCCCGATTACAAAGGTATGCGTATTTTTCGCCTAGGCCTTTGTAGTTATTGGTTTCGAGTATCAGACTTGCGAAAATTTTGACGGTTTCTCAACCATTCCTTAACTTCAAACTCCCATATCTCGCGAACGGATTGACGAACTGGAGAAATTCCTGTTGCATTTGAAAGTAGAAACTCGCCCGATTACAACGGTATGTGTATTGTTGCCCTAGGCCATAGTAGTTATTGGTTTCGAGTATCAGACTAGCGAAAATTTTGATGGTTTCTCAAACATTCCTTAACTGCAAACTCCCATATTTCGCGAACAGATTGACGAACTGGAGAAATTCCTGTTGCATCTGAAAGTAGAAACTCGCCCGATTACAATGGTGTGTGTACTTTTCCCCTAGGCCATTCCAGTAATTGGTTTCGAGTATCAGACTTGCGAAAATTTTGATGGATTCTCAACCATTCCTTAACATCAAACTCCCACATCTCGCGAACGGATTGACAAACTCGAGAAATTCGTGTTGCATCTGAAAGTAGAATCCCGCCCCATTACAACGGTGTGTGTACTTTTCCCCTAGGCCATTCCAGTTACTGGTTTCGAGTATCAGACTTGCGAAAATTTTGATGGTTTCTCAACCATCCCTTAACTCCAAACTCCGATATTTCGCGAACGGATTGACGAACTTGAGGAATTCCTGACGCATCTGAAAGTAGAAACTTGCCCGATTACAATGGTGTGTGTACTTTTCCCCTAGGCCATTCCAGTAATTGGTTTCGAGTATCAGACTTGCGAAAATCTTGATGGATTCTCAACCATTCCTTAACATCAAACTCCCATATCTCGCGAACGGATTGACGAACTGGAGAAATTCGTGTTGCATCTGAAAGTAGAATCCCGCCCCATTATAATGGTGTGTGTACTTTTCCCCTAGGCCATACCAGTTATTGGTTTCGAGTACCAGAATTGCGAAAATTTTGATGGTTTCTCAACCATTACTTACTCCTTAACTTCAAACTCCCATATCTCGCGAACGGATTGACGAACTCGAGCAATTCCTGTTGCATCTGCAAGTAGAAACTCGCCCGATTACAACGGCATGTGTATTTTTGCCCTAGAGCATATTAATTAATGGCTGCGAGTATCAGATTCCTTAAATTTTGATGGTTTCTCAACCATTCCTTAAATTCAAACTCTCATATCTCGCGAACGGATTGACGAACTCGTGAAATTCCTGTTGCATCTGAAAGTAGAAACTCTTCCGATTACAACGGTAAGTGCATTTTTGCCCTAGGCCATTGTAGTTATTGGTTTCGAGTATCAGACTTGCGAAAATTTTGATGGCTTCTCAACCATTCCTTAACTTCAAACACCCATCTCTCGCGAACGGATTGACGAACTCGAGAAATTCCTGTTGCAACTGAATGTAGAAACTCGCCCGATAGCAACGGTATGTGTATTTCTCCCCTACGCCATTCCAGTTATTGGTATCGAGTATCAGGGCAGCGAAAGTTTTGGTGGTTTCACAACCGTTCCATAACTTCAAACTCCCATATCTCGCGAACGGATTGACGGACTCGAGAAATTCCTGTTGCATCTGAAAGTAGAAACTCGCCAGATTACAACGGTATGTGTATTTTTGCTCTAGACAATAGTAGTTATTGGTTTCGAGTATCAGACGTGCGAAAACTTTGATGGTTTCTCAACCATTCCTTAACTCCAAGCTCCCATATCTTGCGAACGGATTGACGAACTCGAGAAATTCCTGTTGCATCTGAAAGTAGAAACTTGCCCGATTACAGCGGTGCGTGTACTTTTCCCCTAGGCCATTCCAGTTTTTGTTTTCGAGTATCAGACTTGCGAAAATTTTGATGGTTTCTCAACCATTCCTTAATTTCAAACCCGCATATCTCGCGAACGGATTGACGAACTCGAGAAATTCCTGTTGCATCTGAAAGTAGAAACTTGCCCGATTACAGCGGTGCGTGTACTTTTCCCCTAGGCCATTCCAGTTTTTGTTTTCGAGTATCAGACTTGCGAAAATTTTGATGGTTTCTCAACCATTCCTTAATTTCAAACCCGCATATCTCGCGAACGGATTGACGAACTCGAGAAATTCCTGTTGCATCTGAAGGCAGAAACTCGCCCGATTACAATGGAGTGTGTACTTTTCCCCTAGGCCATTCCAGTTATTGGTTTCGAGTATCAGACTTGCGAAAATTTTGATGGATTCTCAACCATTCCTTAACATCAAACTCCCACATCTCGCGAACGGATTGACGAACTCGAGAAATTCGTGTTGCATCTGAAAGTAGAATCCCGCCCCATTACAACGGTGTGTGTACTTTTCCCCTAGGCCATTCCAGTTATTGGTTTCGAGTACCAGAATTGCGAAAATTTTGATGGTTTCTCAACCATTCCTTAAATTCAAACTCCGATATCTCGCGAACGGATTGACGAACTCGAGCAATTCCTGTTGCATCTGCAAGTAGAAACTCGCCCGATTACAAAGGTATGCGTATTTTTCGCCTAGGCCTTTGTAGTTATTGGTTTCGAGTATCAGATTTGCGAAAATTTTGACGGTTTCTCAACCATTCCTTAACTTCAAACTCCCATATCTCGCGAACGGATTGACGAACTGGAGAAATTCCTGTTGCATTTGAAAGTAGAAACTCGCCCGATTACAACGGTATGTGTATTGTTGCCCTAGGCCATAGTAGTTATTGGTTTCGAGTATCAGACTAGCGAAAATTTTGATGGTTTCTCAAACATTCCTTAACTTCAAACTCCCATATTTCGCGAACAGATTGACGAACTGGAGAAATTCCTGTTGCATCTGAAAGTAGAAACTCGCCCGATTACAATGGTGTGTGTACATTTCCCCTAGGCCATTCCAGTTACTGGTTTCGAGTATCAGACTTGCGAAAATTTTGATGGTTTCTCAACCATCCCTTAACTCCAAACTCCGATATTTCGCGAACGGATTGACGAACTTGAGGAATTGCTGACGCATCTGAAAGTAGAAACTTGCCCGATTACAATGGTGTGTGTACTTTTCCCCTAGGCCATTCCAGTAATTGGTTTCGAGTATCAGACTTGCGAAAATTTTGATGGATTCTCAACCATTCCTTAACATCAAACTCCCATATCTCGCGAACGGATTGACGAACTCGAGAAATTCGTGTTGCATCTGAAAGTAGAATCCCGCCCCATTACAATGGTGTGTGTACTTTTCCCCTAGGCCATTCCAGTTATTGGTTTCGAGTACCAGAATTGCGAAAATTTTGATGGTTTCTCAACCATTACTTACTCCTTGACTTCAAACTCCCATATCTCGCGAACGGATTGACGAACTCGAGAAATTCGTGTTGCATCTGAAAGTAGAAACCCGCCCCATTACAATGGTGTGTGTACTTTTCCCCTAGGCCATTCCAGTTATTTGTTTCGAGTACCAGAATTGCGAAAATTTTGATGGTTTCTCAACCATTCCTTAACTTCAAACTCCCATATCTCGCGAACGGATTGACGAACTCGAGCAATTCCTGTTGCATCTGCAAGTAGAAACTCGCCCGATTACAACGGCATGTGTATTTTTGCCCTAGAGCATATTAATTAATGGCTGCGAGTATCAGATTCCTTAAATTTTGATGGTTTCTCAACCATTCCTTAAATTCAAACTCTCATATCTCGCGAACGGATTGACGAACTCGTGAAATTCCTGTTGCATCTGAAAGTAGAAACTCTTCCGATTACAACGGTAAGTGCATTTTTGCCCTAGGCCATTGTAGTTATTGGTTTCGAGTATCAGACTTGCGAAAATTTTGATGGTTTCTCAACCATTCCTTAACTTCAAACACCCATCTCTCGCGAACGGATTGACGAACTCGAGAAATTCCTGTTGCAACTGAATGTAGAAACTCGCCCGATAGCAACGGTATGTGTATTTCTCCCCTACGCCATTCCAGTTATTGGTATCGAGTATCAGGGCAGCGAAAGTTTTGGTGGTTTCACAACCGTTCCATAACTTCAAACTGCCATATCTCGCGAACGGATTGACGGACTCGAGAAATTCCTGTTGCATCTGAAAGTAGAAACTCGCCAGATTACAACGGTATGTGTATTTTTGCTCTAGACAATAGTAGTTATTGGTTTCGAGTATCAGACGTGCGAAAACTTTGATGGTTTCTCAACCATTCCTTAACTCCAAGCTCCCATATCTTGCGAACGGATTGACGAACTCGAGAAATTCCTGTTGCATCTGAAAGTAGAAACTTGCCCGATTACAGCGGTGCGTGTACTTTTCCCCTAGGCCATTCCAGTTTTTGTTTTCGAGTATCAGACTTGCGAAAATTTTGATGGTTTCTCAACCATTCCTTAACTTCAAACTCTCATATCTCGCGAACGGATTGACGAACTCGAGAAATTCCTGTTGCATCTGAAAGTAGAAACTTGCCCGATTACAATGGTGTGTGTACTTTTCCCCTAGGCGATTCCAGTTTTTGGTTTCGAGTATCAGACTTGCGAAAATTTTGAGGGCTTCTCAAACATTCCATGACTTCAAAGTCCCATATCTCGCGAACGGATTGACTGACTCGAGAAATTCCTGTTGGATCTGAAAGTAGAAACTCGCGCGATTACAACGGTATGTGTATTTTTGCCCTAGGCCATAGTAGTTATTAGTTTCGAGTATCAGACTTGCGAAAATTTTGATGGTTTCTCAACCATTCCTTAACCTCACACTCCCATATTTCGCGAACGGATTGACGAACTCGAGAAATTCCTGTTGCATCTGAAAACGGACACTCGCCCGTTTACAACGGTATGTGTATTCTTGCCCTAGGCCATAGTAGTTATTGGTTTCTAGTATCAGACTTGCGAAAATTTTGATGGTTTCTCAACCATTCCATAACTTCAAACTCCCATATATGCGAACGGATTGACGAACTCGGGTAATTCCTCTTGAATCTGGAAGCAGAGACTCGCCCGATTACAACGGCATGTGTATTTTTGCCCTAGACCATAGTAATTAATGGCTTCGAGTATCAGATTCCGAAAATTTTGATGGTTTCTCAACCATTCCTCAATTTCAAACTCGCATATCTCGCGAACGGATTGGCGAACTCGAGAAATTCCTGTTGCATCTGAAAGTAGAAACTCGCCCGATTACAACGGTAAGTGCATTTTTGCCCTAGGCCATTGTAGTTATTGGTTTCGAGTATCAGACTTGCGGAAATTTTGATGGTTCCTCAACCATTATTTACTTCAAATTCCCATATCTCGCGAACGGATTGACGAACTCGAGAAATTCCTGTTGCAACTGAAAGTAGAAACTCGCCGGATAACAACGGTATGTGTATTTCTCCCCTACGCCATTCCAGTTATTGGTTTCGAGTATCAGAGCAGCGAAAGTTTTGGTGGTTTCACAGCAGTTCCATAACTTCAAACTCCCATATCTCGCGAACGGATTGAGGGACTCGAGAAATTCCTGTTGCATCTGAAAGTAGAAACTCGCCCGATTACAAGGGTAAGTGCATTTTTGCCCTAGGCCATTGTAGTTACTGGTTTCGAGTATCAGACGTGCGAAAACTTTAATGGTTTCTCAACCATTCCTTAATTTCAAATTCCCATATCTCGCGAACGGATTGACGAACTCGAGAAATTCCTGTTGCATCTGAAAGTAGAAACTCGTCCGATTACAATGGTGTGTGTACCTTTCCCCTAGGCCATTCCAGTTATTGGTTTCGAGTATCAGACTTGCGAAAATTTTGATGGTTTCTCAACCATTCCTTAACCTCAAACTCCCATATCTCGCGAACGGATTGACGAACTCGTGAAATTCCTGTTGCATCTGAAAGTAGAAACTCGCCCGATTACAACGGTATGTGTATTTTTGCCCTAGGCCATAGTAGTTATTGGTTTCGACTATCAGACGTGCGAAAACTTTGATGGTTTCTCAACCATTCCTTAACTTCAAACTCCCATATCTCGCGAACGGATTGAGGAACTCGAGAAATTCCTGTTGCATCTGAAAGTAGAAACTCGTCCGATTACAATGGTGTGTGTACCTTTCCCCTAGGCCATTCCGGTTATTGGTTTCGAGTAACAGACTTGCGAAAATTTTAATGGACTCTCAACCATTCCTTAAACTCAAACTCCCATATCTCGCGAAACGGATTGACGAACTCGAGAAATTCCTGTTGCATCTGAAAGTAGAAACTCGCCCGATTACAACGGTAAGTGCATTTTTGCCCTAGGCCATTGTAGTTATTGGTTTCGAGTATCAGACTTGCGAAAATTTTGATGGTTTCTCAACCATTCCTTAACTTCAAACACCCATCTCTCGCGAACGGATTGACGAACTCGAGAAATTCCTGTTGCAACTGAATGTAGAAACTCGCCCGATAACAACGGTATGTGTATTTCCCCCCTACGCCATTCCAGTTATTGGTATCGAGTATCAGGGCAGCGAAAGTTTTGGTGGTTTCACAACAGTTCCATAACTTCAAACTCCCATATCTCGCGAACGGATTGACGGACTCGAGAAATTCCTGTTGCATCTGAAAGTAGAAACTTGCCCGATTACAGCGGTGCGTGTCCTTTTCCCCTAGGCCATTCCAGTGTTTGTTTTCGAGTATCAGACTTGCGAAAATTTTGATGGTTTCTCAACCATCTCTTAACCCCAAACTCCGATATTTCGCGAACGGATTGACGAATCCGAAAAATTTCTGTTGCATCTGAAAGCAGAAAGTCGCCCGATTACAACGGTATGTGTATTTTTGCCCTAGGCCATTGTAGTTAATGATTTCGAGTTTCAGACTTGCGAAAATTTTGATGGTTTCTCAGCCATTCCTTAACTTCTGACTCCCATATCTCGCGAACGGATTGACGAACTCGAGAAATTCCTGTTGCATCTGAAAGTAGAAACTCGCCCGATTACAATGGTGTGTGTGCTTTTCCCCTCGGCCATTCCAGTTGTAGGTTTCGAGTATCAGACCAGCGAAAATTTTGATGGTTTCTCAACCATTCCTTAGCTTCAAGCTCCTATATCTCGCGAGCGGATTGATGAATCCGGAAAATTCCTGTTGCATCTGAAAGTAGAAACTCGCCCGATTGCAACGGTATGTGTTCTTTTCCCCTAGGCCATTCCAGTTATTCGTTTCTAGCATCAGAATTGCGAAAATTTTGATGGTTTCTCAGCCATTCCTTAACTTCTAACTCCCACATCTCGCGAACAGATTGACGAACTGGAGAAATTCCTGTTGCATCTGAAAGTAGAAAATCGCCCGATTACAACGGAGTGTGTGCTTTTCCCCTAGTCCATTCCAGTTATTCGTTTCTAGCATCGGAATTGCGAAAATTTTGATGGTTTCTCAACCGTCTCTTAACTCCAAACTCCCATATTTCGCGAACAGATTGACGAACTGGAGAAATTCCTGTTGCATCTGAAAGTAGAAACTCGCCCGATTACAATGGTGTGTGTACATTTCCCCTAGGCCATTCCAGTTACTGGTTTCGAGTATCAGACTTGCGAAAATTTTGATGGTTTCTCAACCATCCCTTAACTCCAAACTCCGATATTTCGCGAACGGATTGACGAACTTGAGGAATTCCTGACGCATCTGAAAGTAGAAACTTGCCCGATTACAATGGTGTGTGTACTTTTCCCCTAGGCCATTCCAGTAATTGGTTTCGAGTATCAGACTTGCGAAAATTTTGATGGATTCTCAACCATTCCTTAACATCAAACTCCCATATCTCGCGAACGGATTGACGAACTCGAGAAATTCGTGTTGCATCTGAAAGTAGAATCCCGCCCCATTACAATGGTGTGTGTACTTTTCCCCTAGGCCATTCCAGTTATTGGTTTCGAGTACCAGAATTGCGAAAATTTTGATGGTTTCTCAACCATTACTTACTCCTTAACTTCAAACTCCCATATCTCGCGAACGGATTGACGAACTCGAGAAATTCGTGTTGCATCTGAAAGTAGAAACCCGCCCCATTACAATGGTGTGTGTACTTTTCCCCTTGGCCATTCCAGTTATTTGTTTCGAGTACCAGAATTGCGAAAATTTTGATGGTTTCTCAACCATTCCTTAACTTCAAACTCCCATATCTCGCGAACGGATTGACGAACTCGAGCAATTCCTGTTGCATCTGCAAGTAGAAACTCGCCCGATTACAACGGCATGTGTATTTTTGCCCTAGAGCATATTAATTAATGGCTGCGAGTATCAGATTCCGAAAATTTTGATGGTTTCTCAACCATTCCTTAAATTCAAACTCTCATATCTCGCGAACGGATTGACGAAATCGAGAAATTCCTGTTGCATCTGAAGGCAGAAAATCGCCCGATTACAATGGAGTGTGTACTTTTCCCCTAGGCCATTCCAGTTATTGGTTTCGAGTATCAGACTTTCGAAAATTTTAATGGACCCTCAACCATTCCTTAACTTCAAACTCCCATATCTCGCGAATGGATTGACGAACTCGAGAAATTCCTGTTGCATCTGCAAGTAGAAACTCGCCCGATTACAAAGGTGTGTGTACTTTTCCCCTAGGGCATTCCAGTTGTTCGTTTCGAGTATCAGACTTGCGAAAATTTTGAAGGTTTCTCAACCATTCCTTAACCTCAAACTCCCATATCTCGCGAACGGATTGACGAACTCGTGAAATTCCTGTTGCATCTGAAAGTAGAAACTCTTCCGATTACAACGGTAAGTGCATTTTTGCCCTAGGCCATTGTAGTTATTGGTTTCGAGTATCAGACTTGCGAAAATTTTGATGGTTTCTCAACCATTCCTTAACTTCAAACACCCATCTCTCGCGAACGGATTGACGAATTCGAGAAATTCCTGTTGCAACTGAATGTAGAAACTCGCCCGATAGCAACGGTATGTGTATTTCTCCCCTACGCCATTCCAGTTATTGGTATCGAGTATCAGGGCAGCGAAAGTTTTGGTGGTTTCACAACCGTTCCATAACTTCAAACTCCCATATCTCGCGAACGGATTGACGGACTCGAGAAATTCCTGTTGCATCTGAAAGTAGAAACTCGCCAGATTACAACGGTATGTGTATTTTTGCTCTAGACAATAGTAGTTATTGGTTTCGAGTATCAGACGTGCGAAAACTTTGATGGTTTCTCAACCATTCCTTAACTCCAAGCTCCCATATCTTGCGAACGGATTGACGAACTCGAGAAATTCCTGTTGCATCTGAAAGTAGAAACTTGCCCGATTACAGCGGTGCGTGTACTTTTCCCCTAGGCCATTCCAGTTTTTGGTTTCGAGTATCAGACTTGCGAAAATTTTGATGGTTTCTCAACCATTCCTTAACCTCAAACTCCCATATCTCGCGAACGGATTGACGAACTCGTGAAATTCCTGTTGCATCTGAAAGTAGAAACTCGCCCGATTACAACGGTATGTGTATTTTTGCCCTAGGCCATAGTAGTTATTGGTTTCGACTATCAGACGTGCGAAAACTTTGATGGTTTCTCAACCATTCCTTAACTTCAAACTCCCATATCTCGCGAACGGATTGAGGAACTCGAGAAATTCCTGTTGCATCTGAAAGTAGAAACTCGTCCGATTACAATGGTGTGTGTACCTTTCCCCTAGGCCATTCCGGTTATTGGTTTCGAGTAACAGACTTGCGAAAATTTTAATGGACTCTCAACCATTCCTTAAATTCAAACTCCCATATCTCGCGAAACGGATTGACGAACTCGAGAAATTCCTGTTGCATCTGAAAGTAGAAACTCGCCCGATTACAACGGTAAGTGCATTTTTGCCCTAGGCCATTGTAGTTATTGGTTTCGAGTATCAGACTTGCGAAAATTTTGATGGTTTCTCAACCATTCCTTAACTTCAAACACCCATCTCTCGCGAACGGATTGACGAACTCGAGAAATTCCTGTTGCAACTGAATGTAGAAACTCGCCCGATAACAACGGAATGTGTATTTCCCCCCTACGCCATTCCAGTTATTGGTATCGAGTATCAGGGCAGCGAAAGTTTTGGTGGTTTCACAACAGTTCCATAACTTCAAACTCCCATATCTCGCGAACGGATTGACGGACTCGAGAAATTCCTGTTGCATCTGAAAGTAGAAACTTGCCCGATTACAGCGGTGCGTGTCCTTTTCCCCTAGGCCATTCCAGTGTTTGTTTTCGAGTATCAGACTTGCGAAAATTTTGTTGGTTTCTCAACCATCTCTTAACCCCAAACTCCGATATTTCGCGAACGGATTGACGAATCCGAAAAATTTCTGTTGCATCTGAAAGCAGAAAGTCGCCCGATTACAACGGTATGTGTATTTTTGCCCTAGGCCATTGTAGTTAATGATTTCGAGTTTCAGACTTGCGAAAATTTTGATGGTTTCTCAGCCATTCCTTAACTTCTGACTCCCATATCTCGCGAACGGATTGACGAACTCGAGAAATTCCTGTTGCATCTGAAAGTAGAAACTCGCCCGATTACAATGGTGTGTGTGCTTTTCCCCTCGGCCATTCCAGTTGTAGGTTTCGAGTATCAGACCAGCGAAAATTTTGATGGTTTCTCAACCATTCCTTAGCTTCAAGCTCCTATATCTCGCGAGCGGATTGATGAATCCGGAAAATTCCTGTTGCATCTGAAAGTAGAAACTCGCCCGATTGCAACGGTATGTGTTCTTTTCCCCTAGGCCATTCCAGTTATTCGTTTCTAGCATCAGAATTGCGAAAATTTTGATGGTTTCTCAGCCATTCCTTAACTTCTAACTCCACATCTCGCGAACAGATTGACGAACTGGAGAAATTCCTGTTGCATCTGAAAGTAGAAAATCGCCCGATTACAACGGAGTGTGTGCTTTTCCCCTAGTCCATTCCAGTTATTCGTTTCTAGCATCGGAATTGCGAAAATTTTGATGGTTTCTCAACCGTCTCTTAACTCCAAACTCCCATATTTCGCGAACAGATTGACGAACTGGAGAAATTCCTGTTGCATCTGAAAGTAGAAACTCGCCCGATTACAATGGTGTGTGTACATTTCCCCTAGGCCATTCCAGTTACTGGTTTCGAGTATCAGACTTGCGAAAATTTTGATGGTTTCTCAACCATCCCTTAACTCCAAACTCCGATATTTCGCGAACGGATTGACGAACTTGAGGAATTCCTGACGCATCTGAAAGTAGAAACTTGCCCGATTACAATGGTGTGTGTACTTTTCCCCTAGGCCATTCCAGTAATTGGTTTCGAGTATCAGACTTGCGAAAATTTTGATGGATTCTCAACCATTCCTTAACATCAAACTCCCATATCTCGCGAACGGATTGACGAACTCGAGAAATTCGTGTTGCATCTGAAAGTAGAATCCCGCCCCATTACAATGGTGTGTGTACTTTTCCCCTAGGCCATTCCAGTTATTGGTTTCGAGTACCAGAATTGCGAAAATTTTGATGGTTTCTCAACCATTACTTACTCCTTAACTTCAAACTCCCATATCTCGCGAACGGATTGACGAACTCGAGAAATTCGTGTTGCATCTGAAAGTAGAAACCCGCCCCATTACAATGGTGTGTGTACTTTTCCCCTAGGCCATTCCAGTTATTTGTTTCGAGTACCAGAATTGCGAAAATTTTGATGGTTTCTCAACCATTCCTTAACTTCAAACTCCCATATCTCGCGAACGGATTGACGAACTCGAGCAATTCTTGTTGCATCTGCAAGTAGAAACTCGCCCGATTACAACGGCATGTGTATTTTTGCCCTAGAGCATATTAATTAATGGCTGCGAGTATCAGATTCCGAAAATTTTGATGGTTTCTCAACCATTCCTTAAATTCAAACTCTCATATCTCGCGAACGGATTGACGAAATCGAGAAATTCCTGTTGCATCTGAAGGCAGAAAATCGCCCGATTGCAATGGAGTGTGTACTTTTCCCCTAGGCCATTCCAGTTATTGGTTTCGAGTATCAGACTTTCGAAAATTTTAATGGACCCTCAACCATTCCTTAACTTCAAACTCCCATATCTCGCGAATGGATTGACGAACTCGAGAAATTCCTGTTGCATCTGCAAGTAGAAACTCGCCCGATTACAAAGGTGTGTGTACTTTTCCCCTAGGGCATTCCAGTTGTTCGTTTCGAGTATCAGACTTGCGAAAATTTTGAAGGTTTCTCAACCATTCCTTAACCTCAAACTCCCATATCTCGCGAACGGATTGACGAACTCGTGAAATTCCTGTTGCATCTGAAAGTAGAAACTCTTCCGATTACAACGGTAAGTGCATTTTTGCCCTAGGCCATTGTAGTTATTGGTTTCGAGTATCAGACTTGCGAAAATTTTGATGGTTTCTCAACCATTCCTTAACTTCAAACACCCATCTCTCGCGAACGGATTGACGAATTCGAGAAATTCCTGTTGCAACTGAATGTAGAAACTCGCCCGATAGCAACGGTATGTGTATTTCTCCCCTACGCCATTCCAGTTATTGGTATCGAGTATCAGGGCAGCGAAAGTTTTGGTGGTTTCACAACCGTTCCATAACTTCAAACTCCCATATCTCGCGAACGGATTGACGGACTCGAGAAATTCCTGTTGCATCTGAAAGTAGAAACTCGCCAGATTACAACGGTATGTGTATTTTTGCTCTAGACAATAGTAGTTATTGGTTTCGAGTATCAGACGTGCGAAAACTTTGATGGTTTCTCAACCATTCCTTAACTCCAAGCTCCCATATCTTGCGAACGGATTGACGAACTCGAGAAATTCCTGTTGCATCTGAAAGTAGAAACTTGCCCGATTACAGCGGTGCGTGTACTTTTCCCCTAGGCCATTCCAGTTTTTGGTTTCGAGTATCAGACTTGCGAAAATTTTGATGGTTTCTCAACCATTCCTTAACCTCAAACTCCCATATCTCGCGAACGGATTGACGAACTCGTGAAATTCCTGTTGCATCTGAAAGTAGAAACTCGCCCGATTACAACGGTAAGTGCATTTTTGCCCTAGGCCATTGTAGTTATTGGTTTCGAGTATCAGACTTGCGAAAATTTTGATGGTTTCTCAACCATTCCTTAACTTCAAACACCCATCTCTCGCGAACGGATTGACGAACTCGAGAAATTCCTGTTGCAACTGAATGTAGAAACTCGCCCGATAACAACGGTATGTGTATTTCCCCCCTACGCCATTCCAGTTATTGGTATCGAGTATCAGGGCAGCGAAAGTTTTGGTGGTTTCACAACAGTTCCATAACTTCAAACTCCCATATCTCGCGAACGGATTGACGGACTCGAGAAATTCCTGTTGCATCTGAAAGTAGAAACTTGCCCGATTACAGCGGTGCGTGTCCTTTTCCCCTAGGCCATTCCAGTGTTTGTTTTCGAGTATCAGACTTGCGAAAATTTTGATGGTTTCTCAACCATCTCTTAACCCCAAACTCCGATATTTCGCGAACGGATTGACGAATCCGAAAAATTTCTGTTGCATCTGAAAGCAGAAAGTCGCCCGATTACAACGGTATGTGTATTTTTGCCCTAGGCCATTGTAGTTAATGATTTCGAGTTTCAGACTTGCGAAAATTTTGATGGTTTCTCAGCCATTCCTTAACTTCTGACTCCCATATCTCGCGAACGGATTGACGAACTCGAGAAATTCCTGTTGCATCTGAAAGTAGAAACTCGCCCGATTACAATGGTGTGTGTGCTTTTCCCCTCGGCCATTCCAGTTGTAGGTTTCGAGTATCAGACCAGCGAAAATTTTGATGGTTTCTCAACCATTCCTTAGCTTCAAGCTCCTATATCTCGCGAGCGGATTGATGAATCCGGAAAATTCCTGTTGCATCTGAAAGTAGAAACTCGCCCGATTGCAACGGTATGTGTTCTTTTCCCCTAGGCCATTCCAGTTATTCGTTTCTAGCATCAGAATTGCGAAAATTTTGATGGTTTCTCAGCCATTCCTTAACTTCTAACTCCCACATCTCGCGAACAGATTGACGAACTGGAGAAATTCCTGTTGCATCTGAAAGTAGAAAATCGCCCGATTACAACGGAGTGTGTGCTTTTCCCCTAGTCCATTCCAGTTATTCGTTTCTAGCATCGGAATTGCGAAAATTTTGATGGTTTCTCAACCGTCTCTTAACTCCAAACTCCCATATTTCGCGAACAGATTGACGAACTGGAGAAATTCCTGTTGCATCTGAAAGTAGAAACTCGCCCGATTACAATGGTGTGTGTACATTTCTCCTAGGCCATTCCAGTTACTGGTTTCGAGTATCAGACTTGCGAAAATTTTGATGGTTTCTCAACCATCCCTTAACTCCAAACTCCGATATTTCGCGAACGGATTGACGAACTTGAGGAATTCCTGACGCATCTGAAAGTAGAAACTTGCCCGATTACAATGGTGTGTGTACTTTTCCCCTAGGCCATTCCAGTAATTGGTTTCGAGTATCAGACTTGCGAAAATTTTGATGGATTCTCAACCATTCCTTAACATCAAACTCCCATATCTCGCGAACGGATTGACGAACTCGAGAAATTCGTGTTGCATCTGAAAGTAGAATCCCGCCCCATTACAATGGTGTGTGTACTTTTCCCCTAGGCCATTCCAGTTATTGGTTTCGAGTACCAGAATTGCGAAAATTTTGATGGTTTCTCAACCATTACTTACTCCTTAACTTCAAACTCCCATATCTCGCGAACGGATTGACGAACTCGAGAAATTCGTGTTGCATCTGAAAGTAGAAACCCGCCCCATTACAATGGTGTGTGTACTTTTCCCCTAGGCCATTCCAGTTATTTGTTTCGAGTACCAGAATTGCGAAAATTTTGATGGTTTCTCAACCATTCCTTAACTTCAAACTCCCATATCTCGCGAACGGATTGACGAACTCGAGCAATTCCTGTTGCATCTGCAAGTAGAAACTCGCCCGATTACAACGGCATGTGTATTTTTGCCCTAGAGCATATTAATTAATGGCTGCGAGTATCAGATTCCGAAAATTTTGATGATTTCTCAACCATTCCTTAAATTCAAACTCTCATATCTCGCGAACGGATTGACGAAATCGAGAAATTCCTGTTGCATCTGAAGGCAGAAAATCGCCCGATTACAATGGAGTGTGTACTTTTCCCCTAGGCCATTCCAGTTATTGGTTTCGAGTATCAGACTTTCGAAAATTTTAATGGACCCTCAACCATTCCTTAACTTCAAACTCCCATATCTCGCGAATGGATTGACGAACTCGAGAAATTCCTGTTGCATCTGCAAGTAGAAACTCGCCCGATTACAAAGGTGTGTGTACTTTTCCCCTAGGGCATTCCAGTTGTTCGTTTCGAGTATCAGACTTGCGAAAATTTTGAAGGTTTCTCAACCATTCCTTAACCTCAAACTCCCATATCTCGCGAACGGATTGACGAACTCGTGAAATTCCTGTTGCATCTGAAAGTAGAAACTCTTCCGATTACAACGGCATGTGTATTTTTGCCCTAGAGCATATTAATTAATGGCTTCGAGTATCAGATTCCGAAAATTTTGATGGTTTCTCAACCATTCCTTAACTTCAAACTCTCATATCTCGCGAACGGATTGACGAACTCGAGAAATTCCTGTTGCATCTGCAAGTAGAAACTCGCCCGATTACAATGGTGTGTGTACCTTTCCCCTAGGCCATTCCGGTTATTGGTTTCGAGTAACAGACTTGCGAAAATTTTAATGGACTCTCAACCATTCCTTAAATTCAAACTCCCATATCTCGCGAAACGGATTGACGAACTCGAGAAATTTCTGTTGCATCTGAAAGTATATACTCTCCCGATTACAACGGCATGTGTATTTTTGCCCTAGAGCATATTAATTAATGGCTTCGAGTATCAGATTCCGAAAATTTTGATGGTTTCTCAACCATTCCTTAACTTCAAACTCTCATATCTCGCGAACGGATTGACGAACTCGAGAAATTCCTGTTGCATCTGAAAGTAGAAACTTGCCCGATTACAATGGTGTGTGTACTTTTCCCCTAGGCGATTCCAGTTTTTGGTTTCGAGTATCAGACTTGCGAAAATTTTGAGGGCTTCTCAAACATTCCATGACTTCAAAGTCCCATATCTCGCGAACGGATTGACTGACTCGAGAAATTCCTGTTGGATCTGAAAGTAGAAACTCGTCCGATTACAATGGTGTGTGTACCTTTCCCCTAGGCCATTCCGGTTATTGGTTTCGAGTAACAGACTTGCGAAAATTTTAATGGACTCTCAACCATTCCTTAAATTCAAACTCCCATATCTCGCGAAACGGATTGACGAACTCGAGAAATTTCTGTTGCATCTGAAAGTATATACTCTCCCGATTACAACGGCATGTGTATTTTTGCCCTAGAGCATATTAATTAATGGCTTCGAGTATCAGATTCCGAAAATTTTGATGGTTTCTCAACCATTCCTTAAATTCAAACTCCCATATCTTGCGAACGGATTGACGAACTCGAGAAATTCCAGTTGCATCTGAAGGCAGAATCTCGCCCGATTACAATGGAGTGTGTACTTTTCCCCTAGGCCATTCCGGTTATTGGTTTCGAGTAACAGACTTGCGAAAACTTTGATGGTTTCTCAACCATTCCTTAAATTCACACTCCCATATCTCGCGAAGGGATTGACGAACTCGAGAAATTCCTGCTGCATCTGAAAGCAGAAAGTCGCCCGATTACAACGGTATGTGTGTTTTTCACCTAGGCCATTGTAGTTATTGGTTTCGAGTATCAGACTTGCGAAAATTTTGATGGTTTCTCATCCATTCCTTAAATTCTAACTCCCATATCTCGCGAACGGATTGACGAACTCGAGAAATTCCTGTTGCATCTGAAAGTAGAAACACGCCCGATTGCAACGGTATGTGTTCTTTTCCCCTAGGCCATTCCAGTTATTCATTTCTAGCATCAGAATTGCGAAAATTTTGATGGTTTCTCAACCGTCTCTTGACTCCAAACTCCCATATCTCGCGAACGGATTGACGAACTCGAGATATTCCTGTTGCATCTGAAAGTAGAAACTCGCCCGATTACAATGGTGTGTGTACTTTTCCGCTAGGCTATTCCAGTTATTGGTTTCGAGTATCAAACTTGCGAAAATTTTGATGGTTTCTCAACCATTCCTTAACTTCAAACTCCCATAGCTCGCGGACGGATTGACGAACTCGAGTAATTCTTGTTGAATCTGATAGCAGAGACTCGCCTGATTACAACGGCATGTGTATTTTTGCCCTAGACCATAGTAATCAATGGCTTCGAGTATCAGATTCCGAAAATTTTGATGGTTTCTCAACCATTCCTTAACTTCAAACTCTCATATCTCGCGAACGGATTGACGAACTCGAGAAATTCCTGCTGCATCTGGAAGCAGAAAGTCGCCCGATTACAACGGTATGTGTGTTTTTCACCTAGGCCATTGTAGTTATTGGTTTCGAGTATCAGACTTGCGAAAATTTTGATGGTTTCTCATCCATTCCTTAAATTCTAACTCCCATATCTCGCGAACGGATTGTCGAACTCGAGATATTCCTGTTGCATCTGAATGTAGAAACTCGCCCGATAGGAACGGTATGTGTATTTCTCCCCTACGCCATTCCAGTTATTGGTATCGAGTATCAGGGCAGCGAAAGTTTTGGTGGTTTCACAACCGTTCCATAACTTCAAACTCCCATATCTCGCGAACGGATTGACGGACTCGAGAAATTCCTGTTGCATCTGAAAGTAGAAACTCGCCAGATTACAACGGTATGTGTATTTTTGCTCTAGACAATAGTAGTTATTGGTTTCGAGTATCAGACGTGCGAAAACTTTGATGGTTTCTCAACCATTCCTTAACTCCAAGCTCCCATATCTTGCGAACGGATTGACGAACTCGAGAAATTCCTGTTGCATCTGAAAGTAGAAACTTGCCCGATTGCAGCGGTGCGTGTACTTTTCCCCTAGGCCATTCCAGTTTTTGTTTTCGAGTATCAGACTTGCGAAAATTTTGATGGTTTCTCAACCATTCCTTAATGTCAAACCCGCATATCTCGCGAACGGATTGACGAACTCGAGTAATTCTTGTTGAATCTGATCGCAGAGACTCGCGTGATTACAACGGCATGTGTATTTTTGCCCTAGACCATAGTAATCAATGGCTTCGAGTATCAGATTCCGAAAATTTTGATGGTTTCTCAACCATTCCTTAACTTCAAACTCTCATATCTCGCGAACGGATTGACGAACTCGAGAAATTCCTGTTGCATCTGAAAGTAGAAACTTGCCCGATTACAATGGTGTGTGTACTTTTCCCCTAGGCGATTCCAGTTTTTGGTTTCGAGTATCAGACTTGCGAAAATTTTGAGGGCTTCTCAAACATTCCATGACTTCAAAGTCCCATATCTCGCGAACGGATTGACTGACTCGAGAAATTCCTGTTGGATCTGAAAGTAGAAACTCGTCCGATTACAATGGTGTGTGTACCTTTCCCCTAGGCCATTCCGGTTATTGGTTTCGAGTAACAGACTTGCGAAAATTTTAATGGACTCTCAACCATTCCTTAAATTCAAACTCCCATATCTCGCGAAACGGATTGACGAACTCGAGAAATTTCTGTTGCATCTGAAAGTATATACTCTCCCGATTACAACGGCATGTGTATTTTTGCCCTAGAGCATATTAATTAATGGCTTCGAGTATCAGATTCCGAAAATTTTGATGGTTTCTCAACCATTCCTTAACTTCAAACTCTCATATCTCGCGAACGGATTGACGAACTCGAGAAATTCCAGTTGCATCTGAAGGCAGAATCTCGCCCGATTACAATGGAGTGTGTACTTTTCCCCTAGGCCATTCCGGTTATTGGTTTCGAGTAACAGACTTGCGAAAACTTTGATGGTTTCTCAACCATTCCTTAAATTCACACTCCCATATCTCGCGAACGGATTGACGAACTCGAGAAATTCCTGTTGCATCTGAAAGTAGAAACACGCCCGATTGCAACGGTATGTGTTCTTTTCCCCTAGGCCATTCCAGTTATTCATTTCTAGCATCAGAATTGCGAAAATTTTGATGGTTTCTCAACCGTCTCTTGACTCCAAACTCCCATATCTCGCGAACGGATTGACGAACTCGAGATATTCCTGTTGCATCTGAAAGTAGAAACTCGCCCGATTACAATGGTGTGTGTACTTTTCCGCTAGGCTATTCCAGTTATTGGTTTCGAGAATCAAACTTGCGAAAATTTGGATGGTTTCTCAACCATTCCTTAACTTCAAACTCCCATAGCTCGCGGACGGATTGACGAACTCGAGTAATTCTTGTTGAATCTGATAGCAGAGACTCGCCTGATTACAACGGCATGTGTATTTTTGCCCTAGACCATAGTAATCAATGGCTTCGAGTATCAGATTCCGAAAATTTTGATGGTTTCTCAACCATTCCTTAACTTCAAACTCTCATATCTCGCGAACGGATTGACGAACTCGAGAAATTCCTGCTGCATCTGGAAGCAGAAAGTCGCCCGATTACAACGGTATGTGTGTTTTTCACCTAGGCCATTGTAGTTATTGGTTTCGAGTATCAGACTTGCGAAAATTTTGATGGTTTCTCATCCATTCCTTAAATTCTAACTCCCATATCTCGCGAACGGATTGACGAACTCGAGATATTCCTGTTGCATCTGAAAGTAGAGACTCGCCCGAATACAATGGTGTGTGTACTTTTCCGCTAGGCTATTCCAGTTATTGGTTTCGAGTATCAGAATTGCGAAAATTTTGATGGTTTCTCAACCATTCCTTAATTTCAAACCACCATATCTCGCGAACGGACTGACGAACTCGAGAAATTCTTGTTGCATCTGAAAGTAGAAACTTGCCCGATTACAGCGGTGCGTGTACTTTTCCCCTAGGCCATTCCAGTTTTTGTTTTCGAGTATCAGACTTGCGAAAATTTTGATGGTTTCTCAACCATTCCTTAATTTCAAACCCGCATATCTCGCGAACGGATTGACGAACTCGAGTAATTCTTGTTGAATCTGATAGCAGAGACTCGCCTGATTACAACGGCATGTGTATTTTTGCCCTAGACCATAGTAATCAATGGCTTCGAGTATCAGATTCCGAAAATTTTGATGGTTTCTCAACCATTCCTTAACTTCAAACTCTCATATCTCGCGAACGGATTGACGAACTCGAGAAATTCCTGTTGCATCTGAAAGTAGAAACTTGCCCGATTACAATGGTGTGTGTACTTTTCCCCTAGGCCAATCCAGTTATTGGTTTCGAGTATCAGACTTGCGAAATTTTGATGGTTTCTCAACCATCTCTTAACCCCAAACTCCGATATTTCGCGAACGGATTGACGAATCCGAAAAATTTCTGTTGCATCTGAAAGTAGAAACTCTCCCGATTACAATGGTATGTGTTCTTTTCCCCTAGGCCATTCCAGTTATTCGTTTCTAGCATCAGAATTGCGAAAATCTTGATGGTTTCTCAACCGTCTCTTAACTCCAAACTCCCATATCTCGCGAACGGATTGACGAACTCGAGAAATTCCTGTTGCATCTGAAAGCAGAAGCTCGCCCGATTACAACGGTTTGTGTATTCTTGCCCTAGGCAATAGCCGTTATTGGTTTCGAGTATCAGACTTGCGAAAATTTTGATGGTTCCCAAACCATTCCTTAACTTCAAACTCCCATATCTCGCGAACGGATTGACGAACTCGAGAAATTCCTGCTGCATCTGAGAGTAGAAACTCGCCCGATTACAACGGAGTGTGTGCTTTTCCCCTAGTCCATTCCAGTTATTCGTTTCTAGCATCGGAATTGCGAAAATTTTGATGGTTTCTCAACCGTCTCTTAACTCCAAACTCCCATATCTCGCGAACGGATTGACGAACTCGAGAAATTCCTGTTGCATCTGAAAGTAGAAACTCGCCCGATTACAATGGTGTGTGTACTTTTCCCCTAGGCCATTGGAGTTATTGGTTTCGAGTATCAGACTTGCGAAAATTTTGATGGTTTCTCATCCATTCCTTAACTTCTAACTCCCATATCTCGCGAACGGATTGACGAACACGAGAAATTCCTGTTGCATCTGAAAGTAGAAACTCGCCCGATTGCATCGGTATGTGTTCTTTTCCCTTAGGCCATTCCAGTTATTCGTTTCTAGCATCAGAATTGCGAAAATTTTGATGGTTTCTCAACCATTCCTTAACTTCAAACTCCCATATCTCTCGAGCGGCTTGATGAATCCGAAAAATTCCTGTTGCATCTGAAAGTAGGAACTCGCCCGATTGCAACGGTATGTGTATTTTTCCCCTAGGTCTTTGTAGTTATTGGTTTCGAGTATCAGACTTGCGAAGATTTTGATGCTTTCTCAACCATTCCTTAACCTCAAACTCCCACATCTCGCAAACGGATTGACGAACTGGAGGAATTCCTGTTGCATCTGAAAGTAGATAATCGCCCGATTACAACGGTGTGTGTGCTTTTCCCCTAGTCTATTCCAGTTATTCGTTTCTAGCATCAGAATTGCGAAAATTTTGATGGTTTCTCAACCGTCTCTTAACTCCAAACTCCCATATCTCGCGAACGGATTGACGAACTCGAGATATTCCTGTTGCATCTGAAAGTAGAAACTCGCCCGATTACAATAGTGTGTGTACTATTATCCTAGGCCATTCCAGTTATTGGTTTCGAGTATCAGACTTGCGAAAATTTTGGTGGTTTCTCATCCATTCCTTAACTTCTAACTCCCATATCTCGCGAACGGATTGACGAACACGAGAAAGTCCTGTTGCATCTGAAAGCAGAAGCTCGCCCGATTACAACGGTTTGTGTATTCTTGCCCTAGGCAATAGCCGTTATTGGTTTCGAGTATCAGACTTGCGAAAATTTTGATGGTTCCCAAACCATTCCTTAACTTCAAACTCCCATATCTCGCGAACGGATTGACGAACTCGAGAAATTCCTGTTGCATCTGAAAGTAGAAACTCGCCCGATTACAATGGTGTGTGTACTTTTCCCTCTGGCCATTGTATTATAGTTATTGGTTTCGAGTATCAGAATTGCGAAAATTTTGTTGGTTTCTCAACCGTTTCTTAACTCCAAACTCCCATATCTCGCCAACGGATTGACGAACTAGAGAAATTCCTGTTGCATCTGTAAGTAGAAACCCGCCCGATTACAATGGTGTGTGTGCTTTTCCCCAGGCCATTCCAGTTATAGGTTTCTAGTATCAGACCATCTAAAATTTTGATGGATTCTCAACCATTCCTTAACTTCAAACTCCCATAGCTCGCGGACGGATTGACGAACTCGTGGAATTCCTGTTGCATCTGAAAGTAGAAACTCGCCCGATTACAATGGTGTGTGTTCTTTTCCCCTAGGCCATTCCAGTTATTGGTTTCGAGTATCAGAATTGCGAAAATTTTGATGGTTTCTCAACCATTCCTTAATTTCAAACCACCATATCTCGCGAACGGACTGACGAACTCGAGAAATTCCTGTTGCATCTGAAAGCAGAAACTCGCACGATTACAATGGTATGTGTATTTTTGCCCTAGGCCATAGTAGTTATTGGTTTCGAGTATCAGACTTGCGAAAACTTTGATGGTTTCTCAACCATTCCTTAAATTCACACTCCCATATCTCGCGAACGGATTGACGAACTCGAGAAATTCCTGCTGCATCTGAAAGCAGAAAGTCGCCCGATTACAACGGTATGTGTGTTTTTCACCTAGGCCATTGTAGTTATTGGTTTCGAGTATCAGACTTGCGAAAATTTTGATGGTTTCTCAACCATTCCTTAAATTCTAACTCCCATATCTCGCGAACGGATTGACGAACTCGAGAAATTCCTGTTGCATCTGAAAGTAGAAACACGCCCGATTGCAACGGTATGTGTTCTTTTCCCCTAGGCCATTCCAGTTATTCGTTTCTAGCATCAGAATTGCGAAAATTTTGATGGTTTCTCAGCCATTCCTTAACTTCAAACTCCCACATCTCGCGAACAGATTGAAGAACTGGAGAAATTCCTGTTGCATCTGAAAGTAGAAAATCGCCCGATTACAACGGAGTGTGTGCTTTTCCCCTAGTCCATTTCAGTTATTCGTTTCTAGCATCGGAATTGCGAAAATTTTGATGGTTTCTCAACCGTCTCTTAACTCCAAACTCCCATATCTCGCGAACGGATTGACGAACTCGAGAAATTCCTGTTGCATCTGAAAGTAGAGACTCGCCCGATTACAATGGTGTGTGTGCTTTTCCCCTCGGCCATTCCAGTTGTAGGTTTCGAGTATCAGACCAGCGAAAATTTTGATGGTTTCTCAACCATTCCTTAGCTTCAAACCCCTATATCTCGCGAGCGGATTGATGAATCCGGAAAATTCCTGTTGCATCTGAAAGTAGAAACTCGCCCGATTGCAACGGTATGTGTTCTTTTCCCCTAGGCCATTCCAGTTATTCGTTTCTAGCATCAGAATTGCGAAAATTTTGATGGTTTCTCAGCCATTCCTTAACTTCAAACTCCCACATCTCGCTAACAGATTGACGAACTGGAGAAATTCCTGTTGCATCTGAAAGTAGAAACTCGCCCGATTGCAACGGTATGTGTTCTTTTCCCCTAGGCCATTCCAGTTATTCGTTTCTAGCATCGGAATTGCGAAAATTTTGATGGTTTCTCAACCGTCTCTTAACTCCAAACTCCCATATCTCGCGAACGGATTGACGAACTCGAGAAATTCCTGTTGCATCTGAAAGTAGAGACTCGCCCGATTACAATGGTGTGTGTACTTTTCCCCTAGGCCATTGTAGTTATTGGTTTCGAGTATCAGACTTGCGAAAACTTTGATAGTTTCTCAACCATTCCATAACTTCAAACTCCCATATATGCGAACGGATTGACGAACTCGAGAAATTCCTGCTGCATCTGAAAGCAGAAAGTCGCCCGATTACAACGGTATGTGTATTTTTCCCCTTGGTCTTTGTAGTTATTGGTTTCGAGTATCAGACTTGCGAAGATTTTGATGCTTTCTCGACCATTCCTTAACTTCAAACTCCCACATCTCGCGAACGGATTGACGAACTGGAGTAATTCTTGTTGCATCTGAGAGTAGAAACTCGCCCGATTACAACGGTATGTGTTCTTTTCCCCTAGGCCATTCCAGTTATTCGTTTCTAGCATCAGAATTGCGAAAATTTTGATGGTTTCTCAACCGTCTATAACTCCAAACTCCCATACCTCGCGAACGGATTGACGAACTCGAGAAATTCCTGTTGCATCTGAAAGTAGAAACTCGCCCGATTACAATGGTGTGTGTACTTTTCCCCTAGGCCATTGTAGTTATTGGTCTCGAGTATCAGACTTGCGAAAATTTTGATGGTTTCTCAAACATTCCTTAACTTCAAACTACCATATCTCGCGAACGGATTGACGAACTCGAGAAATTCCTGTTGTATCTGAAAGCAGAAACTCGCCCGATTACAACGGTATGTGTATTTTTGCCCTAGGCAATAGTAGTTATTGGTTTCGAGTATCAGACTTGCGAAAATTTTGATGGTTTCTCATCCATTCCTTAACTTCTAACTCCCATATCTCGCGAACGGATTGACGAACACGAGAAATTCCTGTTGCATCTGAAAGTAGAAACTCGCCCGATTGCATCGGTATGTGTTCTTTTCCCTTAGGCCATTCCAGTTATTCGTTTCTAGCATCAGAATTGCGAAAATTTTGATGGTTTCTCAACCATTCCTTAACTTCAAACTCCCATATCTCTCGAGCGGCTTGATGAATCCGAAAAATTCCTGTTGCATCTGAAAGTAGGAACTCGCCCGATTGCAACGGTATGTGTATTTTTCCCCTAGGTCTTTGTAGTTATTGGTTTCGAGTATCAGACTTGCGAAGATTTTGATGCTTTCTCAACCATTCCTTAACCTCAAACTCCCACATCTCGCAAACGGATTGACGAACTGGAGGAATTCCTGTTGCATCTGAAAGTAGATAATCGCCCGATTACAACGGTGTGTGTGCTTTTCCCCTAGTCCATTCCAGTTATTCGTTTCTAGCATCAGAATTGCGAAAATTTTGATGGTTTCTCAACCGTCTCTTAACTCCAAACTCCCATATCTCGCGAACGGATTGACGAACTCGAGATATTCCTGTTGCATCTGAAAGTAGAAACTCGCCCGATTACAATAGTGTGTGTACTATTATCCTAGGCCATTCCAGTTATTGGTTTCGAGTATCAGACTTGCGAAAATTTTGGTGGTTTCTCATCCATTCCTTAACTTCTAACTCCCATATCTCGCGAACGGATTGACGAACACGAGAAATTCCTGTTGCATCTGAAAGCAGAAGCTCGCCCGATTACAACGGTTTGTGTATTCTTGCCCTAGGCAATAGCCGTTATTGGTTTCGAGTATCAGACTTGCGAAAATTTTGGTGGTTTCTCATCCATTCCTTAACTTCTAACTCCCATATCTCGCGAACGGATTGACGAACTCGAGAAATTCCTGCTGCATCTGAAAGCAGAAAGTCGCCCGATTACAACGGTATGTGTGTTTTTCACCTAGGCCATTGTAGTTATTGGTTTCGAGTATCAGACTTGCGAAAATTTTGATGGTTTCTCAACCATTCCTTAAATTCTAACTCCCATATCTGGCGAACGGATTGACGAACACGAGAAATTCCTGTTGCATCTGAAAGCAGAAACTCGCCCGATTACAATGGTGTGTGTACTTTTCCCTCTGGCCATTGTATTATAGTTATTGGTTTCGAGTATCAGAATTGCGAAAATTTTGTTGGTTTCTCAACCGTTTCTTAACTCCAAACTCCCATATCTCGCCAACGGATTGACGAACTAGAGAAATTCCTGTTGCATCTGTAAGTAGAAACCCGCCCGATTACAATGGTGTGTGTGCTTTTCCCCAGGCCATTCCAGTTATAGGTTTCTAGTATCAGACCATCTAAAATTTTGATGGATTCTCAACCATTCCTTAACTTCAAACTCCCATAGCTCGCGGACGGATTGACGAACTCGTGGAATTCCTGTTGCATCTGAAAGTAGAAACTCGTCCGATTACAATGGTGTGTGTTCTTTTCCCCTAGGCCATTCCAGTTATTGGTTTCGAGTATCAGAATTGCGAAAATTTTGATGGTTTCTCAACCATTCCTTAATTTCAAACCACCATATCTCGCGAACGGACTGACGAACTCGAGAAATTCCTGTTGCATCTGAAAGCAGAAACTCGCCCGATTACAATGGTATGTGTATTTTTGCCCTAGGCCATAGTAGTTATTGGTTTCGAGTATCAGACTTGCGAAAACTTTGATGGTTTCTCAACCATTCCTTAAATTCACACTCCCATATCTCGCGAACGGATTGACGAACTCGAGAAATTCCTGCTGCATCTGAAAGCAGAAAGTCGCCCGATTACAACGGTATGTGTGTTTTTCACCTAGGCCATTGTAGTTATTGGTTTCGAGTATCAGACTTGCGAAAATTTTGATGGTTTCTCAACCATTCCTTAAATTCTAACTCCCATATCTCGCGAACGGATTGACGAACACGAGAAATTCCTGTTGCATCTGAAAGCAGAAGCTCGCCCGATTACAACGGTTTGTGTATTCTTGCCCTAGGCAATAGCCGTTATTGGTTTCGAGTATCAGACTTGCGAAAATTTTGATGGTTCCCAAACCATTCCTTAACTTCAAACTCCCATATCTCGCGAACGGATTGACGAACTCGAGAAATTCCTGTTGCATCTGAAAGTAGAAACTCGCCCGATTACAATGGTGTGTGTACTTTTCCCTCTGGCCATTGTATTATAGTTATTGGTTTCGAGTATCAGAATTGCGAAAATTTTGTTGGTTTCTCAACCGTTTCTTAACTCCAAACTCCCATATCTCGCCAACGGATTGACGAACTAGAGAAATTCCTGTTGCATCTGTAAGTAGAAACCCGCCCGATTACAATGGTGTGTGTGCTTTTCCCCAGGCCATTCCAGTTATAGGTTTCTAGTATCAGACCATCTAAAATTTTGATGGATTCTCAACCATTCCTTAACTTCAAACTCCCATAGCTCGCGGACGGATTGACGAACTCGTGGAATTCCTGTTGCATCTGAAAGTAGAAACTCGCCCGATTACAATGGTGTGTGTTCTTTTCCCCTAGGCCATTCCAGTTATTGGTTTCGAGTATCAGAATTGCGAAAATTTTGATGGTTTCTCAACCATTCCTTAATTTCAAACCACCATATCTCGCGAACGGACTGACGAACTCGAGAAATTCCTGTTGCATCTGAAAGCAGAAACTCGCCCGATTACAATGGTATGTGTATTTTTGCCCTAGGCCATAGTAGTTATTGGTTTCGAGTATCAGACTTGCGAAAACTTTGATGGTTTCTCAACCATTCCTTAAATTCACACTCCCATATCTCGCGAACGGATTGACGAACTCGAGAAATTCCTGCTGCATCTGAAAGCAGAAAGTCGCCCGATTACAACGGTATGTGTGTTTTTCACCTAGGCCATTGTAGTTATTGGTTTCGAGTATCAGACTTGCGAAAATTTTGATGGTTTCTCAACCATTCCTTAAATTCTAACTCCCATATCTCGCGAACGGATTGACGAACTCGAGAAATTCCTGTTGCATCTGAAAGTAGAAACACGCCCGATTGCAACGGTATGTGTTCTTTTCCCCTAGGCCATTCCAGTTATTCGTTTCTAGCATCAGAATTGCGAAAATTTTGATGGTTTCTCAGCCATTCCTTAACTTCAAACTCCCACATCTCGCGAACAGATTGAAGAACTGGAGAAATTCCTGTTGCATCTGAAAGTAGAAAATCGCCCGATTACAACGGAGTGTGTGCTTTTCCCCTAGTCCATTTCAGTTATTCGTTTCTAGCATCGGAATTGCGAAAATTTTGATGGTTTCTCAACCGTCTCTTAACTCCAAACTCCCATATCTCGCGAACGGATTGACGAACTCGAGAAATTCCTGTTGCATCTGAAAGTAGAGACTCGCCCGATTACAATGGTGTGTGTGCTTTTCCCCTCGGCCATTCCAGTTGTAGGTTTCGAGTATCAGACCAGCGAAAATTTTGATGGTTTCTCAACCATTCCTTAGCTTCAAACTCCTATATCTCGCGAGCGGATTGATGAATCCGGAAAATTCCTGTTGCATCTGAAAGTAGAAACTCGCCCGATTGCAACGGTATGTGTTCTTTTCCCCTAGGCCATTCCAGTTATTCGTTTCTAGCATCAGAATTGCGAAAATTTTGATGGTTTCTCAGCCATTCCTTAACTTCAAACTCCCACATCTCGCGAACAGATTGACGAACTGGAGAAATTCCTGTTGCATCTGAAAGTAGAAACTCGCCCGATTGCAACGGTTTGTGTTCTTTTCCCCTAGGCCATTCCAGTTATTCGTTTCTAGCATCGGAATTGCGAAAATTTTGATGGTTTCTCAACCGTCTCTTAACTCCAAACTCCCATATCTCGCGAACGGATTGACGAACTCGAGAAATTCCTGTTGCATCTGAAAGTAGAGACTCGCCCGATTACAATGGTGTGTGTACTTTTCCCCTAGGCCATTGTAGTTATTGGTTTCGAGTATCAGACTTGCGAAAACTTTGATAGTTTCTCAACCATTCCATAACTTCAAACTCCCATATATGCGAACGGATTGACGAACTCGAGAAATTCCTGCTGCATCTGAAAGCAGAAAGTCGCCCGATTACAACGGTATGTGTATTTTTCCCCTTGGTCTTTGTAGTTATTGGTTTCGAGTATCAGACTTGCGAAGATTTTGATGCTTTCTCGACCATTCCTTAACTTCAAACTCCCACATCTCGCGAACGGATTGACGAACTGGAGTAATTCTTGTTGCATCTGAGAGTAGAAACTCGCCCGATTACAACGGTATGTGTTCTTTTCCCCTAGGCCATTCCAGTTATTCGTTTCTAGCATCAGAATTGCGAAAATTTTGATGGTTTCTCAACCGTCTCTTAACTCCAAACTCCCATACCTCGCGAACGGATTGACGAAGTCGAGAAATTCCTGTTGCATCTGAAAGTAGAAACTCGCCCGATTACAATGGTGTGTTTACTTTTCCCCTAGGCCATTGTAGTTATTGGTCTCGAGTATCAGACTTGCGAAAATTTTGATGGTTTCTCAAACATTCCTTAACTTCAAACTCCCATATCTCGCGAACGGATTGACGAACTCGAGGAATTACTGTTGCATCTGAAAGTAGAAACTCGCCCGATTACAATGGTGTGTGTACTTTTCCCTTAAGCCATTCCAGTTATTGGTTTCGAGAATCAGACTTGCGAAAATTTTGATGGTTTCTCAACCATTCCTTAACTTCAAACTACCATATCTCGCGAACGGATTGACGAACTCGAGAAATTCCTGTTGTATCTGAAAGCAGAAACTCGCCCGATTACAACGGTATGTGTATTTTTGCCCTAGGCAATAGTAGTTATTGTTTTCGAGTATCAGACTTGCGAAAATTTTGATGGTTTCTCATCCATTCCTTAACTTCTAACTCCCATATCTCGCGAACGGATTGACGAACACGAGAAATTCCTGTTGCATCTGAAAGTAGAAACTCGCCCGATTGCATCGGTATGTGTTCTTTTCCCCTAGGCCATTCCAGTTATTCGTTTCTAGCATCAGAATTGCGAAAATTTTGATGGTTTCTCAACCGTCTCTGAACTCCAAACTCCCATATCTCGCGAACGGATTGACGTACTCGAGAAATTCCTGTTGCATCTGAAAGTAGAAACTCGCCCGATTACAATGGTGTGTGTACTTTTCCCCTAGGCCATTGTATTATAGTTATTGGTTTCGAGTATCAGAATTGCGAAAATTTTGTTAGTTTCTCAACCGTTTCTTAACTCCAAACTCCCATATCTCGCCAACGGATTGACGAACTAGAGAAATTCCTGTTGCATCTGAAAGTAGAAACTCGCCCGATTACAATGGTGTGTGTGCTTTTCCCCAGGCCATTCCAGGTATAGGTATCGAGTATCAGACCAGCGAAAATTTTGATGGTTTCTCAACCATTCCTTAACTTCAAACTCCCATATCTCTCGAGCGGCTTGATGAATCCGAAAAATTCCTGTTGCATCTGAAAGTAGAAACTCGCCCGATTGCAACGGTATGTGTATTTTTCCCCTAGGTCTTTGTAGTTATTGGTTTCGAGTATCAGACTTGCGAAGATTTTGATGCTTTCTCAACCATTCCTTAACCTCAAACTCCCACATCTCGCATACGGATTGACGAACTGGAGGAATTCCTGTTGCATCTGAAAGTAGATACTCGCCCGATTACAACGGTGTGTGTGCTTTTCCCCTAGTCCATTCCAGTTATTCGTTTCTAGCATCAGAATTGCGAAAATTTTGATGGTTTCTCAACCGTCTCTTAACTCCAAACTCCCATATCTCGCGAACGGATTGACGAACTCGAGATATTCCTGTTGCATCTGAAAGTAGAAACTCGCCCGATTACAATAGTGTGTGTACTATTATCCTAGGCCATTCCAGTTATTGGTTTCGAGTATCAGACTTGCGAAAATTTTGATGGTTTCTCATCCATTCCTTAACTTCTAACTCCCATATCTCGCGAACGGATTGACGAACACGAGAAGTTCCTGTTGCATCTGAAAGTAGAAACTCGCCCGATTGCAACGATATGTGTTCTTTTCCCCTAGGCCATTCCAGTTATTCGTTTCTGGCATCAGAATTGCGAAATTTTGTATGGTTTCTCAACCATCTCTTAACTCCAAACTCCGATATTTCGCGAACGGATTGACGAATCCGAAAAATTTCTGTTGCATCTGAAAGTAGAAACTCTCCCGATTACAATGGTATGTGTTCTTTTCCCCTAGGCCATTCCAGTTATTCGTTTCTAGCATCAGAATTGCGAAAATTTTGATGGTTTCTCAACCGTCTCTTAACTCCAAACTCCCATATCTCGCGAACGGATTGACGAACTCGAGAAATTCCTGTTGCATCTGAAAGTAGAAACTCGCCCGATTACAATGGTGTGTGTACTTTTCCCTCTGGCCATTTTATTATAGTTATTGGTTTCGAGTATCAGAATTGCGAAAATTTTGTTGGTTTCTCAACCGTTTCTTAACTCCAAACTCCCATATCTCGCCAACGGATTGAGGAACTAGAGAAATTCCTGTTGCATCTGTAAGTAGAAACTCGCCCGATTACAATGGTGTGTGTGCTTTTCCCCAGGCCATTCCAGTTATAGGTTTCGAGTATCAGACCAGCGAAAATTATGATGGTTTCTCAACCATTCCTTAACTTCAAACTCCCATATCTCTCGAGCGGCTTGATGAATCCGAAAAATTCCTGTTGCATCTGAAAGTAGAAACTCGCCCGATTGCAACGGTATGTGTATTTTTCCCCTAGGTCTTTGTAGTTATTGGTTTCGAGTATCAGACTTGCGAAAATTTTGATGGTTTCTCAACCGTCTCTTAACTCCAAACTCCCATATCTCGCGAACGGATTGACGAACTCGAGATATTCCTGTTGCATCTGAAAGTAGAAACTCGCCCGATTACAATAGTGTGTGTACTATTATCCTAGGCCATTCCAGTTATTGGTTTCGAGTATCAAACTTGCGAAAATTTTGATGGATTCTCAACCATTCCTTAACTTCAAACTCCCATAGCTCGCGGACGGATTGACGAACTCGAGGAATTCCTGTTGCATCTGAAAGTAGAAACTCGCCCGATTAGAATGGTGTGTGTTCTTTTCCCCTAGGCCATTCCAGTTACTGGTTTCGAGTATCAGAATTGCGAAAATTTTGATGGTTTCCCAACCATTCCTTAATTTCAAACTACCATATCTTGCGAACGGATTGACGAACTCGAGAAATTCCTGTTGCATCTGAAAGTAGAAACACGCCCGATTACAACGGTTTGTGTACTTTTCCGCTAGACCATTGTAGTTATTGGTTTCGAGTACCAGACTTGCGAAAATTTGGATGGTTTCTCAACCATTCCTTAACTTCACTCTCCCATATCTCGCGACCCGATTGACGAACTCGAGATATTCCTGTTGCATCTGAAAGTAGAAACTCGCCCGATTACAATGGTGTGTGTACTTTTCCCTTAAGCCGTTCCAGTTATTGGTTTCGAGAATCAGACTTGCGAAAATTTTGATGGTTTCTGAACCATTCCTTAACTTCAAACTCCCACATCTCGCGATCGGATTGACGAACTCGAGAAATTCCGGTTGCATCTGAAAGCAGAAACTCGCCCGAATACAACGGTCTATGTATTTTTCCCCTAGGCCATTGTAGTTATTGGTTTCGAGTATCAGACTTGCGAAAATTGTGATGGTTTCTCAACCATTCCTTAACTTCGAACTCCCATATCTCGCGAACGGATTGACGATCTCGAGATATTCATGTTGCATCTGAAAGTAGAAACTCGCCCGATTACAACGGTATGTGTATTTTTGCCCTAGGCCATAGTAGTCATTGGTTTCGAGTATCAGACTTGCGAAAATTTTTGATGGTTTCTCAACCATTCCTTAACTTCAAACTCCCATATCTCGCGAACGGATTGACGAACTCGAGATATTCCTGTTGCATCTGAAACTAGAAGCTCGCCCGATTACAATGGTGTGTGTACTTTTAGCCTAGGCCATTCCAGTTATTGGTTTCGAGTATCAGACTTGCGAAAATTTTGATGGTTTCTCAACCATTCCTTAACTTCACTCTCCCATATCTCGCGACCCGATTGACGAACGCAAGATATTCCTGTTGCATCTGAAAGCAGAAACTCGCCCGATTACAACGGTATGTGTATTTTTGCCCTAGGCCATAGTAGTCATTGGTTTCGAGTATCAGACTTGCGAAAATTTTGATGGTTTCTCAACCATTCCTTAACTTCACTCTCCCATATCTCGCGACCCGATTGACGAACTCGAGATATTCCTGTTGCATCTGAAAGTAGAAACTCGCCCGATTACAATGGTGTGTGTACTTTTCCCTTAAGCCGTTCCAGTTATTGGTTTCGAGAATCAGACTTGCGAAAATTTTGATGGTTTCTGAACCATTCCTTAACTTCAAACTCCCACATCTCGCGATCGGATTGACGAACTCGAGAAATTCCGGTTGCATCTGAAAGCAGAATCTCGCCCGATTACAATGGTATGTGTATTTTTGCCCTAGGCCATTCTAGTTATTCGTATCCAGCAACAGAATTGTGAAATTTTTGATGGTTTCTCAACCATTCCTTAAGTTTAAACTCCCATATCTCGCGAACGGATTGACGAACTCGAGGAATTCCTGTTGCATCTGAAAGTAGAAACTCGCCCGATTACAAAGCTTTGTGTATTTTTCCCATAGGCCATTCCAGTCATTGGTTTCGAGTATCAGACTTGCGAGAGTTTTCATCATTTCTCAACCATTCCTTAACTTCAAACCACCATATCTCGCGAACGGTTTGACCATCTCAAGATATTCCTGTTGTATCTGAAAGCAGAAACCCGCCCGATTACAATGGTGTGTGTATTTTTGCCTTAGGCCATAGTAGTTATTGGTTTCGAGTATCAGACTTGCGAAAACTTTGATAGTTTCTCAACCATTCCATAACTTCAAACTCCCATATATGCGAACGGATTGACGAACTCGAGAAATTCCTGTTGCATCTGAAAGCAGAAACTCGCCCGGTTACAACGGTATGGGCATTTTTGCCCTAGGCCATAGTAGTTATTGGTTTCGAGTATCAGATTCCGAAAATTTTGATGGTTTCTCAACCATTCCTTAGCTTCAAACTCCCATATCTCCTGAACGGATTGACGAACTCGAGAAATTCCTGTTGCATCTGAAAGCAGAAACTCGCCCGATTACAATGGTATGTGTATTTTTGCCCTAGGCCATTCTAGTTATTCGTATCCAGCATCAGAATTGTGAAATATTTGATGGTTTCTCAACCATTTCTTAACTTCAAACTCCCATATCTCGCGAACGGATTGACAAACTCGAGATATTCCTGTTGCATCTGAAAGTAGAAACTTGCCGGATTACAATGGTGTGTGTACTTTTCCCCTAGGCCATTCCAGTTATTGGTTTCGAGTATCAGACTTCCGAAAACTTTGATGGTTTCTCAACCATTCTTTAACTTCAAACTCCCATATCTCGGGAACGGATTGACGAACTCGAGAAATTCCTGTTGCATCTGAAAGTAGAAACTCGCCCGATTATAATGGTTTGTCTGCTTTTCCCCTAGGCCATTCCAGTTATAGGTTTCGAGTATCAGACAAGCGAAAATTTTGATGGTTTCTCAACCATTCCTTAACTTCAAACACCCATATCTTGCGAACGGAATGACGAACTCGAGAAATTCCTGTTGCATCTGAAAGTAGAAACTCGCACGATTACAAGGGTGTGTGTACTTTTCCCCTAGGCCATTCCAGTTATTGGTTTCGAGTATGAGAATTGCGAAAATTCTGATGGTTTCTCAACCATTCCTTAACTTCAAACTCCCATGTCTGGCGAACGGAATGACGGACTCGAGAAATTCCTGTTGCATCTGAAAGTGGAAACTCGCCCGATTACAAAGGTATGTGCATTTTTCCCCTAGTCCAATCCAGTTATTCGTTTCTAGCATCAGAATTGCGAAAATTTTGATGGTTTCTCAACCATCTCTTAACTCCAAACTCCGATATTTCGCGAACGGATTGACGAATCCGAAAAATTTCTGTTGCATCTGAAAGTAGAAACTCTCCCGATTACAAGGTATGTGTTCTTTTCCCCTAGGCCATTCCAGTTATTCGTTTCTAGCATCAGAATTGCGAAAATTTTGATGGTTTCTCAACCGTCTCTTAACTCCAAACTCCCATATCTCGCTAACGGATTGACGAACTCGAGAAATTCCTGTTGCATCTGAAAGTAGAAACTCGCCCGACTACAATGTTGTGTGTACTTTTCCGCTAGACCATTGTAGTTATTGGTTTCGAGTACCAAACTTGCGAAAATTTGGATGGTTTCTCAACCATTCCGTAACTTCGAACTCCCATACCTCGCAAACGGATTGACGAACTCGAGGAATTCCTGTTGCATCTGAAAGTAGAAAGTCGCCCGATTACAACGGTATGTGTATTTTTGCCCTAGGCCATAGTAGTTATTGGTTTCGAGTGTCCGACTAGCGAAAATTTTGATGGTTTCTCAACCATTCCTTAACTTCAAACTCCCATATCTCGCGAACGGATTGACGAACTCGAGATATTCCTGTTGCATCTGAAAGTAGAAGCTCGCCTGATTGCAACGGTATGTGTTCTTTTCCCCTAGGCCATTCCAGTTATTCATTTCTAGCATCAGAATTGCGAAAATTTTGATGGTTTCTCAACCGTCCCTTGACTCCAAACTCCCATATCTCGCGAACGGATTGACGAACTCGAGATACTCCTGTTGCATCTGAAAGTAGAAACTCGCCCGACTACAATGGTGTGTGTACTTTTCCCCTAGGCCATTCCAGTTATTGGTTTCGAGTATCAAACTTGCGAAAATTTTGATGGTTTCTCAACCATTCCTTAACTTCAAACTCCCACATCTCGCGAACGGATTGACGAACTGGAGAAATTCCTGTCGCATATGAAAGTAGAAACTCGCCCGATTACAACGGAGTGTGTGCTTCTCCCCTAGTCCATTCCAGATATTCGTTCCTAGCCTCAGAATTGCGAAAATTTTGATGGTTTCTCAACCATTCCTTAACTTCAAACTCCCATATCTCGCGAACGGATTGACGAACTCGAGATATTCCTGTTGCATCTTAAAGCAGAAACTCGCCCGATTACAACGGTATGTGTATTTTTGTCCTAGGCCATAGTAGTCATTGGTTTCGAGTATCAGACTTGCGAAAATTTTGATGGTTTCTCAACCATTCCTTAACTTCAAACTCCCATATCTCGCGAACGGATTGACGAACTCGAGATATTCCTGTTGCATCTGAAAGCAGAAACTCGCCCGATTACAACGGTATGTGCATTTTTGCCCTAGGCCATAGTAGTCATTGGTTTCGAGTATCAGACTTGCGAAAATTTTGATGGTTTCTCAACCATTCCTTAACTTCAAACTCCCATATCTCGCGAATGGATTGACGAACTCGAGATATTCCTGTTGCATCTGAAAGTAGAAGCTCGACCGATTACAATGGTGTGTGCACTTTTACCCTAGGCCATTCCAGTTATTGGTTTCGAGTATCAGACTTGCGAGAGTTTTCATGGTTTCTCAACCATTCCTTAATTTCAAACCACCATATCTCACGAACGGATGGACGAACGCAAGATATTCCTGTTGCATCTGAAAGCAGAAACTCGCCCGATTACAACGGTATGCGTATTTTTGCCCTAGGCCATAGTAGTCATTGGTTTCGAGTATCAGACTTGCGAAAATTCTGATGGTTTCTCAACCGTCTCTTGACTCCAAACACCCATATCTCGCGAACGGATTGACGAACTCGAGATATTGTTGCATCTGAAAGTAGAAACTCGCCCGACTACAATGGTGTGTCTACTTTTCCCTTAAGCCATTCCAGTTATTGGTTTCGAGAATCAGACTTGCGAAAATTTTGATGGTTTCTGAACCATTCCTTAACTTCAAACTCCCACATCTCGCGAACGGATTGACGAACTCGAGAAATTCCGGTTGCATCTGAAAGCAGAATCTCGCCCGATTACAATGGTGTGTGTATTTTTGCCCTAGGCCATTGTAGTTATTCGTATCCAGCATCAGAATTGTGAAATTTTTGATGGTTCCTCAACCATTCCTTAAGTTTAAACTCCCATATCTCGCGAACGGATTGACGAACTCGAGAAATTCCTGTTGCATCTGAAAGTAGAAACTCGCCCGGTTACAAAGCTATGTGTATTTTTCCCATAGGCCTTTGCAGTTATTGGTTTCGAATATAAGACTTGCGAAAATTTTGATGGTTCCTCAACGTTTCCTTAACTTCAAACTCCCATACCTCGCGAACGGATTGGAGAACTCGAGAAATTCCTGTTGCATATGAAAGCAGAAACTCGCCCGACAACAACGCTATGTGTATAATTGCCCTAGGAAATAGTAGTTATTGGTTTCGAGTATCAGACTTGCGAAAATTTTGATGGTTTCTCAACCATTCCTTAACTTCAAACTCCCATATCTCGCGAACGGATTGGCGAACTCGAGAAGTTCCTGTTGCATCTGAAAGCAGACACTCGCCCGATTACAATGGTACGTGTATTTTTGCCCTAGGCCATAGTAGTTATTGGTTTCGAGTGTCAGACTTGCGAAAATTTTGTTTGTTTCTCAACCATTTCTTAACTTCAAACTCCCATATCTCGCGAACGGATTGACGAACTCGAGATATTCCTGTTGCATCTGAAAGTAGAAGCTCGCCCGATAACAATGGTGTGTGTACTTTTACCCTAGGCCATTCCAGTCATTGGTTTCGAGTATCAGACTTGCGAGAGTTTTCATGATTTCTCAACCATTCCTTAACTTCAAACCACCATATCGCGCGAACGGTTTGACGAACTCAAGATATTCCTGTTGTATCTGAAAGCAGAAACCCGCCCGATTACAATGGTGTGTGTATTCTTGCCTTAGGCCATAGTAGTTATTGGTTTCGAGTATCAGACTTGCGAAAACTTTGATAGTTTCTCAACCATTCCATAACTTCAAACTCCCACATATGCGAACGGATTGACGAACTCGAGAAATTCCTGTTGCATCTGAAAGCAGAAACTCGCCCGGTTACAACGGTATGGGCATTTTTGTCCTAGGCCATAGTAGTTATTGGTTTCGAGTATAAGACTTGCGAATATTTTGATGGTTTCTCAACCATTCCATAACTTCAAACTCCCATATCTCGCGAACGGATTGACGGACACGAGAAATTCCTGTTGCATCTGAAAGCAGAAACTCGCCCGATTACAATGGTGTGTGAACTTTTCCCCTAGGCCATTCCGGTTATTGGTTGCGTGTATCAGACTTGCGAAATTTTTGATTGTTTCTCAACCATTCCTTAACTTCAAACTCCCATATCTCGCGAACGGATTGACGAACTCGAGAAATTCCTGTTGCATCTGAAAGTAGAAACTCGCCCGATTACAATGGTGTGTGTTCTTTTGCCCTAGGCCATTCCAGTTATTCGTTTCGAGTATCAGACTTGCGAAAATTTTGATGATTTCTCAACCATTCCTTACTTTCAAACTCGCATATCTCGCGAACGGATTGACGAACTCGAGAAATTCCTGTTGCATCTGAAAGCAGAAACTCGCCCGTTTACAATGGTATGAGTATTTTTCCCCTAGGCCATTGTAGGTATTGCTTTCGAGTAACAGACTTGCGAAAACTTTGATGGTTTCTCAACCATTCCTTAACTTCAAACTCCCATATCTCGCGAACGGATTGACGAACACGAGAAATTCCTGTTGCATCTGATAGTAGAAACTCGCCCGATTACAACGGTATGTGAATTTTACCCCTAGGCCATTGTAGTTATTGGTGTCGAGTATCAGACTCGCGAAAATTTTTATGGTTTCTCAACCATTCCTTAAATTCAAATTCCCATATCTCGCTAACGAATTGAGGAAATCGAGAAATTCCTCTTGCATCTGAAAGTAGAAACATGCCCGATTACAACGGTGTGTGCACTTTTCCCTTAGGCCATTCCAGTTATTGGTTTCGAGTATCAGACTTGCGAAAATTTTGATGGTTTCTCAACCATTCCTTAACTTCTAACTCCCATATCTCGCGAACGGATTGACGAACTCCAGATATTCCTGTTGCATCTGAAAGTAGAAAGCCGCCCGATTACAACGGTGTGTGTGCTTTTCCCCTAGGCCATAGTAGTTATTGGTTTCGAGTATCAGATTCCGAAAATTTTGATGGTCTCTCAACCATTCCTTAATTTCAAACTCCCATATCTCGGGAACGGATTGACGAACTCGAGAAATTCCTGTTGCATCTGAAAGTAGAAACTCGCCCGATTATAATGGTTTGTCTGCTTTTCCCCTAGGCCATTCCAGTTATAGGTTTCGAGTATCAGACCAGCGAAAATTTTGATGGTTTCTCAACCACTCCTTAACTTCAAACTCCCGTATCTCGCGAACGGATTGACGTACTCGAGAAATTCGTGTTGCATCTGAAAGTAGAAACTCGCCCGACTACAATGTTGTGTGTACTTTTCCGCTAGACCATTGTAGTTATTGGTTTCGAGTACCAAACTTGCGAAAATTTGGATGGTTTCTCAACCATTCCTTAACTTCAAACTCCCGTATCTCGCGAACGGATTGACGAACTCGAAAAATTCCTGTTGCATCTGAAAGCAGAAACTCGCCCGACGACAACGGTCTATGTATTTTTCCCCTAGGCCATTGTAGTTATTGGTTTCGAGTATCAGACTTGCGAAAATTGTGATGGTTTCTCAACCATTCCTTAACTTCGAACTCCCATATATCGCGAACGGATTGACGAACTCGAGAAATTCCTGTTGCATCTGGAAGTAGATACTCGCCCGATTACAAGGGTGTGTGTGCTTTTCCCCTAGTCCATTCCAGTTATTCGTTTCTAGCATCAGAATTGCGAAAATTTTGATGGTTTCTCAACCATTCCTTAATTTCAAACCACCATATCTCGCGAACGTACTGACGATATCGAGAAATTCCTGTTGCATCTGAAAGCAGAAGCTCGTCCGATTACAATGGTATGTGTATTTTTGCCCTAGGCCATAGTAGTTATTGGTTTCGAGTATCAGACTTGCGAAAACTTTGATGGTTTCTCAACCATTCCTTAAATTCACACTCCCATATCTCGCGAACGGATTGACGAACTCGAGAAATTCCTGCTGCATCTGAAAGCAGAAAGTCGCCCGATTACAACGGTATGTGTATTTTTCACCTAGGCCATTGTAGTTATTGGTTTCGAGTATCAGACTTGCGAAAATTTTGATGGTTTCTCAACCATTTCTTAATTTCAAACTCTCATATCCCGCAAACGGATTGACGAACTCGAGAAATTCCTGTTGCCTCTGAATGCAGAAACTCGCCCGATTACAACGGTATATGTATTTTTGCCCTAAGCAATAGTAGTTATTGGTTTCTAGTATCAGACTTGCGAAAGTTTTGATGGTTTCTCAACCATTTCTTAACTTCGAACTTCCATATCTCGCGAACGGATTGACGAACTCGAGAAATTCCTGTAGCATCTCAAAGCAGAAACTCGCCCGACTACAACGCTATGTGTATAATTGCCCTAGGAAATAGTAGTTATTGGTTTCGAGTATCAGATTTGCGAAAATTTTGATGGTTTCTAAACCGTTCCTTAACTTCAAACTCCCATATCTCGCGAACGGATTGGCGAACTCGAGAAGTTCCTGTTGCATCTGAAAGCAGAAACTCGCCCGATTAAAATGATATGTGTATTTTTGCCCTAGGCCATAGTAGTTATTGGTTTCGAGTGTCAGACTTGCGAAAATTTTGTTGGTTTCTCAACCATTTCTTAACTTCAAACTCCCATATCTCGCGAACGGATTGACGAACTCGAGATATTCCTGTTGCATCTGAAAGTAGAAGCTCGCCCGATTACAATGGTGTGTGTACTTTTACCCTAGGCCATTCCAGTTATTGGTTTCGAGTATCAGACTTGCGAAAATTTTGATGGTTTCTCAACCATTCCTTAACATCAAACTCCCATATCTCGCGAACGGATTGGCGAACTCGAGAAGTTCCTGTTGCATCTGAAAGCAGAAACTCGCCCGATTAAAATGATATGTGTATTTTTGCCCTAGGCCATAGTAGTTTTTGGTTTCGAGTATCAGACTTGCGAAAACTTTGTTGGTTTCTCAAGCATTCCTTAACTTCAAACTCCCACATCTCGCGAACGGATTGACTAACTGGAGAAATTCCTGTTGCATCTGAAAGTAGAAGCTCGCCCGATTACAACGGTGTGTGTTCTTTTCCCCTAGGCCATTCCAGGTACTGGTATCTAGTATCAGACTTCGAAAATTTTTATGGTTTCTCAACCGTTCCTTAACTTCGAACTCCCGTATCTCGCGAACGGATTGACGAACTCGAGAAATTCCTGTTGCATCTGAAAGTAGAAACTCGCCCGATTACAAAGCTATGTGTATTTTTCCCCTAGGCCTCTGTAGTTATTGGTTTCGAGTATCAGACTTGCGAAAATTTTGATGGTTCCTCAACGATTCCTTAACTTCAAACTCCCATAACTCGCGAACGGATTGTCGAACTCGAGAAATTCCTGTTGCATCTGAAAGAGGAAACTCGCCCGATTACAATGGTGCTTGTACTTTTCCCCTAGGCAATTCCAGTTATTGGTTTCGAGTATCAGACTTGCGAAAATTTTGATGGTTTCTCAACCATTCCTAAACTTCAAACTCCCATACCTCTCGAACGGATTGATGAACTCGAGAATTTCCTATTGCATCTGAAAGCAGAAACTCGCCCGATTACAACGGTAGTGTATTTTTGCCCTAGGCCATAGTAGTCATTGGTCTCGAATATAGTATCAGACTTGCGAAAATTTTGATGGTTTCTCAACCATTCCTTAACTTCAAACTTCCATATCTCGCGAACGGATTGACGAACTCGAGATCTTCCGGTTGCATCTGGTAGTAGAAACTCGACCGATTACAACGGTATGTGTATTTTTCCCCTAGGCCATTCCAGTTATTGGTTTCGAGTATCAGACCAGCGAAAATTTTGATGGTTTCTCAACCATTCCTTAACTTCAAACTGTCTTATCTCGCGAACGGATTGACGAACTCGAGAAGTTCCGGTTGCATCTGGTAGTAGAAACTCGCCCGATTACAACGGTATGTGTATTTTTCCCCTAGGCCATTGTAGTTATTGGTTTCGAGTATCAGACTTACGAGAATTTTGATGGTTTCTCAACCATTCCTTAACTTCAAACTCCCATATCTCGCGAACGGATTGATGAACTCGAGAAATTCCTGTTGCATCTGAAAGTAGAAACTCGCCCGATTACAAAGGTGTATGTACTTTTACCCTAGGCCATTCCAGTTATTGGTTTCGAGTATCAGACTTGCGAGAGTTTTCATGGTTTCTCACCCATTCTTTAACTTCAAACTTCCATATCTCGCGAACGGATTGACGAACTCGAGAACTTCCGGTTGCATCTGAAAGTAGAAACTCGCCCGATTACAAAGTTATGTGTATTTTTCCCCTAGGCCTCTGTAGTTATTGGTTTCGAGTATCAGACTTACAAAAATTTTGATGGTTTCTCAACCATTCCTTAACTTCAAAATCCCATATCTCGCGAACGGATTGACGAACTCGAGGAATTCTTGTTGCATCTGAAAGTAGAAACTCGCCCGATTACAAAGCTATGTGTATTTTTCCCCTAGGCCTTTGTAGTTATTTGTTCGAGTATCAGACTTGCGAAAATTTTGATGGTTCCTCAATGATTCCTTAACTTCAAACTCCCATACCTCGCGAACGGATTGGCGAACTCGAGAAATTCCTTATGCATCTGAAGGTAGAAACTCGCCCGATTGCAACGGTATGTGTATTTTTGCCCTAGGCCATAGTAGTCATTGGCGTCGAATATCAGACTTGCGAAAATTTTGATGGTTTCTCAACCATTCCTTAACTTCAAACTCCCATATCTCGCGAACGGATTGACGAACTCGAGAAATTCCTCTTGCATCTGAAAGTAGAAACGCGCCCGATTACAAAGGTGTGTGTACTTTTCCCTTAGGCCATTCCAGTTATAGGTTTCGAGTATCAGACCAGGGAAAATTTTGATGGTTTCTCAAACATTCCGTAACTTCAAACTCCCATATCTCGCGAACGGAATGACGAACTCGAGAAATTCCTGTTGCATCTGAAAGTAGAAACTCGCCCGATTACAATAGTGTGTGTACTTTTCCCCTAGGCCATTCCAGTTATTGGTTTCGAGTGTCAGACCAGCGAATATTTTGATGGTTTCTCAATCATTCCTTAACTTCAAACTGTATTATCTCGCGAACGGATTGACGAACTGGAGAAATTCCTGTTGCATCTGAAAGTAGAAACACGCCCGATTGCAACGGTATGTGTATTTTTCCCCTAGGCCATTGAAGTTATTGGTTTCGAGTATCAGACTTACGAAAATTTTGATGGTTTCTCAACCATTCCTTAACTTCAAACTCCCATATCTCGCGAACGGATAGACGTACTCGAGAAAATCCTGTTGCATCTGAAAGTAGAAACTCGCCCGATTACAAAGGTATGTGTACTTTTCCCCTAGGCCATTCCAGTTATTGGTTTCGAGTATCAGACGTGCGAAAATTTTGTTGGTTCCTCAACGATTCCTTAACTTCAAACTCCCATTACTCGCTAACGGATTGGCGAACTCGAGAAATTCCTGTTGCATCAGAAAGTGGAAACTCGCCCGATTACAGAGGTGTATGTACTTTTCCCCTAGGCCATTCCAGATATAGGTTTCGAGTATCAGACCACGGAAAATTTTGATGGTTTCTCAACCATTCTTTACTTCAAACTCCCACATCTCGCGAACGGATATACGAACTCGAGAAATTCCTGTTGCATCTGAAAGTAGAAACTCGCCCGATTACAAAGGTATGTGTATTTTTCCCCTAGGCCTATGTAGTTATTGGTTTCGAGTATCAGACTTGCGAAAATTGTGATGGTTTCTCAACCATTCCTTAACTTCAAACTCACATATCTCGCGAACGGATTGACGAACACGAGAAATTCCTGTTGCATCTGGAAGAAGAAACTCTCCCGATTACAACGGAATGTGCATTTCTCCCCTAAGCCTTTGTAGTTATTGGATTCGAGTATCAGATTTGCGAAAATTTTGATGGTTTCTCAACCGTTCCTTAATTTCAAACTCCCATATCTCGCGAACGGACTGACGAACTCGAGAAATTCCTGTTGCATCTGAAACCAGAAACTCGTCCGATTACAACGGTATGTGTATTTTTCCCCTAGGCCATAGTAGTCATTGGTTTCGAGTATCAGACTTGCGAAAATTGTGATGGTTTCTCAACCATTCCTTAACTTCAAACTCACATATCTCGCGAACGGATTGACGAACACGAGAAATTCCTGTTGCATCTGGAAGAAGAAACTCTCCCGATTACAACGGAATGTGCATTTCTCCCCTAAGCCTTTGTAGTTATTGGATTCGAGTATCAGATTTGCGAAAATTTTGATGGTTTCTCAACCGTTCCTTAATTTCAAACTCCCATATCTCGCGAACGGACTGACGAACTCGAGAAATTCCTGTTGCATCTGAAACCAGAAACTCGTCCGATTACAACGGTATGTGTATTTGTGCCCTAGGCCATAGTAGTTATTTGTTTCGAGTATCAGACTTGCGAAAATTGTGATGGTTTCTCAACCATTCCTTAACTCCAACTCCCATATTTCGCGAACGGATTGACGAATCCGAAAAACTTCTGTTGCATCTGAAAACGGAAACTCTCCCGATTGCAACACTATGTGTATTTTTCCCCTAGGCCATTGTAGTTATTGGTTTCGAGTATCAGACATGCGAAAATTTTGATGGTTTCTCAACCATTCCTTAACTTCAAACTCCCATATCTCGCGAACGGATTGACGAACACGAGAAATTCCTGTTGCATCTGGAAGAAGAAACTCTACCGATTACAACGGTATGTGTATTTTTCCCCTAAGCCTTTGTAGTTATTGGTTTCGAGTATCAGACTTGCGAAAATTTTGATGGTTTCTGAACCGTTCCTTAATTTCAAACTCCCATATCTCGCGAACGGATTGACGAACTCGAGAAATTCCTGTTGCATCTGAAAGCAGAAACTCGTCCGATTACAACGGTATGTGTATTTTTGCCCTAGGCCATAGTTGTTATTGGTTTCGAGTATCAGAATTGCGAAAATTTTGATGGTTTCTCAACCATTCCTTAACTTCAAACTCCCATATCTCGCGAACGGACTAACGAACTCGAGAATTTCCTATTGCATCTGAAAACAGAAACTCGCCCGATTACAACGGTATGTGTATTTTTGCCCTAGGCCATTGTAGTTATTGGCTTCGAGTATCAAACTTGCGAAAATTTTGATGGTTTCTCAGCCATTCCTTAACTTCAAACTCCCATATCTCGCGAACGGATTGACGAACTCGAGAAATTCCTGTTGCACCTGAAAGCAGAAACTCGCCCGATTACAATGGTGTGAGTACTTTTCCCCTAGGTCATTCCAGTTATTCGTTTCTAGCATCAGAATTGCGAAAATTTTGATGGTTTCTCAACCATTCCTTAAATTCGAACTCCCATATCTCGCGAACGGATTGACGAACTCGAGTTTTTCCTGTTGCATCTGAAAGCAGAAACTCGTCCGATTACAACGGTATGTGTATTTTTGCCCTAGGCCATAGTTGTTATTGGTTTCGAGTATCAGAATTGCGAAAATTTTGATGGTTTCTCAACAATTCCTTAACTTCAAACTCCCATATCTCGCGAACGGACTAACGAACTCGAGAATTTCCTATTGCATCTGAAAACAGAAACTCGCCCGATTACAACGGTATGTGTATTTTTGCCCTAGGCCATTGTAGTTATTGGCTTCGAGTATCAAACTTGCGAAAATTTTGATGGTTTCTCAGCCATTCCTTAACTTCAAACTCCCATATCTCGCGAACGGATTGACGAACTCGAGAAATTCCTGATGCATCTGAAAGCAGAAACTCGCCCGATTACAATGGTGTGAGTACTTTTCCCCTAGGTCATTCCAGTTATTCGTTTCTAGCATCAGAATTGCGAAAATTTTGATGGTTTCTCAACCATTCCTTAAATTCGAACTCCCATATCTCGCGAACGGATTGACGAACTCGAGAAATTCCTGTTGCATCTGAAACCAGAAACTCGTCCCATTACAACGGTATGTGTATTTTTGCCCCAGGCCATAGTAGTTATAGGTTTCGAGTATCAGACCTTCGAAAATTTTGATGGTTTCTCAAGCATTCCTTAACTTCAAACTCCCATATCTCGCGAACGGATTGACGAACACGAGAAATTCCTGTTGCATCTGAAACCAGAAACTCGTCCGATTACATCGGTATGTGTATTTTTACCCTAGGCCATAGTAGTTATTGGTTTCGAGTATCAGACCTTCGAAAATTTTGATGGTTTCTCAAGCATTCCTTAACTTCAAACTCCCATATCTCGCGAACGGATTGACGAACTCAATTATTACCTGTTGCATCTGAAAATAGAAACTCGACCGATTGCAATGGTGTGTGTACTTTTCCCCCAGGTCATTCCAGTTATACGTTTCTAGCATCAGAATTGCGAAAATTTTGATGGTTTCTGAACTATACCTTAATTTCAAACTCCCACATCTCGCGAACGGATTGACGATCTCGAGAAATTCCTGTTGCATCTGAAAGTAGAAACTCGCCCGATTACAAAGGTATGTGTATTTTTGCCCTAGGCCATTGTAGTTATTGGCTTCGAGTATCAAACTTGCGAAAATTTTGATGGTTTCTCAGCCATTCCTTAACTTCAAACTCCCATATCTCGCGAACGGATTGACGAACTCGAGAAATTCCTGTTGCACCTGAAAGCAGAAACTCGCCCGATTACAATGGTGTGAGTACTTTTCCCCTAGGTCATTCCAGTTATTCGTTTCTAGCATCAGAATTGCGAAAATTTTGATGGTTTCTCAACCATTCCTTAAATTCGAACTCCCATATCTCGCGAACGGATTGACGAACTCGAGTTTTTCCTGATGCATCTGAAAGCAGAAACTCGTCCGATTACAACGGTATGTGTATTTTTGCCCTAGGCCATAGTTGTTATTGGTTTCGAGTATCAGAATTGCGAAAATTTTGATGGTTTCTCAACCGTTCCTTAATTTCAAACTCCCATATCTCGCGAACGGATTGACGAACTCGAGAAATTCCTGTTGCATCTGAAACCAGAAACTCGTCCGATTACAACGGTATGTGTATTTTTCCCCTAGGCCATAGTAGTCATTGGTTTCGAGTATCAGGCTTGCGAAAATTGTGATGGTTTCTCAACCATTCCTTAACTTCAAACTCCCATATCTCGCGAACGGATTGACGAACACGAGAAATTCCGGTTGCATCTGGAAGAAGAAACTCGTCCGATTACAACGGTATGTGTATTTTTGCCCTAGGCCATAGTTGTTATTGGTTTCGAGTATCAGAATTGCGAAAATTTTGATGGTTTCTCAACAATTCCTTAACTTCAAACTCCCATATCTCGCGAACGGACTAACGAACTCGAGAATTTCCTATTGCATCTGAAAACAGAAACTCGCCCGATTACAACGGTATGTGTATTTTTGCCCTAGGCCATTGTAGTTATTGGCTTCGAGTATCAAACTTGCGAAAATTTTGATGGTTTCTCAGCCATTCCTTAACTTCAAACTCCCATATCTCGCGAACGGATTGACGAACTCGAGAAATTCCTGATGCATCTGAAAGCAGAAACTCGCCCGATTACAATGGTGTGAGTACTTTCCCCTAGGTCATTCCAGTTATTCGTTTCTAGCATCAGAATTGCGAAAATTTTGATGGTTTCTCAACCATTCCTTAAATTCGAACTCCCATATCTCGCGAACGGATTGACGAACTCGAGAAATTCCTGTTGCATCTGAAACCAGAAACTCGTCCCATTACAACGGTATGTGTATTTTTGCCCCAGGCCATTGTAGTTATAGGTTTCGAGTATCAGACCTTCGAAAATTTTGATGGTTTCTCAAGCATTCCTTAACTTCAAACTCCCATATCTCGCGAAAAGATTGATGAACTCGATTATTTCCTGTTGCATCTGAAAGTAGAAAGTCGACCGATTACAAAGGTATGTGTATTTTTCCCCTAGACCATAGTAGTTATTGGTTTCAAGTATCAGACTTGCGAAAGTTGTGATGGTTTCTCAACCATTCCTTAACTTCAAACTCCCATATCTCGCGAACGGATTGACGAACACGAGAAATTCCTGTTGCATCTGAAACCAGAAACTCGTCCGATTACATCGGTATGTGTATTTTTACCCTAGGCCATAGTAGTTATTGGTTTCGAGTAATAGACCTTCGAAAATTTTGATGGTTTCTCAAGCATTCCTTAACTTCAAACTCCCATATCTCGCGAACGGATTGACGAACTCAATTATTACCTGTTGCATCTGAAAATAGAAACTCGACCGATTGCAATGGTGTGTGTACTTTTCCCCCAGGTCATTCCAGTTATACGTTTCTAGCATCAGAATTGCGAAAATTTTGATGGTTTCTGAACTATACCTTAATTTCAAACTCCCACATCTCGCGAACGGATTGACGATCTCGAGAAATTCCTGTTGCATCTGAAAGTAGAAACTCGCCCGATTACAAAGGTATGTGTATTTTCGCCCTAGGCCATTGTAGTTATTGGCTTCGAGTATCAAACTTGCGAAAATTTTGATGGTTTCTCAGCCATTCCTTAACTTCAAACTCCCATATCTCGCGAACGGATTGACGAACTCGAGAAATTCCTGTTGCACCTGAAAGCAGAAACTCGCCCGATTACAATGGTGTGAGTACTTTTCCCCTAGGTCATTCCAGTTATTCGTTTCTAGCATCAGAATTGCGAAAATTTTGATGGTTTCTCAACCATTCCTTAAATTCGAACTCCCATATCTCGCGAACGGATTGACGAACTCGAGTTTTTCCTGTTGCATCTGAAAGCAGAAACTCGTCCGATTACAACGGTATGTGTATTTTTGCCCTAGGCCATAGTTGTTATTGGTTTCGAGTATCAGAATTGCGAAAATTTTGATGGTTTCTCAACCGTTCCTTAATTTCAAACTCCCATATCTCGCGAACGGATTGACGAACTCGAGAAATTCCTGTTGCATCTGAAACCAGAAACTCGTCCGATTACAACGGTATGTGTATTTTTCCCCTAGGCCATAGTAGTCATTGGTTTCGAGTATCAGGCTTGCGAAAATTGTGATGGTTTCTCAACCATTCCTTAACTTCAAACTCCCATATCTCGCGAACGGATTGACGAACACGAGAAATTCCGGTTGCATCTGGAAGAAGAAACTCGTCCGATTACAACGGTATGTGTATTTTTGCCCTAGGCCATAGTTGTTATTGGTTTCGAGTATCAGAATTGCGAAAATTTTGATGGTTTCTCAACAATTCCTTAACTTCAAACTCCCATATCTCGCGAACGGACTAACGAACTCGAGAATTTCCTATTGCATCTGAAAACAGAAACTCGCCCGATTACAACGGTATGTGTATTTTTGCCCTAGGCCATTGTAGTTATTGGCTTCGAGTATCAAACTTGCGAAAATTTTGATGGTTTCTCAGCCATTCCTTAACTTCAAACTCCCATATCTCGCGAACGGATTGACGAACTCGAGAAATTCCTGATGCATCTGAAAGCAGAAACTCGCCCGATTACAATGGTGTGAGTACTTTTCCCCTAGGTCATTCCAGTTATTCGTTTCTAGCATCAGAATTGCGAAAATTTTGATGGTTTCTCAACCATTCCTTAAATTCGAACTCCCATATCTCGCGAACGGATTGACGAACTCGAGAAATTCCTGTTGCATCTGAAACCAGAAACTCGTCCCATTACAACGGTATGTGTATTTTTGCCCCAGGCCATAGTAGTTATAAGTTTCGAGTATCAGACCTTCGAAAATTTTGATGGTTTCTCAAGCATTCCTTAACTTCAAACTCCCATATCTCGCGAAAAGATTGATGAACTCGATTATTTCCTGTTGCATCTGAAAGTAGAAAGTCGACCGATTACAAAGGTATGTGTATTTTTCCCCTAGACCATAGTAGTTATTGGTTTCAAGTATCAGACTTGCGAAAGTTGTGATGGTTTCTCAACCATTCCTTAACTTCAAACTCCCATATCTCGCGAACGGATTGACGAACACGAGAAATTCCTGTTGCATCTGAAACCAGAAACTCGTCCGATTACATCGGTATGTGTATTTTTACCCTAGGCCATAGTAGTTATTGGTTTCGAGTAATAGACCTTCGAAAATTTTGATGGTTTCTCAAGCATTCCTTAACTTCAAACTCCCATATCTCGCGAACGGATTGACGAACTCAATTATTACCTGTTGCATCTGAAAATAGAAACTCGACCGATTGCAATGGTGTGTGTACTTTTCCCCCAGGTCATTCCAGTTATACGTTTCTAGCATCAGAATTGCGAAAATTTTGATGGTTTCTGAACTATACCTTAATTTCAAACTCCCACATCTCGCGAACGGATTGACGATCTCGAGAAATTCCTGTTGCATCTGAAAGTAGAAACTCGCCCGATTACAAAGGTATGTGTATTTTTCCCCTAGGCCATAGTAGTTATTGGTTTCGAGTATCAGACTTGGGAAAATTGTGATGGTCTCTCAACCATTCCTTAACTTCAAACTCCCATATCTCACGAACGGAATGACGAACTCGAGGAATTCCTGTTGCATCTGAAAGTAGAAACTCGCCCCATTACAATGGTGAGTGTACTTTTCCACTAGGCCATTCCAGTTATTGGTTTCGAGTATCACACTTGCGAAAATTTTGATGGTTTGTCAACCGTTCCTTAATTTCAAACTCCCATATCTCGCGAACGGATTGACGAACACGAGAAATTCCGGTTGCATCTGGAAGAAGAAACTCTCCCGATTACAACGGTATGTGTATTTTTCCCCTAAGCCTCTGTAGTTATTGTTTTCGAGTATCAGACTTGCGAAAATTTTGATGGTTTCTCAACCGTTCCTTAATTTCAAACTCCCGTATCTCGCGAACGGATTTACGAACTCGATAAATTCCTGTTGCATCTGAAACCAGAAACTCGTCCGATTACAACGGTATGTGTATTTTTGCCCTAGGCCATAGTAGTTATTGGTTTCGAGTTTCAGACTTGGGATAATTTTGTTGGTTGCTCAACCATTCCTTAACTTCAAACTCCCATATCTCGCGAACGGATTGACGAACTCGAGAAATTCCTGTTGCATCCGAAAGTAGAAACTCGCCCGATTACAAAGGTATGTGTATTTTTCCCCTAGGCCATAGTAGTTATTGATTTCGAGTATCAGACTTGCGAAAATTGTCATGGTCTCTCAACCTTTCCTTAACTTCAAACTCCCATATCTCGCGAACGGATTGACGAACTCGAGGAATTCCTGTTGCATCTGAAAGTAGAAACTCGCCCCATTACAATGGTGTGTGTACTTTTCCCCTAGGCCATTGCAGTTATTGGTTTCGATTATCACACTTGCGAAAATTTTGATGGTTTCTCAACCGTCCCTTAATTTCAAACTCCCATATCTCGCGAACGGATTGACGAACTCGAGAAATTCCTGTTGCATCCGAAACCAGAAACTCGTCCGATTACAACGGTATGTGTGTTTTTGCCCTAGGCCATAGTAGTTATTGGTTTCGAGTATCAGACTTGCGAAAATATTGATGGTTTCTCAACCATTCCTTAAATTCAAACTCCCATATCTCGCGAACGGATTGAAGAACTCGAGAATTTCCTATTGCATCTGAAAGCAAAAACTCGCAAGATTACAACGGTATGTGTATTTTTGCCCTAGGCCATAGTAGTTATTGGTTTCGAGTATCAGACTTGCGAAAATTTTGATGGTTTCTCAATTATTCCTTAGCTTCAAACTCCCATATCTCGCGAACGGATTGACGAACTCGATTATTTCCTATTGCATCTGAAAGTAGAAAGTCGACCGATTACAATGATGTGTGTAGTTTTCCCCTAGGTCATTCCAGTTATTCGTTTCTAGCATCAGAATTGCGAAAATTTTGATGGTTTCTCAACCATTCCTTAACTTCAAACTCCCATATCTCGCGAATGGATTGACGAACTCGAGAAATTCCTGTTGCATCTGAAAGTAGAAACTCGCCCCATTACAATGGTGTGTGTATTTTTCCCCTAGGCCATAGTAGTTATTGATTTCGAGTATCAGACTTGCGAAAATTGTGATGGTCTCTCAACCTTTCCTTAACTTCAAACTCCCATATCTCGCGAACGGATTGACGAACTCGAGGAATTCCTGTTGCATCTGAAAGTAGAAACTCGCCCCATTACAATGGTGTGTGTACTTTTCCCCTAGGCCATTCCAGTTATTGGTTTCGATTATCACACTTGCGAAAATTTTGATGGTTTGTCAACCGTCCCTTAATTTCAAACTCCCATATCTCGCGAACGGATTGACGAACTCGAGAAATTCCTGTTGCATCCGAAACCAGAAACTCGTCCGATTACAACGGTATGTGTATTTTTGCCCTAGGCCATAGTAGTTATTGGTTTCGAGTATCAGACTTGCGAAAATTTTGATGGTTTCTCAATTATTCCTTAGCTTCAAACTCCCATATCTCGCGAACGGATTGACGAACTCGATTATTTACTGTTGCATCTGAAAGTAGAAAGTCGACCGATTACAATGATGTGTGTAGTTTTCCCCTAGGTCATTCCAGTTATTCGTTTCTAGCATCAGAATTGCTAAAATTTTGATGGTTTCTCAACCATTCCTTCACCTCAAACTCCCATATCTCGCGAATGGATTGGCGAACTCGAGAAATTCCTGTTGCATCTGAAAGTAGAAACTCGCCCGATTACAAAGGTATGTGTATTTTTCCCCTAGGCCATAGTAGTCATTGGTTTCGAGTATCAGACTTGAGAAAATTGTGATCGCTTCTCAACCATTCCTTAACTTCAAACTCCCATATCTCGCGAACGGATTGACGAACACGAGAAATTCCGGTTGCATCTGGAAGAAGAAACTCTCCCGATTACAACGGTATGTGTATTTTTACCCTAAGCCTTTGTAGTCATTGGTTTCGAGTATCAGACTTGCGAAAATTTTGATGGTTTCTCAACCGTTCCTTAATTTCAAACTCCCATATCTCCCGAACGGATAAACGAACACGAGAAATTCCTGTTGCATCTGAAAGTAGAAACTCGCCCGATTACAAAGGGATGTGTATTTTTCCCCTAGGCCATAGTAGTCATGGTTTTCGAGTATCAGACTTGGGAAAATTTTGATGGTTTCTCAACCGTTCCTTAATTTCAAACTCCCGTATCTCGCGAACGGATTGACTAACTCGAGAAATTCCTGTTGCATCTGAAAGTAGAAAGTCGACCGATTACATTGGTGTGTGTACTTTTCCCCTAGGTCATTCCAGTTATTCGTTTCTAGCATCAGAATTGCGAAAATTTTGATGGTTTCTCAACCACTCCTTAACTTCAAACTCCCATATCTCGCGAACGGATTGACGAACTAGAGAAATTCCTGTTGCATCTGAAAGTAGAAACTCGTCCGATTACAACGGTATGTGTGTTTTTGCCCTAGGCCATAGTAGTAATTGGTTTCGAGTTTCAGACTTGCGAAAATATTGATGGTTTCTCAACCATTCCTTAACTTCAAACTCCCATATTTCGCGAACGGATTAAAGAACTCGAGAATTTCCTATTGCATCTGAAAGCAAAAACACGCCCGATTACAACGGTATGTGTATTTTTGCCCTAGGCCATAGTAGTTATTGGTTTCGAGTATCAGACTTGCGAAAATTTTGATGGTTTCTCAATTATTCCTTAGCTTCAAACTCCCATATCTCACGAACGGATTGACGAACTCGATTATTTCCTGTTGCATCTGAAAGTAGAAAGTCGACCGATTACAATGGTGTGTGTACTTTTCCCCTAGGTCATTCTAGTTATTCGTTTCTAGCATCAGAATTGCGAAAATTTTGATGGTTTCTCAACCATTCCTTAACTTCAAACTCCCATATCTCGCGAACGGATTTACGAACTCGAGAAATTCCTGTTGCATCCGAAAGTAGAAACTCGCCCGATTACAAAGGTATGTGTATTTTTCCCCTAGCCCATAGTAGTTATTGATTTCGAGTATCAGACTTGCGAAAATTGTGATGGTCTCTCAACCTTTCCTTAACTTCAAACTCCAATATCTCGCGAACGGATTGACGAACTCGAGGAATTCCTGTTGCATCTGAAAGTAGAAACTCACCCCATTACAATGGTGTGTGTACTTTTCCCCTACGCCATTCCAGTTATAGGTTTCGAGTATCACACTTGCGAAAATTTTGATGGTTTGTCAACCGTCCCTTAATTTCAAACTCCCATATCTCGCGAACGGATTGACGAACTCGAGAAATTCCTGTTGCATCCGAAACCAGAAACTCGTCCGATTACAACGGTATGTGTGTTTTTGCCCTAGGCCATAGTAGTTATTGGTTTCGAGTATCAGACTTGCGAAAATATTGATGGTTTCTCAACCATTCCTTAACTTCAAACTCCCATATCTCGCGAACGGATTGAAGAACTCGAGAATTTCCTGTTGCATCTGAAAGCAAAAACTCGCCCGATTACAACGGTATGTGTATTTTTGCCCTAGGCCATAGTAGTTATTGGTTTCGAGTATCAGACTTGCGAAAATTTTGATGGTTTCTCAATTATTCCTTAGCTTCAAACTCCCATATCTCGCGAACGGATTGACGAACTCGATTATTTCCTGTTGCATCTGAAAATAGAAAGTCGACCGATTACATTGGTGTGTGTACTTTTCCCCTAGGTCATTCCAGTTATTCGTTTCTAGCATCAGAATTGCGAAAATTTTGATGGTTTCTCAACCATTCCTTAACTTCAAACTCCCATATCTCGCGAACGGATTGACGAACTAGAGAAATTCCTGTTGCATCTGAAAGTAGAAACTCGTCCGATTACAACAGTATGTGTGTTTTTGCCCTAGGCCATAGTAGTTATTGGTTTCGAGTTTCAGACTTGCGAAAATATTGATGGTTTCTCAACCATTCCTTAACTTCAAACTCCCATATCTCGCGAACGGATTGAAGAACTCGAGAATTTCCTATTGCATCTGAAAGCAAAAACTCGCCCGATTACAACGGTATGTGTATTTTTGCCCTAGGCCATAGTAGTTATTGGTTTCGAGTATCAGACTTGCGAAAATTTTGATGGTTCCTCAATTATTCCTTAGCTTCAAACTCCCATATCTCACGAACGGATTGACGAACTCGATTATTTCCTGTTGCATCTGAAAGTAGAAAGTCGACCGATTACAATGGTGTGTGTACTTTTCCCCTATGTCATTCCAGTTATTCGTTTCTAGCATCAGAATTGCGAAAATTTGATGGTTTCTCAACCATTCCTTAACTTCAAACTCCCATATCTCGCGAACGGATTGACGAACTAGAGAAATTCCTGTTGCATCTGAAAGTAGAAACTCGTCCGATTACAACGGTATGTGTATTTTTGCCCTAGGCCATAGTAGTTATTGGTTTCGAGTATCAGACTTGCGAAAATTTTGATGGTTTCTCAATTATTCCTTAGCTTCAAACTCCCATATCTCACGAACGGATTGACGAACTCGATTATTTCCTGTTGCATCTGAAAGAAGAAAGTCGACCGATTACAATGGTGTGTGTACTTTTCCCCTAGGTCATTCCAGTTATTCGTTTCTAGCATCAGAATTGCGAAAATTTTGATGGTTTCTCAACCATTCCTTAACTTCAAACTCCCACATCTCGCGAACGGATTTACGAACTCGAGAAATTCCTGTTGCATCCGAAAGTAGAAACTCGCCCGATTACAAAGGTATGTGTATTTTTCCCCTAGGCCATAGTAGTTATTGATTTCGAGTATCAGACTTGCGAAAATTGTGATGGTCTCTCAACCTTTCCTTAACTTCAAACTCCAATATCTCGCGAACGGATTGACGATCTCGAGGAATTCCTGTTGCATCTGAAAGTAGAAACTCACCCCATTACAATGGTGTGTGTACTTTTCCCCTAGGCCATTCCAGTTATTGGTTTCGAGTATCACAACTTGCGAAAATTTGATGGTTTGTCAACCGTCCCTTAATTTCAAACTCCCATATCTCGCGAACGGATTGACGAACTCGAGAAATTCCTGTTGCATCCGAAACCAGAAACTCGTCCGATTACAACGGTATGTGTGTTTTTGCCCTAGGCCATAGTAGTTATTGGTTTCGAGTATCAGACTTGCGAAAATATTGATGGTTTCTCAACCATTCCTTAACTTCAAACTCCCATATCTCGCGAACGGATTGAAGAACTCGAGAATTTCCTGTTGCATCTGAAAGCAAAAACTCGCCCGATTACAACGGTATGTGTATTTTTGCCCTAGGCCATAGTAGTTATTGGTTTCGAGTATCAGACTTGCGAAAATTTTGATGGTTTCTCAATTATTCCTTAGATTCAAACTCCCATATCTCGCGAACGGATTGACGAACTCGATTATTTCCTGTTGCATCTGAAAGTACAAAGTCGACCGATTACATTGGTGTGTGTACTTTTCCCCTAGGTCATTCCAGTTATTCGTTTCTAGCATCAGAATTGCGAAAATTTTGATGGTTTCTCAACCATTCCTTAACTTCAAACTCCCATATCTCGCGAACGGATTGACGAACTAGAGAAATTCCTGTTGCATCTGAAAGTAGAAACTCGTCCGATTACAACGGTATGTGTGTTTTTGCCCTAGGCCATACTAGTTATTGGTTTCGAGTTTCAGACTTGCGAAAATATTGATGGTTTCTCAACCATTCCTTAACTTCAAACTCCCATATCTCGCGAACGGATTGAAGAACTCGAGAATTTCCTATTGCATCTGAAAGCAAAAACTCGCCCGATTACAACGGTATGTGTATTTTTGCCCTAGGCCATAGTAGTTATTGGTTTCAAGTATCAGACTTGCGAAAATATTGATGGTTTTTCAACCATTCCTTAACTTCAAACTCCCATATCTCGCGAAAGGATTGACGAACTCGATTATTTCCTGTTGCATCTGAAAGTAGAAAGTCGACCGATTACAATGGTGTGTGTACTTTTCCCCAGGTCATTCCAGTTATTCGTTTCTAGCATCAGAATTGCGAAAATTTTGATGATTTCTCAACCATTCCTTAACTTCAAACTCCCATATCTCGTGAACGGATTGACGAACTCGAGAAACTCCTGTTGCGTCTGAAAGTAGAAACCCGCCCGATTACAAAGGTATGTTTATTTTTCCCCTAGGCCATAGTAGTTATTGGTTTCGAGTATCAGACTTGCGAAACTTGTGATGGTCCCTCAACCATTCCTTAACTTCAAACTCCCATATCTCGCGAACGGATTGACGAACTCGTGGAATTCCTGTTGCATCTGAAAGTAGAAACTCGCCCCATTACTATGGTGTGTGTACTTTTCCCCTAGGCCATTCCAGTTATTGGTTTCGAGTATCACACTTGCGAAAATTTTGATGGCTTGTCAACCATTCCTTAACTTCAAACTCCCATATCTCGCGAACGGATTGACGAACTCGAGAAATTCCTGTTGCATCTGAAAGTAGAAACTCGCCCCATTACAGTGGGGTGTGTACTTTTCCCCTAGGCCAATCCAGTTATTGGTTTCGAGTATCAGACTTGCGAAAATTGTGATGGTTTCTCAACCATTCCTTAACTTCAAACTCCCATATCTCGCGAACGGATTGACGAACTCGAGAAACTCCTGTTGCATCTGAAAGTAGAAACCCGCCCGATTACAAAGGTATGTTTATTTTTCCCCTAGGCCATAGTAGTTATTGGTTTCGAGTATCAGACTTGCGAAACTTGTGATGGTCCCTCAACCATTCCTTAACTTCAAACTCCCATATCTCGCGAACGGATTGACGAACTCGTGGAATTCCTGTTGCATCTGAAAGTAGAAACTCGCCCCATTACTATGGTGTGTGTACTTTTCCCCTAGGCCATTCCAGTTATTGGTTTCGAGTATCACACTTGCGAAAATTTTGATGGCTTGTCAACCATTCCTTAACTTCAAACTCCCGTACCTCGCGAACGGATTGACGAACTCGAGAAATTCCTGTTGCATCTGAAAGTAGAAACTCGCCCCATTACAGTGGGGTGTATACTTTTCCCCTAGGCCAATCCAGTTATTGGTTTCGAGTATCAGACTTGCGAAAATTGTGATGGTTTCTCAACCATTCCTTAATTTCAAACTCCCACATCTCGCGAACGGATTGACGAACACGAGAAATTCCGGTTGCATCTGGAAGAAGAAACTCTCCCGATTATAACGGTATGTGTATTTTTGCCCTAGGCCATAGTAGTTATTGGTTTCGAGTATCAGACTTGCGAAAATATTGATGGTTTCTCAACCATTCCTTAACTTCAAACTCCCATATCTCGCGAACAGATTGAAGAACTCGCGAATTTCCTATTGCATCTGAAAGCAAAAACTCGCCCGATTACAACGGTATGTGTATTTTTGCCCTAGGCCATAGTACTTCTTGGTTTCGAGTATCAGACTTGCGAAAATTTTGATGGTGTCTCAATTATTCCTTAACTTCAAACTTCCATATTTCGCGAACGGATTGACGAACTGGATTATTTCCTGTTGCATCTGAAAGTAGAAAGTCGTCCGATTACAATGGTGTGTGTACTTTTCCCCTAGGTCATTCCAGTTTTTCGTTTCTAGCATCAGAATTGCGAAAACTTTGATGGTTTCTCAACCATCTCTTAACTCCAAACTCCGATATTTCGCGAACGCATTGACGAATCCGAAAAATTTCTGTTGCATCTGAAATTAGAGACTCTTCCGATTACAACGGTATGCGTGTATTTGCCCTAGGCCATAGTAGTTATTGGTTTCGAGTATCAGACTTGCGAAAATTGTGATGGTTTCTCAACCATTCCTTAACTTCAAACTCCCGTATCTCACGAACGGATTGACGAACTCGAGAAATTCCTGTTGCACCTGAAAGCAGAGACTCTTCCGATTACAACGGTATGTGTATTTTTGCCCTAGGCCATAGTAGTTATTGGTTTCGAGTATCAGACTTGCGAAAATTTTGATGGTTCCTCAAGCATTGCTTAACTTCAAACTCCCATATCTCGGGAACGGATTGACGAACTCGCTTATTTCTTGTTGCATCTGAAAGTAGAAACTCGACCGATTACAATGGTGTGTGTACTTTTCCCCTAGGTCATTCCAGTTATTCGTTTCTAGCATCGGAATTGCCAAAATTTTGATGGTTTCTCAACCATTCCTTAACTTCAAACTCCCATATCTCGCGAACGGACTGCGAACACGAGATATTCCGGTTGCATCTGGAAGAAGAAACTCTCCCGATTAAAACGGTATGTGTATTTTTCCCCTAAGCCTTTGTAGTTATTGGTTCGAGTATCAGACTTGCGAAAATTTTGATGGTTTCTCAACCGTTCCTTAACTTCAAACTCCCATACCTCGCGAACGGATTGGCGAACTCGAGAAATTCCTGTTGCATCTGAAAGTAGAAACTCACCCGATTACATTGGTTTCTGTACTTTTCCCCTAGGCCATAGTAGTTATTGGTTTCGAGTATCAGACTTGCGAAAATTTTTATGGTGTCTCAATTATTCCGTAACTTCGAACTTCCATATCTCGCGAACGGATTGACGAACTCGAGGAATTCCTGTTGCACCTGAAAGTAGAAACTCGCCCCATTACAATGATGTGTGTACTTTTCCCCTAGGCCATTCCAGTTATTGGTTTCGAGTTTCACACTTGCGAAAATTTTGATGGTTTGCCAACCATTCCTTAACTTCAAACTCCCATATCTCGCGAACGGATTGACGAACTCGAGAAATTCCTCTTGCATCTGAAAGCAGAAACTCGTCCGATTACAACGGTATGTGTATTTTTGCCCTGGGCCATAGTAGTTATTGGTTTCGAGTATCAGACCTGCGAAAATTTTGATGGTTTCTCAAGCATTCCTTAACTTCAAACTCCCATATCTCGCGAACGGATTGACGAACTCGATTATTTCCTGTTGCATCTGAATGTAGAAAGTCGACCGATTACAACGGTGTGTGTACTTTTCCCCCAGGGCATTCCAGTTATACGTTTCTAGCATCAGAATTGCGAAAATTTTGATGGTTTCTCAACCATTCCTTAACTTCAAACTCCGATATCTCGCGAACGGATTGTGAACACGAGATATTCCGGTTGCATCTGGAAGAAGAAACGCTCCCGATTACAACGGTATGTGTATTTTTCCCCTAGGATATTGTAGTTATTGGTTTCGAGTATCAGACTTGCGAAAATTTTGATGGTTTCCCAACCATTCCTTAATTTCAAATTCCCATATCTCGCGAACGGATTGACGAACTCGAGAAATTCCTGTTGCATCTGAAATTAGAGACTCTTCCCATTACAACGGTATGCGTGTATTTGCCCTAGGCCATAGTAGTTATTGGTTTCGAGTATCAGACTTGCGAAAATTGTGATGGTTTCTCAACCATTCCTTAACTTCAAACTCCCATATCTCACGAACGGATTGACGAACTCGAGAAATTCCTGTTGCACCTGAAAGTAGAAACTCGACCGATTACAATGGTGTATGTACTTTTCCCCTAGATCATTCCAGTTATTCGTTTCTAGCATCGGAATTGCCAAAATTTTGATGGTTTCTCAACCATTCCTTAGCTTCGAACTCCCATATCTCGCGAACGGACTGCGAACACGAGATATTCCGGTTGCATCTGGAAGAAGAAACTCTCCCGATTAAAACGTTATGTGTATTTTTCCCCTAAGCCTTTGTAGTTATTGGTTCGAGTATCAGACTTGCGAAAATTTTTATGGTTTCTCAACCATTCCTTAACTTCAAACTCCCATATCTCGCGAACAGATTGACGAACTCGAGAAATTCCTGTTGCATCTGAAAGTAGAAACTCGCCCCATTACAAAGGTGTGTGTAATTTTCCTCTAGGCCAATCCAGTTATTGGTTTCGAGTATCAGACTTGCGAAAATTGTGATGGTTTCTCAACCATTCCTTAAATTCAAACTCCCATATCTCGCGAACGGATTGACGAACTCGAGAAATGCCTGTTGCATCTGAATGTAGAAACTCGCCCGATTACAAACGTATGTGTATCTTTCTCCTAGGCCTTTGTAGTTATTGGTTTCGAGTATCAGACTTGCGAATATTTTGCTGGTTTCTCAAGCATTCCTTAACTTCAAACTCCCATATCTCGCGAACGGATTGATGAACTCTATTATTTCCTGTTGCATCTGAAAGTAGAAAGTCGACCGATTACAATGGTGTGTGTACTTATCCCCTAGGCCATTCCAGTTATTGGTTTCGAGTATCAGACTTGCGCAAATTTTGATGGTTTCTCAAGCATTCCTTAACTTCTAACTCACATATCTCGCGAACGGATTGCCGAATCCGAAAAATTCCTGTTGCATCTGAAAGTAGAAACTCGCCCGATTACAAAGGTGTGTGTACTTTTCCCCTAGGCCATTCCAGTTATAGTTTTCGAGTATCAGACCAGCGAAAATATTGATGGTTTCTCAAACATTCCGTAACTTCAAACTCCCATATCTCGCGAACGGAATGACGAACTCGAGAAATTCCTGTTGCACCTTAAAGTAGAAACTCGTCCGATTAGAACGGTATGTGTATTTTTGCCCTAGGCCATAGTAGTTATTGGTTTCGAGTATCAGACTTGCGAAAATATTGATGGTTTCTCAACCATTCCTTAACTTCAAACTCCCATATCTCACGAACAGATTGAAGAACTCGCGAATTTCCTATTGCATCTGAAAGCAAAAACTCGCCCGATTACAACGGTATGTGTATTTTTGCCCTAGGCCATAGTACTTCTTGGTTTCGAGTATCAGACTTGCGAAAATTTTGATGGTGTCTCAATTATTCCATAAATTCAAACTCCCATATCTCGCGAACGGATTGACGAACTCGAGAAATGCCTGTTGCATCTGAATGTAGAAACTCGCCCGATTACAAACGTATGTGTATCTTTCTCCTAGGCCTTTGTAGTTATTGGTTTCGAGTATCAGACTTGCGAATATTTTGATGGTTTCTCAAGCATTCCTTAACTTCAAACTCCCATATCTCGCGAACGGATTGATGAACTCTATTATTTCCTGTTGCATCTGAAAGTAGAAAGTCGTCCGATTACAATGGTGTGTGTACTTTTCCCCTAGGTCATTCCAGTTTTTCGTTTCTAGCATCAGAATTGCGAAAATTTTGATGGTTTCTCAACCATCTCTTAACTCCAAACTCCGATATTTCGCGAACGCATTGACGAATCCGAAAAATTTCTGTTGCATCTGAAAGTAGAAACTCTCCCGATTACAATGGTATGTGAATTTTTCCCCCAAGCCTTTGTAGTTGTTTGTTTCGACTATCAGACATGCGAAAATTTTGATGGTTTCTCAACCATTCCTTAACATCAAACTCCCATATCTCGCGAACGGATTGACGAACTCGAGGAATTCCAGTTGCATCTGAAAGTAGAAACTCGCCCCATTACAATGGTGTGTGTACTTTTCCCCTAGGCCATTCCAGTTATTGGTATCGAGTATCACACTTGCGAAAATTTTGATGGTTTGTCAACCATTCCTTAACTTCAAACTCCGATATCTCGCGAACGGATTGAAGAACTCGAGAATTTCCTATTGCATCTGAAAGCAAAAACTCGCCCGATTACAACGGTATGTGTATTTTTGCCCTAGGCCATAGTAGTTATTGGTTTCGAGTATCAGACTTGCGAAAATTTTTATGGTGTCTCAATTATTCCGTAACTTCAAACTTCCATATCTCGCGAACGGATTGACGAACTCGAGGAATTCCTGTTGCACCTGAAAGTAGAAACTCGCCCCATTACAATGATGTGTGTACTTCTCCCCTAGGCCATTCCAGTTATTGGTTTCGAGTTTCACACTTGCGAAAATTTTGATGGTTTGCCAACCATTCCTTAACTTCAAACTCCCATATCTCGCGAACGGATTGACGAACTCGAGAAATTCCTCTTGCATCTGAAAGCAGAAACTCGTCCGATTACAACGGTATGTGTATTTTTCCCCTAGGCCTTTGTAGTTATTGGTTTCGCGTATCAGACTTGCGAAAATTGTGATGGTTTCTCAACCATTCCTTAACTTCAAACTCCCATATCTCACGAACGGATTGACGAGCTCGAGAAATTCCTGTTGCATCTGAATGTAGAAACTCGCCCGATTACAAACGTATGTGTATCTTTCTCCTAGGCTTTTGTAGTTATTGGTTTCGAGTATCAGACTTGCGAATATTTTGATGGTTTCTCAAGCATTCCTTAACTTCAAACTCGCATATCTCGCGAACGGATTGATGAACTCGATTATTTCCTGTTGCATCTGAAAGTAGAAAGTCGACCGATTACAATGGTGTGTGTACTTATCCCCTAGGCCATTCCAGTTATTGGTTTCGAGTATCAGACTTGCGCAAATTTTGATGGTTTCTCAAGCATTCCATAATTTCAAACTCACATATCTCGCGAACGGATTGCCGAATCCGAAAAATTTCTGTTGCATCTGAAAGTAGAAACTCTTCCGATTACAACGGTATGTGTATTTTTCCCCTAGGCCTTCCCAGTTATTGGTTTCGAGTATCAGACTTGCGAAAATTTTGATGGTTTCTCAACCGTTCCTTAATTTCAAACTCCCATATCTCGCGAACGGATTTACGAACTCGAGAAATTCCTGTTGCATCTGAAAGTAGAAACTCACCCGAATACAAAGGTATGTGTATTTTTGCCCTAGGCCATAGTAGTTATTGGTTTCGAGTATCAGACTTGCGAAAATTTTGATGGTTTCTCAACCATTCCTTAACTTCAAACTCCCATATCTCGCGAACGGATTGACGAACCCGAGAAATTCCTGCTGCATCTGAAAGTAGAAAGTCGCCCGTTTACATAGGTATGTGTATTTTTCCCCTAGGCCATATTAGTTATTGGTTTCGAGTATCAGACTTGCGAAAATTTTGATGGTTTCTCAACCATTCCTTAAGTTCAAACTCCCATACCTCGCGAACAGATTGGCGAACTCGAGAAATTCCTGTTGCATCTGAAAGTAGAAACTCTCCCGGTTACAACGGTATGTGTATTTTTCCCTTAGGCCATTGTAGTTATTGGTTTCGAGTATCAGACTTGCGAAAATTTTGATGGTTTCTCAACCATTCCTTAACTTCAAATTCCCATATCTCGCGAATAGATTGACGAACTCGAGAAATTCCTGTTCCATCTGAAGCAGAAACTCGCCCGATTACAACGGTATGTGTATTTTTGCCCTAGGCCATAGTAGTTATTGGTTTCGGGTATCAGACTTGCGAAAATTTTTTATGGTTTCTCAAGTATTCCTTAACTTCAAACCCCCATATCTCGCGAACGGATTGACCAACTCGAGAAATTCCTGTTGCATCTGAAAGTGGAAGCTCGCCCGATTACAAACGTATGTGTATTTTTCCCCTAGGCCTTAGTAGTTATTGGTTTCGAGAATCAGACTTGCGAAAATTTTGATGGTTTCTCAACGATTCCATAATTTCCAACTCCCATATCTCGCGAACGGATTGACGAATCCGAAAAATTTCTGTTGCATCTGAAAGTAGAAACTCTCCCGATTACAACGGTATGTGTATTTTCCCCTTAGGCCATTGTAGTTGTTGGTTTCGAGTATCAGACTTGCGAAAATTTTGTTGGTTTCTCAACCATTCCTTAACTTCAAATTCCCATATCTCGCGAACAGATTGACGAACTCGAGAAATTCCCGTTCCATCTGAAGCAGAAACTCGCCCGATTACAACGGTATGTGTATTTTTGCCCTAGGCCATAGTAGTTATTGGTTTCGGGTATCAGACTTGCGACAATTTTTTATGGTTTCTCAAGCATTCCTTAACTTCAAACCCCCATATCTCGCGAACGGATTGACGAACTCGAGAAATTCCTGTTGCATCTGAAAGTGGAAGCTCGCCCGATTACAAACGTGTGTGTATTTTTCCCCTAGGCCTTAGTAGTTATTGGTTTCGAGAATCAGACTTGCGAAAATTTTGATTGTTTCTCAAGCATTCCTTAACTTCAAACTCCCATATCTCGCGAACGGATTGACGAACTCGAGAAATTCCTGTTGCATCTGAGACCAGAAACTCGCCCGATTACAAAGGTATGTGTATTTTTCCCCTAGGCCGTTCCAGTTATTGGTTTCGAGTATCACACTTGCGAAAATTTTTATGGTTTCTCAACCATTCCTTAACTTCAAACTCCCATATCTCGCGAACAGACTGACGAACTCGAGAAATTCCTGTTGCATCTGAAAGTGGAAGCTCGCCCGATTACAAACGTGTGTGTATTTTTCCCCTAGGCCTTAGTAGTTATTGGTTTCGAGAATCAGACTTGCGAAAATTTTGATTGTTTCTCAAGCATTCCTTAACTTCAAACCCCCATATCTCGCGAACGGATTGACGAACTCGAGAAATTCCTGTTGCATCTGAAAGTGGAAGCTCGCCCGATTACAAACGTATGTGTATTTTTCCCCTAGGCCTTAGTAGTTATTGGTTTCGAGAATCAGACTTGCGAAAACTTTGATTGTTTCTCAAGCATTCCTTAACTTCAAACCCCCATATCTCGCGAACGGATTGACGAATCCGAAAAATTTCTGTTCCATCTGAAAGTAGAAACTCTCCCGATTACAACGGTATGTGTATTTTTCCCTTAGGCAATTGTAGTTATTGGTTTCGAGTATCAGACTTGCGAAAATTTTGATGGTTTCTCAACCATTCCTTAACTTCAAATTCCCATATCTCGCGAACAGACTGACGAACTCGAGAAATTCCTGTTCCATCTGAAGCAGAAACTCGCCCGATTACAACGGTATGTGTATTTTTGCCCTAGCCCATAGTGGTTATTGGTTTCGGGTATCAGACTTGCGAAAATTTTGATGGTTTCTCAACGATTCCTTAACTTCAAACTCCCATACCTCGCGAACGGATTGGCGAACTCGAGAAATTCCTGTTGCAGCTGAAAGTAGATACTCGCCCGATTACAATGGTGTGTGTACTTTTCCCCTAGGCCATAGTAGTTATTGGTTTCGAGTATCAGACTTGCGAAAATTGTGATAGTTTCTCAACCGTTCCTTAACTTCAAACTCCCATATCTCGCGAACAGATTGACGAACTCGAGAAATTCCTGTTCCATCTAAAAGCAGAAACTCGCCCGATTACAGCGGCATGTGTATTTTTGCCCTAGGCCAGAGTAGTTATTGGTTTCGGGTATCAGACTTGCGAAAATTTTTATGGTTTCTCAACCATTTCTTAACTCCATCACCCATATCTCTCGAACGGATTGACGAACTCGTGAATTTCCTATTGCATCTGAAAGCAGAAACTCGCCCGATTACAATGGTGTGTGTACTTACCCCTGGGCCATTGTAGTTATTGGTTTCAAGTATCACACTTGCGAAAATTTTGATGGTTTGTCAACCGTTCCTTAATTTCAAACTCCCATATCTCGCGAACGGATTGACGAACACGAGAAATTCCGGTTGCATCTGGAAGAAGAAACTCTCCCGATTACAACGGTATGTGCATTTCTCCCCTAAGCCTTTGTAGTTATTGGTTTCGAGTATCAGATTTGCGAAAATTTTGATGGTTTCTCAACCGTTCCTTAATTTCAAATTCCCATATCTCGCGAACGGATTGACGAACTCGAGAAATTCCTGTTGCATCTGAAACCAGAAACTCGTCCGATTACAACGGTATGTGTATTTGTGCCCTAGGCCATAGTAGTTATTTGTTTCGAGTATCAGACTTGCGAAAATTGTGATGGTTTCTCAACCATTCCTTAACTCCAACTCCCATATTTCGCGAACGGATTGACGAATCCGAAAAACTTCTGTTGCATCTGAAAACGGAAACTCTCCCGATTGCAACACTATGTGTATTTTTCCCCTAGGCCATTGTAGTTATTGGTTTCGAGTATCAGACATGCGAAAATTTTGATGGTTTCTCAACCATTCCTTAACTTCAAACTCCCATATCTCGCGAACGGATTGACGAACACGAGAAATTCCGGTTGCATCTGGAAGAAGAAACTCTCCCGATTACAACGGTATGTGTATTTTTCCCCTAAGCCTTTGTAGTTATCGGTTTCGAGTATCAGACTTGCGAGAATTTTGATGGTTTCTCAACCGTTCCTTAATTTCAAACTCCCATATCTCGCGAACGGATTGACGAACTCGAGAAATTCCTGTTGCATCTGAAACCAGAAACTCGTCCCATTACAACGGTATGTGTATTTTTGCCCCAGGCCATAGTAGTTATAGGTTTCGAGTATCAGACCTTCGAAAATTTTGATGGTTTCTCAAGCATTCCTTAACTTCAAACTCCCATATCTCGCGAAACGATTGACGAACTCGATTATTTCCTGTTGCATCTGAAAGTAGAAAGTCGACCGATTACAAAGGTATGTGTATTTTTCCCCTAGACCATAGTAGTTATTGGTTTCAAGTATCAGACTTGCGAAAGTTGTGATGGTTTCTCAACCATTCCTTAACTTCAAACTCCCATATCTCGCGAACGGATTGACGAACTCGAGGAATTCCTGTTGCATCTGAAAGTAGAAACTCGCCCCATTACAATGGTGAGTGTACTTTTCCCCTAGGCCATTCCAGTTATTGGTTTCTAGTATCACACTTGCGAAAATTTTGATGGTTTGTCAACCGTTCCTTAATTTCAAACTCCCATATCTCGCGAACGGATTTACGAACTCGATAAATTCCTGTTGCATCTGAAACCAGAAACTCGTCCGATTACAACGGTATGTGTATTTTTGCCCTAGGCCATAGTAGTTATTGGTTTCGAGTTTCAGACTTGGGATAATTTTGTTGGTTGCTCAACCATTCCTTAACTTCAAACTCCCATATCTCGCGAACGGATTGACGAATTCGAGAAATTCCTGTTGCATCCGAAAGTAGAAACACGCCCGATTACAAAGGTATGTGTATTTTTCCCCTAGGCCATAGTAGTTATTGATTTCGAGTATCAGACTTGCGAAAATTGTGATGGTCTCTCAACCTTTCCTTAGCTTCAAACTCCCATATCTCGCGAACGGATAGACGAACTCGATTATTTCCTGTTGCATCTGAAAGTAGAAAGTCGACCGATTACAATGGTGTGTGTACTTTTCCCCTAGGTCATTCCAGTTATTCGTTTCTAGCATCAGAATTGCGAAAATTTTGATGGTTTCTCAACCATTCCTTAACTTCAAACTCCCATATCTCGCGAATGGATTGACGAAATCGAGAAGTTCCTGTTGCATCTGAAAGTAGAAACTCGCCCGATTACAAAGGTATGTGTATTTTTCCCCTAGGCCATAGTAGTCATTGGTTTCGAGTATCAGACTTGAGAAAATTGTGATCGCTTCTCAACCATTCCTTAACTTCAAACTCCCATATCTCGCGAACGGATTGACGAACACGAGAAATTCCGGTTGCATCTGGAAGAAGAAACTCTCCCGATTACAACGGTATGTGTATTTTTACCCTAAGCCTTTGTAGTCATTGGTTTCGAGTATCAGACTTGCGAAAATTTTGATGGTTTCTCAACCGTTCCTTAATTTCAAACTCCCATATCTCCCGAACGGATAAACGAACACGAGAAATTCCTGTTGCATCTGAAAGTAGAAACTCGCCCGATTACAAAGGGATGTGTATTTTTCCCCTAGGCCATAGTAGTCATGGTTTTCGAGTATCAGACTTGGGAAAATTTTGATGGTTTCTCAACCGTTCCTTAATTTCAAACTCCCGTATCTCGCGAACGGATTGACTAACTCGAGAAATTCCTGTTGCATCTGAAAGTAGAAAGTCGACCGATTACATTGGTGTGTGTACTTTTCCCCTAGGTCATTCCAGTTATTCGTTTCTAGCATCAGAATTGCGAAAATTTTGATGGTTTCTCAACCACTCCTTAACTTCAAACTCCCATATCTCGCGAACGGATTGACGAACTAGAGAAATTCCTGTTGCATCTGAAAGTAGAAACTCGTCCGATTACAACGGTATGTGTGTTTTTGCCCTAGGCCATAGTAGTAATTGGTTTCGAGTTTCAGACTTGCGAAAATATTGATGGTTTCTCAACCATTCCTTAACTTCAAACTCCCATATTTCGCGAACGGATTAAAGAACTCGAGAATTTCCTATTGCATCTGAAAGCAAAAACACGCCCGATTACAACGGTATGTGTATTTTTGCCCTAGGCCATAGTAGTTATTGGTTTCGAGTATCAGACTTGCGAAAATTTTGATGGTTTCTCAATTATTCCTTAGCTTCAAACTCCCATATCTCACGAACGGATTGACGAACTCGATTATTTCCTGTTGCATCTGAAAGTAGAAAGTCGACCGATTACAATGGTGTGTGTACTTTTCCCCTAGGTCATTCTAGTTATTCGTTTCTAGCATCAGAATTGCGAAAATTTTGATGGTTTCTCAACCATTCCTTAACTTCAAACTCCCATATCTCGCGAACGGATTTACGAACTCGAGAAATTCCTGTTGCATCCGAAAGTAGAAACTCGCCCGATTACAAAGGTATGTGTATTTTTCCCCTAGCCCATAGTAGTTATTGATTTCGAGTATCAGACTTGCGAAAATTGTGATGGTCTCTCAACCTTTCCTTAACTTCAAACTCCAATATCTCGCGAACGGATTGACGAACTCGAGGAATTCCTGTTGCATCTGAAAGTAGAAACTCACCCCATTACAATGGTGTGTGTACTTTTCCCCTACGCCATTCCAGTTATAGGTTTCGAGTATCACACTTGCGAAAATTTTGATGGTTTGTCAACCGTCCCTTAATTTCAAACTCCCATATCTCGCGAACGGATTGACGAACTCGAGAAATTCCTGTTGCATCCGAAACCAGAAACTCGTCCGATTACAACGGTATGTGTGTTTTTGCCCTAGGCCATAGTAGTTATTGGTTTCGAGTATCAGACTTGCGAAAATATTGATGGTTTCTCAACCATTCCTTAACTTCAAACTCCCATATCTCGCGAACGGATTGAAGAACTCGAGAATTTCCTGTTGCATCTGAAAGCAAAAACTCGCCCGATTACAACGGTATGTGTATTTTTGCCCTAGGCCATAGTAGTTATTGGTTTCGAGTATCAGACTTGCGAAAATTTTGATGGTTTCTCAATTATTCCTTAGCTTCAAACTCCCATATCTCGCGAACGGATTGACGAACTCGATTATTTCCTGTTGCATCTGAAAATAGAAAGTCGACCGATTACATTGGTGTGTGTACTTTTCCCCTAGGTCATTCCAGTTATTCGTTTCTAGCATCAGAATTGCGAAAATTTTGATGGTTTCTCAACCATTCCTTAACTTCAAACTCCCATATCTCGCGAACGGATTGACGAACTAGAGAAATTCCTGTTGCATCTGAAAGTAGAAACTCGTCCGATTACAACAGTATGTGTGTTTTTGCCCTAGGCCATAGTAGTTATTGGTTTCGAGTTTCAGACTTGCGAAAATATTGATGGTTTCTCAACCATTCCTTAACTTCAAACTCCCATATCTCGCGAACGGATTGAAGAACTCGAGAATTTCCTATTGCATCTGAAAGCAAAAACTCGCCCGATTACAACGGTATGTGTATTTTTGCCCTAGGCCATAGTAGTTATTGGTTTCGAGTATCAGACTTGCGAAAATTTTGATGGTTCCTCAATTATTCCTTAGCTTCAAACTCCCATATCTCACGAACGGATTGACGAACTCGATTATTTCCTGTTGCATCTGAAAGTAGAAAGTCGACCGATTACAATGGTGTGTGTACTTTTCCCCTATGTCATTCCAGTTATTCGTTTCTAGCATCAGAATTGCGAAAATTTTGATGGTTTCTCAACCATTCCTTAACTTCAAACTCCCATATCTCGCGAACGGATTGACGAACTAGAGAAATTCCTGTTGCATCTGAAAGTAGAAACTCGTCCGATTACAACGGTATGTGTATTTTTGCCCTAGGCCATAGTAGTTATTGGTTTCGAGTATCAGACTTGCGAAAATTTTGATGGTTTCTCAATTATTCCTTAGCTTCAAACTCCCATATCTCACGAACGGATTGACGAACTCGATTATTTCCTGTTGCATCTGAAAGAAGAAAGTCGACCGATTACAATGGTGTGTGTACTTTTCCCCTAGGTCATTCCAGTTATTCGTTTCTAGCATCAGAATTGCGAAAATTTTGATGGTTTCTCAACCATTCCTTAACTTCAAACTCCCACATCTCGCGAACGGATTTACGAACTCGAGAAATTCCTGTTGCATCCGAAAGTAGAAACTCGCCCGATTACAAAGGTATGTGTATTTTTCCCCTAGGCCATAGTAGTTATTGATTTCGAGTATCAGACTTGCGAAAATTGTGATGGTCTCTCAACCTTTCCTTAACTTCAAACTCCAATATCTCGCGAACGGATTGACGATCTCGAGGAATTCCTGTTGCATCTGAAAGTAGAAACTCACCCCATTACAATGGTGTGTGTACTTTTCCCCTAGGCCATTCCAGTTATTGGTTTCGAGTATCACAACTTGCGAAAATTTTGATGGTTTGTCAACCGTCCCTTAATTTCAAACTCCCATATCTCGCGAACGGATTGACGAACTCGAGAAATTCCTGTTGCATCCGAAACCAGAAACTCGTCCGATTACAACGGTATGTGTGTTTTTGCCCTAGGCCATAGTAGTTATTGGTTTCGAGTATCAGACTTGCGAAAATATTGATGGTTTCTCAACCATTCCTTAACTTCAAACTCCCATATCTCGCGAACGGATTGAAGAACTCGAGAATTTCCTGTTGCATCTGAAAGCAAAAACTCGCCCGATTACAACGGTATGTGTATTTTTGCCCTAGGCCATAGTAGTTATTGGTTTCGAGTATCAGACTTGCGAAAATTTTGATGGTTTCTCAATTATTCCTTAGATTCAAACTCCCATATCTCGCGAACGGATTGACGAACTCGATTATTTCCTGTTGCATCTGAAAGTACAAAGTCGACCGATTACATTGGTGTGTGTACTTTTCCCCTAGGTCATTCCAGTTATTCGTTTCTAGCATCAGAATTGCGAAAATTTTGATGGTTTCTCAACCATTCCTTAACTTCAAACTCCCATATCTCGCGAACGGATTGACGAACTAGAGAAATTCCTGTTGCATCTGAAAGTAGAAACTCGTCCGATTACAACGGTATGTGTGTTTTTGCCCTAGGCCATACTAGTTATTGGTTTCGAGTTTCAGACTTGCGAAAATATTGATGGTTTCTCAACCATTCCTTAACTTCAAACTCCCATATCTCGCGAACGGATTGAAGAACTCGAGAATTTCCTATTGCATCTGAAAGCAAAAACTCGCCCGATTACAACGGTATGTGTATTTTTGCCCTAGGCCATAGTAGTTATTGGTTTCAAGTATCAGACTTGCGAAAATATTGATGGTTTTTCAACCATTCCTTAACTTCAAACTCCCATATCTCGCGAAAGGATTGACGAACTCGATTATTTCCTGTTGCATCTGAAAGTAGAAAGTCGACCGATTACAATGGTGTGTGTACTTTTCCCCCAGGTCATTCCAGTTATTCGTTTCTAGCATCAGAATTGCGAAAATTTTGATGATTTCTCAACCATTCCTTAACTTCAAACTCCCATATCTCGTGAACGGATTGACGAACTCGAGAAACTCCTGTTGCGTCTGAAAGTAGAAACCCGCCCGATTACAAAGGTATGTTTATTTTTCCCCTAGGCCATAGTAGTTATTGGTTTCGAGTATCAGACTTGCGAAACTTGTGATGGTCCCTCAACCATTCCTTAACTTCAAACTCCCATATCTCGCGAACGGATTGACGAACTCGTGGAATTCCTGTTGCATCTGAAAGTAGAAACTCGCCCCATTACTATGGTGTGTGTACTTTTCCCCTAGGCCATTCCAGTTATTGGTTTCGAGTATCACACTTGCGAAAATTTTGATGGCTTGTCAACCATTCCTTAACTTCAAACTCCCATATCTCGCGAACGGATTGACGAACTCGAGAAATTCCTGTTGCATCTGAAAGTAGAAACTCGCCCCATTACAGTGGGGTGTGTACTTTTCCCCTAGGCCAATCCAGTTATTGGTTTCGAGTATCAGACTTGCGAAAATTGTGATGGTTTCTCAACCATTCCTTAACTTCAAACTCCCATATCTCGCGAACGGATTGACGAACTCGAGAAACTCCTGTTGCATCTGAAAGTAGAAACCCGCCCGATTACAAAGGTATGTTTATTTTTCCCCTAGGCCATAGTAGTTATTGGTTTCGAGTATCAGACTTGCGAAACTTGTGATGGTCCCTCAACCATTCCTTAACTTCAAACTCCCATATCTCGCGAACGGATTGACGAACTCGTGGAATTCCTGTTGCATCTGAAAGTAGAAACTCGCCCCATTACTATGGTGTGTGTACTTTTCCCCTAGGCCATTCCAGTTATTGGTTTCGAGTATCACACTTGCGAAAATTTTGATGGCTTGTCAACCATTCCTTAACTTCAAACTCCCGTATCTCGCGAACGGATTGACGAACTCGAGAAATTCCTGTTGCATCTGAAAGTAGAAACTCGCCCCATTACAGTGGGGTGTATACTTTTCCCCTAGGCCAATCCAGTTATTGGTTTCGAGTATCAGACTTGCGAAAATTGTGATGGTTTCTCAACCATTCCTTAATTTCAAACTCCCACATCTCGCGAACGGATTGACGAACACGAGAAATTCCGGTTGCATCTGGAAGAAGAAACTCTCCCGATTATAACGGTATGTGTATTTTTGCCCTAGGCCATAGTAGTTATTGGTTTCGAGTATCAGACTTGCGAAAATATTGATGGTTTCTCAACCATTCCTTAACTTCAAACTCCCATATCTCGCGAACAGATTGAAGAACTCGCGAATTTCCTATTGCATCTGAAAGCAAAAACTCGCCCGATTACAACGGTATGTGTATTTTTGCCCTAGGCCATAGTACTTCTTGGTTTCGAGTATCAGACTTGCGAAAATTTTGATGGTGTCTCAATTATTCCTTAACTTCAAACTTCCATATTTCGCGAACGGATTGACGAACTGGATTATTTCCTGTTGCATCTGAAAGTAGAAAGTCGTCCGATTACAATGGTGTGTGTACTTTTCCCCTAGGTCATTCCAGTTTTTCGTTTCTAGCATCAGAATTGCGAAAACTTTGATGGTTTCTCAACCATCTCTTAACTCCAAACTCCGATATTTCGCGAACGCATTGACGAATCCGAAAAATTTCTGTTGCATCTGAAATTAGAGACTCTTCCGATTACAACGGTATGCGTGTATTTGCCCTAGGCCATAGTAGTTATTGGTTTCGAGTATCAGACTTGCGAAAATTGTGATGGTTTCTCAACCATTCCTTAACTTCAAACTCCCGTATCTCACGAACGGATTGACGAACTCGAGAAATTCCTGTTGCACCTGAAAGCAGAGACTCTTCCGATTACAACGGTATGTGTATTTTTGCCCTAGGCCATAGTAGTTATTGGTTTCGAGTATCAGACTTGCGAAAATTTTGATGGTTCCTCAAGCATTGCTTAACTTCAAACTCCCATATCTCGGGAACGGATTGACGAACTCGCTTATTTCTTGTTGCATCTGAAAGTAGAAACTCGACCGATTACAATGGTGTGTGTACTTTTCCCCTAGGTCATTCCAGTTATTCGTTTCTAGCATCGGAATTGCCAAAATTTTGATGGTTTCTCAACCATTCCTTAACTTCAAACTCCCATATCTCGCGAACGGACTGCGAACACGAGATATTCCGGTTGCATCTGGAAGAAGAAACTCTCCCGATTAAAACGGTATGTGTATTTTTCCCCTAAGCCTTTGTAGTTATTGGTTCGAGTATCAGACTTGCGAAAATTTTGATGGTTTCTCAACCGTTCCTTAACTTCAAACTCCCATACCTCGCGAACGGATTGGCGAACTCGAGAAATTCCTGTTGCATCTGAAAGTAGAAACTCACCCGATTACATTGGTTTCTGTACTTTTCCCCTAGGCCATAGTAGTTATTGGTTTCGAGTATCAGACTTGCGAAAATTTTTATGGTGTCTCAATTATTCCGTAACTTCAAACTTCCATATCTCGCGAACGGATTGACGAACTCGAGGAATTCCTGTTGCACCTGAAAGTAGAAACTCGCCCCATTACAATGATGTGTGTACTTTTCCCCTAGGCCATTCCAGTTATTGGTTTCGAGTTTCACACTTGCGAAAATTTTGATGGTTTGCCAACCATTCCTTAACTTCAAACTCCCATATCTCGCGAACGGATTGACGAACTCGAGAAATTCCTCTTGCATCTGAAAGCAGAAACTCGTCCGATTACAACGGTATGTGTATTTTTGCCCTGGGCCATAGTAGTTATTGGTTTCGAGTATCAGACCTGCGAAAATTTTGATGGTTTCTCAAGCATTCCTTAACTTCAAACTCCCATATCTCGCGAACGGATTGACGAACTCGATTATTTCCTGTTGCATCTGAATGTAGAAAGTCGACCGATTACAACGGTGTGTGTACTTTTCCCCCAGGGCATTCCAGTTATACGTTTCTAGCATCAGAATTGCGAAAATTTTGATGGTTTCTCAACCATTCCTTAACTTCAAACTCCGATATCTCGCGAACGGATTGTGAACACGAGATATTCCGGTTGCATCTGGAAGAAGAAACGCTCCCGATTACAACGGTATGTGTATTTTTCCCCTAGGATATTGTAGTTATTGGTTTCGAGTATCAGACTTGCGAAAATTTTGATGGTTTCCCAACCATTCCTTAATTTCAAATTCCCATATCTCGCGAACGGATTGACGAACTCGAGAAATTCCTGTTGCATCTGAAATTAGAGACTCTTCCCATTACAACGGTATGCGTGTATTTGCCCTAGGCCATAGTAGTTATTGGTTTCGAGTATCAGACTTGCGAAAATTGTGATGGTTTCTCAACCATTCCTTAACTTCAAACTCCCATATCTCACGAACGGATTGACGAACTCGAGAAATTCCTGTTGCACCTGAAAGTAGAAACTCGACCGATTACAATGGTGTATGTACTTTTCCCCTAGATCATTCCAGTTATTCGTTTCTAGCATCGGAATTGCCAAAATTTTGATGGTTTCTCAACCATTCCTTAGCTTCGAACTCCCATATCTCGCGAACGGACTGCGAACACGAGATATTCCGGTTGCATCTGGAAGAAGAAACTCTCCCGATTAAAACGTTATGTGTATTTTTCCCCTAAGCCTTTGTAGTTATTGGTTCGAGTATCAGACTTGCGAAAATTTTTATGGTTTCTCAACCATTCCTTAACTTCAAACTCCCATATCTCGCGAACAGATTGACGAACTCGAGAAATTCCTGTTGCATCTGAAAGTAGAAACTCGCCCCATTACAAAGGTGTGTGTAATTTTCCTCTAGGCCAATCCAGTTATTGGTTTCGAGTATCAGACTTGCGAAAATTGTGATGGTTTCTCAACCATTCCTTAAATTCAAACTCCCATATCTCGCGAACGGATTGACGAACTCGAGAAATGCCTGTTGCATCTGAATGTAGAAACTCGCCCGATTACAAACGTATGTGTATCTTTCTCCTAGGCCTTTGTAGTTATTGGTTTCGAGTATCAGACTTGCGAATATTTTGCTGGTTTCTCAAGCATTCCTTAACTTCAAACTCCCATATCTCGCGAACGGATTGATGAACTCTATTATTTCCTGTTGCATCTGAAAGTAGAAAGTCGACCGATTACAATGGTGTGTGTACTTATCCCCTAGGCCATTCCAGTTATTGGTTTCGAGTATCAGACTTGCGCAAATTTTGATGGTTTCTCAAGCATTCCTTAACTTCTAACTCACATATCTCGCGAACGGATTGCCGAATCCGAAAAATTCCTGTTGCATCTGAAAGTAGAAACTCGCCCGATTACAAAGGTGTGTGTACTTTTCCCCTAGGCCATTCCAGTTATAGTTTTCGAGTATCAGACCAGCGAAAATATTGATGGTTTCTCAAACATTCCGTAACTTCAAACTCCCATATCTCGCGAACGGAATGACGAACTCGAGAAATTCCTGTTGCACCTTAAAGTAGAAACTCGTCCGATTAGAACGGTATGTGTATTTTTGCCCTAGGCCATAGTAGTTATTGGTTTCGAGTATCAGACTTGCGAAAATATTGATGGTTTCTCAACCATTCCTTAACTTCAAACTCCCATATCTCACGAACAGATTGAAGAACTCGCGAATTTCCTATTGCATCTGAAAGCAAAAACTCGCCCGATTACAACGGTATGTGTATTTTTGCCCTAGGCCATAGTACTTCTTGGTTTCGAGTATCAGACTTGCGAAAATTTTGATGGTGTCTCAATTATTCCATAAATTCAAACTCCCATATCTCGCGAACGGATTGACGAACTCGAGAAATGCCTGTTGCATCTGAATGTAGAAACTCGCCCGATTACAAACGTATGTGTATCTTTCTCCTAGGCCTTTGTAGTTATTGGTTTCGAGTATCAGACTTGCGAATATTTTGATGGTTTCTCAAGCATTCCTTAACTTCAAACTCCCATATCTCGCGAACGGATTGATGAACTCTATTATTTCCTGTTGCATCTGAAAGTAGAAAGTCGTCCGATTACAATGGTGTGTGTACTTTTCCCCTAGGTCATTCCAGTTTTTCGTTTCTAGCATCAGAATTGCGAAAATTTTGATGGTTTCTCAACCATCTCTTAACTCCAAACTCCGATATTTCGCGAACGCATTGACGAATCCGAAAAATTTCTGTTGCATCTGAAAGTAGAAACTCTCCCGATTACAATGGTATGTGAATTTTTCCCCCAAGCCTTTGTAGTTGTTTGTTTCGACTATCAGACATGCGAAAATTTTGATGGTTTCTCAACCATTCCTTAACATCAAACTCCCATATCTCGCGAACGGATTGACGAACTCGAGGAATTCCAGTTGCATCTGAAAGTAGAAACTCGCCCCATTACAATGGTGTGTGTACTTTTCCCCTAGGCCATTCCAGTTATTGGTATCGAGTATCACACTTGCGAAAATTTTGATGGTTTGTCAACCATTCCTTAACTTCAAACTCCGATATCTCGCGAACGGATTGAAGAACTCGAGAATTTCCTATTGCATCTGAAAGCAAAAACTCGCCCGATTACAACGGTATGTGTATCTTTGCCCTAGGCCATAGTAGTTATTGGTTTCGAGTATCAGACTTGCGAAAATTTTTATGGTGTCTCAATTATTCCGTAACTTCAAACTTCCATATCTCGCGAACGGATTGACGAACTCGAGGAATTCCTGTTGCACCTGAAAGTAGAAACTCGCCCCATTACAATGATGTGTGTACTTCTCCCCTAGGCCATTCCAGTTATTGGTTTCGAGTTTCACACTTGCGAAAATTTTGATGGTTTGCCAACCATTCCTTAACTTCAAACTCCCATATCTCGCGAACGGATTGACGAACTCGAGAAATTCCTCTTGCATCTGAAAGCAGAAACTCGTCCGATTACAACGGTATGTGTATTTTTCCCCTAGGCCTTTGTAGTTATTGGTTTCGCGTATCAGACTTGCGAAAATTGTGATGGTTTCTCAACCATTCCTTAACTTCAAACTCCCATATCTCACGAACGGATTGACGAGCTCGAGAAATTCCTGTTGCATCTGAATGTAGAAACTCGCCCGATTACAAACGTATGTGTATCTTTCTCCTAGGCTTTTGTAGTTATTGGTTTCGAGTATCAGACTTGCGAATATTTTGATGGTTTCTCAAGCATTCCTTAACTTCAAACTCGCATATCTCGCGAACGGATTGATGAACTCGATTATTTCCTGTTGCATCTGAAAGTAGAAAGTCGACCGATTACAATGGTGTGTGTACTTATCCCCTAGGCCATTCCAGTTATTGGTTTCGAGTATCAGACTTGCGCAAATTTTGATGGTTTCTCAAGCATTCCATAATTTCAAACTCACATATCTCGCGAACGGATTGCCGAATCCGAAAAATTTCTGTTGCATCTGAAAGTAGAAACTCTTCCGATTACAACGGTATGTGTATTTTTCCCCTAGGCCTTCCCAGTTATTGGTTTCGAGTATCAGACTTGCGAAAATTTTGATGGTTTCTCAACCGTTCCTTAATTTCAAACTCCCATATCTCGCGAACGGATTTACGAACTCGAGAAATTCCTGTTGCATCTGAAAGTAGAAACTCACCCGAATACAAAGGTATGTGTATTTTTGCCCTAGGCCATAGTAGTTATTGGTTTCGAGTATCAGACTTGCGAAAATTTTGATGGTTTCTCAACCATTCCTTAACTTCAAACTCCCATATCTCGCGAACGGATTGACGAACCCGAGAAATTCCTGCTGCATCTGAAAGTAGAAAGTCGCCCGTTTACATAGGTATGTGTATTTTTCCCCTAGGCCATATTAGTTATTGGTTTCGAGTATCAGACTTGCGAAAATTTTGATGGTTTCTCAACCATTCCTTAAGTTCAAACTCCCATACCTCGCGAACAGATTGGCGAACTCGAGAAATTCCTGTTGCATCTGAAAGTAGAAACTCTCCCGGTTACAACGGTATGTGTATTTTTCCCTTAGGCCATTGTAGTTATTGGTTTCGAGTATCAGACTTGCGAAAATTTTGATGGTTTCTCAACCATTCCTTAACTTCAAATTCCCATATCTCGCGAATAGATTGACGAACTCGAGAAATTCCTGTTCCATCTGAAGCAGAAACTCGCCCGATTACAACGGTATGTGTATTTTTGCCCTAGGCCATAGTAGTTATTGGTTTCGGGTATCAGACTTGCGAAAATTTTTTATGGTTTCTCAAGTATTCCTTAACTTCAAACCCCCATATCTCGCGAACGGATTGACCAACTCGAGAAATTCCTGTTGCATCTGAAAGTGGAAGCTCGCCCGATTACAAACGTATGTGTATTTTTCCCCTAGGCCTTAGTAGTTATTGGTTTCGAGAATCAGACTTGCGAAAATTTTGATGGTTTCTCAACGATTCCATAATTTCCAACTCCCATATCTCGCGAACGGATTGACGAATCCGAAAAATTTCTGTTGCATCTGAAAGTAGAAACTCTCCCGATTACAACGGTATGTGTATTTTCCCCTTAGGCCATTGTAGTTGTTGGTTTCGAGTATCAGACTTGCGAAAATTTTGTTGGTTTCTCAACCATTCCTTAACTTCAAATTCCCATATCTCGCGAACAGATTGACGAACTCGAGAAATTCCCGTTCCATCTGAAGCAGAAACTCGCCCGATTACAACGGTATGTGTATTTTTGCCCTAGGCCATAGTAGTTATTGGTTTCGGGTATCAGACTTGCGACAATTTTTTATGGTTTCTCAAGCATTCCTTAACTTCAAACCCCCATATCTCGCGAACGGATTGACGAACTCGAGAAATTCCTGTTGCATCTGAAAGTGGAAGCTCGCCCGATTACAAACGTGTGTGTATTTTTCCCCTAGGCCTTAGTAGTTATTGGTTTCGAGAATCAGACTTGCGAAAATTTTGATTGTTTCTCAAGCATTCCTTAACTTCAAACTCCCATATCTCGCGAACGGATTGACGAACTCGAGAAATTCCTGTTGCATCTGAGACCAGAAACTCGCCCGATTACAAAGGTATGTGTATTTTTCCCCTAGGCCGTTCCAGTTATTGGTTTCGAGTATCACACTTGCGAAAATTTTTATGGTTTCTCAACCATTCCTTAACTTCAAACTCCCATATCTCGCGAACAGACTGACGAACTCGAGAAATTCCTGTTGCATCTGAAAGTGGAAGCTCGCCCGATTACAAACGTGTGTGTATTTTTCCCCTAGGCCTTAGTAGTTATTGGTTTCGAGAATCAGACTTGCGAAAATTTTGATTGTTTCTCAAGCATTCCTTAACTTCAAACCCCCATATCTCGCGAACGGATTGACGAACTCGAGAAATTCCTGTTGCATCTGAAAGTGGAAGCTCGCCCGATTACAAACGTATGTGTATTTTTCCCCTAGGCCTTAGTAGTTATTGGTTTCGAGAATCAGACTTGCGAAAACTTTGATTGTTTCTCAAGCATTCCTTAACTTCAAACCCCCATATCTCGCGAACGGATTGACGAATCCGAAAAATTTCTGTTCCATCTGAAAGTAGAAACTCTCCCGATTACAACGGTATGTGTATTTTTCCCTTAGGCAATTGTAGTTATTGGTTTCGAGTATCAGACTTGCGAAAATTTTGATGGTTTCTCAACCATTCCTTAACTTCAAATTCCCATATCTCGCGAACAGACTGACGAACTCGAGAAATTCCTGTTCCATCTGAAGCAGAAACTCGCCCGATTACAACGGTATGTGTATTTTTGCCCTAGCCCATAGTGGTTATTGGTTTCGGGTATCAGACTTGCGAAAATTTTGATGGTTTCTCAACGATTCCTTAACTTCAAACTCCCATACCTCGCGAACGGATTGGCGAACTCGAGAAATTCCTGTTGCAGCTGAAAGTAGATACTCGCCCGATTACAATGGTGTGTGTACTTTTCCCCTAGGCCATAGTAGTTATTGGTTTCGAGTATCAGACTTGCGAAAATTGTGATAGTTTCTCAACCGTTCCTTAACTTCAAACTCCCATATCTCGCGAACAGATTGACGAACTCGAGAAATTCCTGTTCCATCTAAAAGCAGAAACTCGCCCGATTACAGCGGCATGTGTATTTTTGCCCTAGGCCAGAGTAGTTATTGGTTTCGGGTATCAGACTTGCGAAAATTTTTATGGTTTCTCAACCATTTCTTAACTCCAATCACCCATATCTCTCGAACGGATTGACGAACTCGTGAATTTCCTATTGCATCTGAAAGCAGAAACTCGCCCGATTACAATGGTGTGTGTACTTACCCCTGGGCCATTGTAGTTATTGGTTTCAAGTATCACACTTGCGAAAATTTTGATGGTTTGTCAACCGTTCCTTAATTTCAAACTCCCATATCTCGCGAACGGATTGACGAACACGAGAAATTCCGGTTGCATCTGGAAGAAGAAACTCTCCCGATTACAACGGTATGTGCATTTCTCCCCTAAGCCTTTGTAGTTATTGGTTTCGAGTATCAGATTTGCGAAAATTTTGATGGTTTCTCAACCGTTCCTTAATTTCAAATTCCCATATCTCGCGAACGGATTGACGAACTCGAGAAATTCCTGTTGCATCTGAAACCAGAAACTCGTCCGATTACAACGGTATGTGTATTTGTGCCCTAGGCCATAGTAGTTATTTGTTTCGAGTATCAGACTTGCGAAAATTGTGATGGTTTCTCAACCATTCCTTAACTCCAACTCCCATATTTCGCGAACGGATTGACGAATCCGAAAAACTTCTGTTGCATCTGAAAACGGAAACTCTCCCGATTGCAACACTATGTGTATTTTTCCCCTAGGCCATTGTAGTTATTGGTTTCGAGTATCAGACATGCGAAAATTTTGATGGTTTCTCAACCATTCCTTAACTTCAAACTCCCATATCTCGCGAACGGATTGACGAACACGAGAAATTCCGGTTGCATCTGGAAGAAGAAACTCTCCCGATTACAACGGTATGTGTATTTTTCCCCTAAGCCTTTGTAGTCATTGGTTTCGAGTATCAGACTTGCGAAAATTTTGATGGTTTCTCAAACGTTCCTTAATTTCAAACTCCCATATCTCGCGAACGGATAAACGAACACGAGAAATTCCTGTTGCATCTGAAAGTAGAAACTCGCCCGATTACAAAGGTATGTGTATTTTTCCCCTAGGCCATAGTAGTTATGGGTTTCGAGTATCAGACTTGGGAAAATTGTGATGGACTCTGAACCATTCCTTAACTTCAAACTCCCATATCTCACGAACGGATTGACGAACTCGAGGAATTCCTGTTGCATCTGAAAGTAGAAACTCACCCCATTACAATGGTGTGTGTACTTTTCCCCTTGGCCATTCCAGTTATTGGTTTCGGGTATCACACTTGCGAAAATTTTGATGATTCCTCAGCCATTCCTTAACTTCAAACTCCCATATCTCGCGAACGCATTGACGAACTCGAGAAATTCCTGTTGCATGTGGAAGTAGAAACTCGCCCGATTACAAAGGTATGTGTATTTTTCCCCTAAGCCTTTGTAGTTATTGGTTTCGAGTATCAGACTTGCGAAAGTTGTGATGGTTTCTCAACCATTCCTTAACTTCAAACTCCCATATCTCGCGAACGGATTGACGAACTCGAGGAATTCCTGTTGCATCTGAAAGTAGAAACTCGCCCCATTACAATGGTGAGTGTACTTTTCCCCTAGGTCATTCCAGTTATTCGTTTCTAGCATCAGAATTGCGAAAATTTTGATGGTTTCTCAACCGTTCCTTAATTTCAAACTCCCATATCTCGCGAACGGATTGAAGAACTCGATTATTTCCTGTTGCATCTGAAAGTAGAAAGTCGACCGATTACAATGGTGTGTGTACTTTTCCCCTAGGTCATTCCAGTTATTCGTTTCTAGCATCAGAATTGCGAAAATTTTGATGGTTTCCCAACCATTCCTTAACTTCAAACTCCCATATCTCGCGAACGGATTGACGAACTATAGATATTCCTGTTGCATCTGAAAGTAGAAACTCGTCCTATTACAACGGACACACGTATGTGTGTTTTTGCCCTAGGCCATAGTAGATATTGGTTTCGAGTTTCAGACTTGCGAAAATATTGATGGTTTCTCAACCATTCCTTAACTTCAAACTCCCATATCTCGCGAACGGATTGAAGAACTCGAGAATTTCCTATTGCATCTGAAAGCAAAAACTCGCCCGATTACAACGGTATGTGTATTTTTGCCCTAGGCCATAGTAGTTATTGGTTTCGAGTATCAGACTTGCGAAAATTTTGATGGTTTCTCAATTATTCCTTAGCTTCAAACTCCCATATCTCACGAACGGATTGACGAACTCGATTATTTCCTGTTGCATCTGAAAGTAGAAAGTCGACCGATTACAATGGTGTGTGTACTTTTCCCCTAGGTCATTCCAGTTATTCGTTTCTAGCATCAGAATTGCGAAAATTTTGATGGTTTCTCATCCATTCCTTAACTTCAAACTCCCATATCTCGCGAACGGATTGAAGAACTCGAGAATTTCCTATTGCATCTGAAAGCAAAAACTCGCCCGATTACAACGGTATGTGTATTTTTGCCCTGGGCCATAGTAGTTATTGGTTTCAAGTATCAGACTTGCGAAAATTTTGATGGTTTCTCAACCGTTCCTTAATTTCAAACTCCCATATCTCGCGAACGGATTGAAGAACTCGATTATTTCCTGTTGCATCTGAAAGTAGAAAGTCGACCGATTACAATGGTGTGTGTACTTTTCCCCTAGGTCATTCCAGTTATTCGTTTCTAGCATCAGAATTGCGAAAATTTTGATGGTTTCTCAACCGTTCCTTAATTTCAAACTCCCATATCTCGCGAACGGATTGAAGAACTCGATTATTTCCTGTTGCATCTGAAAGTAGAAAGTCGACCGATTACAATGGTGTGTGTACTTTTCCCCTAGGTCATTCCAGTTATTCGTTTCTAGCATCAGAATTGCGAAAATTTTGATGGTTTCCCAACCATTCCTTAACTTCAAACTCCCATATCTCGCGAACGGATTGACGAACTATAGATATTCCTGTTGCATCTGAAAGTAGAAACTCGTCCTATTACAACGGACACACGTATGTGTGTTTTTGCCCTAGGCCATAGTAGATATTGGTTTCGAGTTTCAGACTTGCGAAAATATTGATGGTTTCTCAACCATTCCTTAACTTCAAACTCCCATATCTCGCGAACGGATTGAAGAACTCGAGAATTTCCTATTGCATCTGAAAGCAAAAACTCGCCCGATTACAACGGTATGTGTATTTTTGCCCTAGGCCATAGTAGTTATTGGTTTCGAGTATCAGACTTGCGAAAATTTTGATGGTTTCTCAATTATTCCTTAGCTTCAAACTCCCATATCTCACGAACGGATTGACGAACTCGATTATTTCCTGTTGCATCTGAAAGTAGAAAGTCGACCGATTACAATGGTGTGTGTACTTTTCCCCTAGGTCATTCCAGTTATTCGTTTCTAGCATCAGAATTGCGAAAATTTTGATGGTTTCTCATCCATTCCTTAACTTCAAACTCCCATATCTCGCGAACGGATTGAAGAACTCGAGAATTTCCTATTGCATCTGAAAGCAAAAACTCGCCCGATTACAACGGTATGTGTATTTTTGCCCTGGGCCATAGTAGTTATTGGTTTCAAGTATCAGACTTGCGAAAATTTTGATGGTTTCTCAACCGTTCCTTAATTTCAAACTCCCATATCTCGCGAACGGATTTACGAACTCGATAAATTCCTGTTGCATCTGAAACCAGAAACTCGTCCGATTACAACGGTATATGTATTTTTGCCCCGGGCCATAGTAGTTATTGGTTTCGAGTATCAGACTTGCGAAAATATTGATGGTTTCTCAACCATTCCTTAACTTCAAACTCCCATATCTCGCGAAAGGATTGACGAACTCGATTATTTCCTGTTGCATCTGAAAGTAGAAAGTCGACCGATTACAATGGTGTGTGTACTTTTCCCCCAGGTCATTCCAGTTATTAGTTTCTAGCATCAGAATTGCGAAAATTTTGATGATTTCTCAACCATTCCTTAACTTCAAACTCCCATATCTCGCGAACGGATTGACGAACTGGAGAAACTCCTGTTGCATCTGAAAGTAGAAACTCGCCCGATTACAAAGGTATGTTTATTTTTCCCCTAGGCCATAGTAGTTATTGGTTTCGAGTATCAGACTTGCGAAACTTGTGATGGTCTCTCAACCATTCCTTAACTTCAAACTCCCATATATCGCGAACGGATTGACGAACTCGTGGAATTCCTGTTGCATCTGAAAGTAGAAACTCGCCCCATGACTATGGTGTGTGTACTTTTCCCCTAGGCCATTCCAGTTATTGGTTTCGAGTATCACACTTGCGAAAATTTTGATGGTTTTTCAACCATTCCTTAACTTCAAACTCCCATATCTCGCGAACGGATTGACGAACTCGAAAAATTCCTGTTGCATCTGAAAGTAGAAACTCGCGCCATTACAGTGGGGTGTGTACTTTTCCCCTAGGCCAATCCAGTTATTGGTTTCGAGTATCAGACTTGCGAAAATTGTGATGGTTTCTCAACCATTCCTTAATTTCAAACTCCCATATCTCGCGAACGGATTGACGAACTCGTGGAATTCCTGTTGCATCTGAAAGTAGAAACTCGCCCCATGACTATGGTGTGTGTACTTTTCCCCTAGGCCATTCCAGTTATTGGTTTCGAGTATCACACTTGCGAAAATTTTGATGGTTTTTCAACCATTCCTTAACTTCAAACTCCCATATCTCGCGAACGGATTGACGAACACGAGAAATTCCGGTTGCATCTGGAAGAAGAAACTCTCCCGATTATAACGGTATGTGTATTTTTCCCCTAAGCCTTTGTAGTTATTGGTTTCGAGTATCAGACTTGCGAAAATTTTGATGGTTTCTCAATCGTTCTTTAATTTCAAACTCCCATATCTCGCGAACGGATTTACGATCTCGATAAATTCCTGTTGCATCTGAAACCAGAAACTCGTCCGATTACAATGGTATGTGAATTTTTCCCCCAAGCCTTTGTAGTTGTTGGTTTCGAGTATCAGACTTGCGAAAATTTTGATGGTTTCTCAACCATTCCTTAACATCAAACTCCCATACCTCGCGAACGGATTGACGAACTCGAGGAATTCCTGTTGCATCTGAAAGTAGAAACTCGCCCCATTACAATCGTGTGTGTACTTTTCCCCTAGGCCATTCCAGTTATTGGTTTCGAGTATCACACTTGCGAAAATTTTGATGGTTTGTCAACCATTCCTTAACTTCAAACTCCGATATCTCGCGAACGGATTGAAGAACTCGAGAATTTCCTATTGCATCTGAAAGCAAAAACTCGCCCGATTACAACGGTATGTGTATTTTTGCCCTAGGCCATAGTAGTTATTGGTTTCGAGTATCAGACTTGCGAAAATTTTTATGGTCTCTCAATTATTCCGTAACTTCAAACTTCCATATCTCGCGAACGGATTGACGTACTCGAGGAAATCCTGTTGCACCTGAAAGTAGAAACTCGCCCCATTACAATGATGTGTGTACTTTTCCCCTAGGCCATTCCAGTTATTGGTTTCGAGTTTCACACTTGCGAAAATTTTGATGGTTTGCCAACCATTCCTTAACTTCAAACTCCCATATCTCGCGAACGGATTGACGAACTCGAGAAATTCCTGTTGCATCTGAAATTAGAGACTCTTGCCATTACAACGGTATGCGTGTATTTGCCCTAGGCCATAGTAGTTATTGGTTTCGAGTATCAGACTTGCGAAAATTGTGATGGTTTCTCAACCATTCCTTAATTTCAAACTCCCATATCTCACGAACGGATTGACGAACTCGAGAGATTCCTGTTGCACCTGAGAGCAGAGACTCTTCCGATTACAACGGTATGTGTATTTTTGCCCTAGGCCATAGTAGTTATTGGTTTCGAGTATCAGACTTGCGAAAATTTGATGGTTTCTCAACCATTCCTTAACTTCAAACCCCCATATCTCGCGAACGGATTGACGAACTCGAGAAATTCCTGTTGCACCTGAATGTAGAAACTCGCCCCATTACAACGGTATGTGTATTTTTGCCCTAGGCCATAGTAGTTATTGGTTTCGAGTATCAGACTTGCGAAAATTTTGATGGTTTGTCAACCATTCCTTAACTTCAAACCCCCATATCTCGCGAACGGATTGACGAACTCGAGAAATTCCTGTTGCATCTGAAAGTAGAAACTCGACCGATTACAATGGTGTGTGTACTTTTCCCCTAGGTCATTCCGGTTATTCGTTTCTAGCATCGGAATTGCCAAAATTTTGATGGTTTCTCAACCATTCCTTAACTTCAAACTCCCATATCTCGCGAACGGACTGCGAACACGAGATATTCCGGTTGCATCTGGAAGAAGAAACTCTCCCGATTACAACGGTATGTGTATTTTTCCCCTAAGCCTTTGTAGTTATTGGTTTCGAGTATCGAGGGGAATTTCTCGAGTTCGTCAATCCGTTCGCGAGATATGGGTGTTTGGTGTTAAGGAATGGTTGAGAAACCATAAAAATTTTCGCAAGTCTGATACTCGAAAACAATAACTACAAAGGCCTAGGGGAAAAATACACATAGCTTTGTAATCGGGCGAGTTTCTACTTTGAGATGCAACAGGAATTTCTCGAGTTCGTCCATCCGTTCGCGAGATATGGGAGTTTGAATTTAAGGAATGGTTGAGAAACCATCAAAATTTTTGCAAGTCTGATACTCGAAACCAATTACTGGACTGGCCTAGGGGAAAAGTACACACACCATTGTAATCGGGCGAGTTTCTACTTTCAGATGCAACAGGAATTTGTCGAGTTCGTCATTCCGTTCGCGAGATATGGGAGATTGAAGTTACGGAATGTTTGAGAAACCATCAAAATTTTCGCTGGTCTGATACTCGAAACCTATAACTGGAATGGCCTAGGGGAAAAGTACACACACCTTTGTAATTGGGCGAGTTTCTACTTTCGGATGCAACAGGAAGTTCTCGAGTTCGCCAATCCGTTCGCGAGGTATGGGAGTTTGAAGTTAAGGAATAGTTGAGGAACCACCAAAATTTTCGCAAGTCTGATACTCGTAACCAATAACTACAGAGGCCTAGGGGGAAAATACACATAGCTTTGTAATCGGGCGAGTTTCTACTTTCAGATGCAAGAAGAATTTCTCGAGTTCATCAATCCGTTCGCGAGATATGGGAGTTTGAAGTTAAGGAATGGTTGAGAATCGATCAAAATTTTCGCAAGTCTGATACTCTAAACCAATAACTGGATTGGCCTAGGGGAAAAGTACACACATCACTGTAATCGGGCGAGTTTCTACTTTCAGATGCAACAGGAATTTCTCGAGTTCGTCGATCCGTTCGCGAGATATGGGAATTTGAAGTTAAGGAATCAACTGATACTCGAAACCAATAACTACTATGGCCTAGGGGAAAAGTACACACACCATTGTAATCAGGGGAGTTTCTACTTTCAGATGCAACAGGAATTTCTCGAGTTCATCAATCCGTTCGCTAGATATGGGAGTTTGAATTTAAGGAATGTTTGAGAAACCATCAAAATTTTCGCAAGTCTGATACTCGAAACCAATAACAGGAATGGCCTAGGGGAAAAGTACGCACACCATTGTAATCGGGCGTGTTTCCACTTTCAGATGCAACAGGAATTTCTCGAGTTCGCCAATCCGTTCGCGAGGTATGGGAGTTTGAAGTGAATGAATCGTTGAGAAACCATCAAAATTTTCGTAAGTCTGGTACTCGAAACCAATAACTACAAAGGTCTAGGGGAAAAATACACATACCATTGTAATCGGGCGAGATTCTGCTTTCAGATGCAACAGGAATTTCTCGAGTTCGTCAATCCGTTCGCGAGATGTGGGAGTTCGAAGTTAAGGAATGGTTGAGAAACCATCAAAATTTTCGCAAATCTGATACTCGAAACCAATAACTACAATGACCTAGGTGAAAAATACACATACCGTTGTAATCGGGCGAGTTTCTGCTTTCAGATGCAACAGGAATTTCTCGAGTTCGTCCATCCGTTTGCGGGATATGGAAGTTTGAAATTAAGGAATGGTTGAGAAACCATCAAAATTTTCGCAAGTCTGATACTCGAAACCAATAACTACTATGGCCTAGGGCAAAAATACACATACTATTGTAATCGGGCGAGTTTCTGCTTTCAGATGCAACAGGAATTTCTCGAGTTCGTCAATCCGTTTGCGATATATGGGAGTTTGGAGTTAAGAGACGTTTGAGAAACCATCAAAATTTTCGCAATTCTGATGCTAGAAACGAATAACTGGAATGGCCTAGGGGAAAAGAACACATACCGTTGCAAACGGGCGAGTTTCTAGTTTCAGATGCAACAGGAATTTCTCGAGTTCGTCAATCCGTTCGCGAGATATGGGAGTTTGGAGTTAAGAGATGGTTGAGAAACCATCAAAAATTTCGCAATTCTGATGCTAGAAACGAATAACTGGAATGGACTAGGGGAAAAGCACACACACCGTTGTAATCGGGCGAGTATCTTCTTTCAGATGCAACAGGAATTTCTCCATTTCGTCAATCCGTTCCCGAGATGTGTGAGTTTGAAGTTAAGGAATGGTTGAGAAAGCATCAAAATCTTCACAAGTCTGATACTCGAAACCAATAACTACAAAGACCTAGGGGAAAAATACACATACCGTTGTAATCGGGCGAGATTCTACTTTCAGATGCAACAGGAATTTCTCGAGTTCGTCAATCCGTTCGCGAGATATGGGAGTTTGGAGTTAAGAGACGGTTGAGAAACCATCAAAATTTTCGCAATTCTGATGCGAGAAACGAATAACTGGAATGGCCTAGGGGAAAAATACACATACCGTTGTAATCGGGCGACTTTCTGCTTTCAGATGCAGCAGGAATTATTCGAGTTCGTCAATCCGTTCGCGAGATATGGGAGTGTGAAGTTAAGGAATGGTAGAGAAATCATCAAAGTTTTCACAAGTCTGATACTCGAAACCAATAACTACTATGGCCTAGGGCAAAAATACACATACCATTGTAATCGGGCGAGATTCTGCTTTCAGATGCAACAGGAATTTCTCGAGTTCGTCAGTCCGTTCGCGAGATATGGTGGTTCGAAATTAAGGAATGGTTGAGAAACCATCAAAATTTTCGCAATTCTGATACTCGAAACCAATAACTGGAATGGCCTAGGGGAAAAGAACACCCACCATTGTAATCGGGCGAGTTTCTACTTTCAGATGCAACAGGAATTCCTCGAGTTCGTCAATCCGTCCGCGAGCTATGGGACTTTGAAGTTAAGGAATGGTTGAGAAACCATCAAAATTTCCGCAAGTTTGATACTCGAAACCAATAACTGGAATGGCCTAGGGGAAAAGTACACACACTATTGTAATCGGGCGAGTTTCTACTTTCAGATGCAACAGGAATATCTCGAGTTCGTCTATCCGTTCGCGAGATATGGGAGTTTAGAGTTAAGAGACGGTTGAGAAACCATCAAAATTTTCGCAATTCTGATGCTAGAAACGAATAACTGGAATCGCCTAGGGGAAAAGAGCACATACCGTTGCAATCGGGCGAGTTTCTACTTTCAGATGCAACAGGAATTTTTCGGATTCATCAATCCGTTCGCGAGATATGGGAGTTTGAAGTTAAGGAATGGTTGAAAAACAATCAAAATTTCCGCAAGGTTGATACTCGAAACCAATAACTGGAATGGCCTAGGGGAAAAGTACACACACTATAGTAATCGGGCGAGTTTCTACTTTCAGATGCATCAGGAATATCTCGAGTTCGTCAATCCGTTCGCGAGATATGGGAATTTGAAGTTAAGGAATGGTTGTGGAACTATCAAAATTTTCGCAATTCTGATACTCGAAACCAATAACTGGAATGGCCTAGGGGAAAAATACACAAACTATAGTAATCGGGCGAGTTTCTACTTTCAGATGCAACAGGAATTTTTCGGATTCATCAAGCCGCTCGCGAGATATGGGAGTTTGAAGTTTAGGAATGGTTGAGAAACCATCAAAATTTTCGCTGGTCTGATACTCGAAACCTATAACTGGAATGGCCTGGGGGAAAGCACACACACCATTGTAATCGGGCGAGCTTCTACTTTCAGATGCAACAGGAATTTCTCGAGTTCGTCAATCCGTTCGCGAGAAATGGGAGAGTGAAGTTAAGGAATGGTTGTGGAACCATCAAAATTTTCGCAAGTCTGATACGCGAAACCAATAACTACTATTGCCTAGAGCAAAAATACACATAACCGTTGTAATCGGGCGACTTTCTGCTTTCAGATGCAACAGGAATTTCTCGAGTTCGTCAATCCGTTCGCGAGATATGGGAGTTTGAAGTTAAGGAATGGTTGTGGAACTATCAAAATTTTCGCAATTCTGATACTCGAAACCAATAACTGGAATGGCCTAGGGGAAAAGAACACACACCATTGTAATCGGGCGAGTTTCTACTTTCAGATGCAACAGGAATTCCTCGAGTTCGTCAATCCGTCCGCGAGCTATGGGAGTTTGAAGTTAAGGAATAGTTGAGAAACCATCAAAATTTCCGCAAGTTTGATACTCGAAACCAATAACTGGAATGGCCTAGGGGAAAAGTACACACACTATAGTAATCGGGCGAGTTTCTACTTTCAGATGCAACAGGAATATCTCGAGTTCGTCAATCCGTTCGCGAGATATGGGAGTTTGGAGTTAAGAGACGGTTGAGAAACCATCAAAATTTTCGCAATTCTGATGCTAGAAACGAATAACTCTAATGGACTAGGGGAAAAGCACACACACCGTTGTAATCGGGCGAGTATCTTCTTTCAGATGCAACAGGAATTTCTCCAGTTCGTCAATCCGTTCGCGAGGTGTGTGAGTTTGAAGTTAAGGAATGGTTGAGAAAGCATCAAAATCTTCTCAAGTCTGATACTCGAAACCAATAACTACAAAGACCTAGGGGAAAAATGCACATACCGTTGTAATCGGGCGAGTTTCTACTTTCAGATGCAACAGGAATTTCTCGAGTTCGTCAATCCGTTCGCGAGATATGGGTGTTTGGAGTTAAGAGACGGTTGAGGAACCATCAAAATTTTCGCAATTCTGATGCTAGAAACGAATAACTGGAATGGCCTAGGGGAAAAGAACACATACCGTTGCAATCTGGCGAGTTTCTACTTTCAGATGCGACAGGAATTTCTCGAGTTCGTCAATCAGTTCACGAGATATGGGAGTTTGGAGTTAAGAGACGGTTGAGAAACCATCAAAATTTTCGCAATTCTGATGCTAGAAACGAATAACTGGAATGGCCTAGGGGAAAAGAACCCATACCGTTGCAATCTGGCGAGTTTCTACTTTCAGATGCGACAGGAATTTCTCGAGTTCGTCAATCAGTTCACGAGATATGGGAGTTTGGAGTTAAGAGACGGTTCAGAAACCATCAAAATTTTCGAAAGTCTGATACTCGAAACCAATAACTGGAATGGCCTAGGGAAAAAGTACACACAACCATTGTAATCGGGCAAGTTTCTACTTTCAGATGCAACAGGAATTTCTCGAGTTCGTCACTCCGTTCGCGAGATATGGGAGTTTGAAGTTAAGGAATGGTTGAGAAACCATAAAAATTTTCGGAATCTGATACTCGAAACCAATAACTACTGTGGTCTAGGGCAAAAATACACATACCGCTGTAATCGGGCGAGTTTCAACTTTCAGATCCAACAGGAATTTTTCGAGTTCTTCAACCGCATCGCGAGATATGGGAGTTTGAGTTTAAGGAATGGTTGAGTGTCCATTAAAATTTTCGCAAGTCTGATAGTCGAAACCAAGAACTGCAATGGCCTAGGGGAAAAGTACACACACCATTGTAATCGGGAGAGTTTATACTTTCTGATGCAACAGGAATTTCTCGAGTTCGTCAATCCGTTCGCGAGACATGGGAGTTTGAAGTTAGGGAATGGTTGAGATACCATCAAAGTTTTCGCAAGTCTGATACTGGAAACCAATAACTACTATGGTCTAGAGCAAAAATACACATACCGCTGTAATCGGGCGAGTTTCAACTTTCAGATGCAAAAGGAATTTTTCGAGTTCTTCAACCGCATCGCGAGATATGGGAGTTTGAGTTTAAGGAATGGTTGAGTGTCCATAAAATTTTCGCAAGTCTGATACTCGAAACCAATAACTGGCATGGCCTATGGGAAAAGTACACACACCATTGTAATCGGGCGAGTTCCTGCCTTCAGATGCAATAGGAATTTCTCGAGTTCGTCAATCCGTTCGCGAGATATGGGAGTTTGAAGTTAAGGAATGGTTGAGAAACAATCAAAAATTTCGCAAGTCTGATACACGAAACCAATAACCGGAATGGCCTAGGGGAAAAGTACGCACACCATTGTAATCGGGCGAGTTTCTACTTTCAGATGCAACAGGAATTTCTCGAGTTCGTCAATCCGTTCGCGAGATATGGGAGCTTGAAGTTAAGGAATGGTTGAGAAACCATCAAAGTTTTCGCAAGTCTGATACTCGAAAGCAATACCTACAATGGCCTAGGGGAAAAATACACATACCATTGTAAACGGGCGAGTTTCTGCTCTCAGATGCAACAGGAATTTCTCGAGTTCGTCAATCAGTTCGCGAGATATGGGAGTTTGAAGTTATGGAATGGTTGAGAAACCATCAAAATTTTCGCAAGTGTGATTCTCGAAACCAACAACTACTGTGGCCTAGGGCAAAAATACACATACCGTTGTAAACGGGCGAGTGTCTGCTTTCAGATGCAACAGGAATTTCTCGAGTTCGTCAATCCGTTCGCGAGATATGGGAGTTTGAGGTTAAGGAATGGTTGTGAAACCATCAAAATTTTCGCAAGTCTGATACTCGAAACCTATAACTGGAATGGCCTGGGGAAAAGCACACACACCATTGTAATCGGGCGAGCTTCTACTTTCAGATGCAACAGGAATTTCTCGAGTTCGTCAATCCGTTCGCGAGAAATGGGAGTTTGAAGTTAAGGAATGGTTGTGGAACCATCAAAATTTTCGCAAGTCTGATACTCGAAACCAATAACTACTATTGCCTAGAACAAAAATACTCATTACCGTTGTAGTCGGGCGACTTTCTGCTTTCAGATGCAACAGGAATTTCTCGAGTTCGTCAATCCGTTCGCGAGATATGGGAGTTTGAAGTTAAGGAATGGTTGAGAAACCATAAAAATTTTCGGAATCTGATACTCGAAACCAATAACTACTATGGTCTAGGGCAAAAATACACATACCGTTGTAATCGGGCGAGTTTCTACTTTCAGATGCAACAGGAATTCCTCGAGTTCGTCAATCCGTCCGCGAGCTATGGGAGCTTGAAGTTATGGAATGGTTGAGAAACCATCAAAATTTTCGCAAGTCTGATACTCGAAACCAATAACTGGAATGGCCTAGGGAAAAAGTACACACAACCATTGTAATCGGGCAAGTTTCTACTTTCAGATGCGACAGGAACTTCTCGAGTTCGTCACTCCGTTCGCGAGATATGGGAGTTTGAAGATAAGGAATGGTTGAGAAACCATCAAAGTTTTTGCAAGTCTGATACTCGAAACCAATAACTGGTATGGCCTTGGGGAAAAGTACACACACCGTTGTAATCGGGCAAGTTTCTACTTTCAGATGCAACAGGAATTTCTCGAGTTCGTCAATCCGTTCGCGAGATATGGGAGTTTGAAGTTAAGGAATGGTTGAGAAACCATAAAAATTTTCGGAATCTGATACTCGAAACCAATAACTACTGTGGTCTAGGGCAAAAATACACATACCGCTGTAATCGGGCGAGTTTCAACTTTCAGATGCAACAGGAATTTTTCTAGTTCTTCAACCGCATCGCGAGATATGGGAGTTTGAGTTTAAGGAATGGTTGAGTGTCCGTTAAAATTTTCGCAAGTCTGATAGTCGAAACCAAGAACTGCAATGGCCTAGGGGAAAAGTACACACACCATTGTAATCGGGAGAGTTTATACTTTCTGATGCAACAGGAATTTCTCGAGTTCGTCAATCCGTTCGCGAGACGTGGGAGTTTGAAGTTAGGGAATGGTTGAGATACCATCAAAGTTTTCGCAAGTCTGATACTGGAAACCAATAACTACTATGGTCTAGAGCAAAAATACACATACCGCTGTAATCGGGCGAGTTTCAACTTTCAGATGCAACAGGAATTTTTCGAGTTCTTCAACCGCATCGCGAGATATGGGAGTTTGAGTTTAAGGAATGGTAGAGAGTCCATAAAATTTTCGCAAGTCTGATACTCGAAACCAATAACTGGCATGGCCTATGGGAAAAGTACACACACCATTGTAATCGGGCGAGTTCCTGCCTTCAGATGCAATAGGAATTTCTCGAGTTCGTCAATCCGTTCGCGAGATATGGGAGTTTGAAGTTAAGGAATGGTTGAGAAACAATCAAAAATTTCGCAAGTCTGATACACGAAACCAATAACCGGAATGGCCTAGGGGAAAAGTACGCACACCATTGTAATCGGGCGAGTTTCTACTTTCAGATGCAACAGGAATTTCTCGAGTTCGTCAATCCGTTCGCGAGATATGGGAGCTTGAAGTTAAGGAATGGTTGAGAAACCATCAAAGTTTTCGCAAGTCTGATACTCGAAAGCAATACCTACAATGGCCTAGGGGAAAAATACACATACCATTGTAAACGGGCGAGTTTCTGCTCTCAGATGCAACAGGAATTTCTCGAGTTCGTCAATCAGTTCGCGAGATATGGGAGTTTGAAGTTATGGAATGGTTGAGAAACCATCAAAATTTTCGCAAGTGTGATTCTCGAAACCAACAACTACTGTGGCCTAGGGCAAAAATACACATACCGTTGTAAACGGGCGAGTGTCTGCTTTCAGATGCAACAGGAATTTCTCGAGTTCGTCAATCCGTTCGCGAGATATGGGAGTTTGAGGTTAAGGAATGGTTGTGAAACCATCAAAATTTTCGCAAGTCTGATTCTCGAAACCTATAACTGGAATGGCCTGGGGAAAAGCACACACACCATTGTAATCGGGCGAGCTTCTACTTTCAGATGCAACAGGAATTTCTCGAGTTCGTCAATCCGTTCGCGAGATATGGGAGTTTGAAGTTAAGGAATGGTTGAGAAACCATAAAAATTTTCGGAATCTGATACTCGAAACCAATAACTACTATGGTCTAGGGCAAAAATACACATACCGTTGTAATCGGGCGAGTATCTGCTTTCAGATGCAACTGGAATTTCTCGAGTTCTTCAGCCGGTTCGCGAGATATGGGAGTTTGAATTTAAGGAATGGTTGAGAGTCCATTAAAATTTTCGCAAGTCTCATACGCGAAACCAATAACTGCAATGGCCTAGGGGAAAGGTACACATACCGTTGTAAACGGGCGAGTTTCTACTTTCCGTTGCAATAGGAATTTCTCGAGTTCGTCAATCCGTTCGCGAGATATGGGAGTTTGAAGTTATGGAATGGTTGAGAAACCTTCAAAATCTTCGCAAGTCTGATACTCGAAACCAATAACTGGAATGGCCTAGGGGAAAAGTACACACACCATTCTGATCGGGGGAGATTCTACTTTCAGATCCAACAGGAATTTCTCGAGTTCGTCAATCCGTTCGCGAGATATGGGAGTTTGAAGTTAAGGAATGGTTGAGAAACCATCAAAGTTTTCGCAAGTCTGATACTCGAAAGCAATACCTACAATGGCCTAGGGTAAAAATACAAATACCATTGTAAACGGGCGAGTTTCTGCTTTCAAATTCAACAGGAATTTCTCGAGTTCGTCAATCCGTTCGCGAGATATGGGAGTTTGATATTATGGAATGGTTGAGAAACCATCAAAATTTTCGCAATTCTGATACTCGAAAACTATAACTGGAATGGCCTAGGGGAAAAGTACACACACCATTGTTGTCGGGCAAGTTTCTACTTTCAGATGCAACAGGAATTTCTCGAATTCGTCAATCCGTTCGCGAGATATAGGAGTTTGAAGTTAAGGAATGGTTGAGAAACCATAAAAATTTTCGGAATCTGATACTCGAAACCAATAACTACTATGGCCTAGGGCAAAAATACACATACCGTTGTAATCGGGCGAGTTTCTGCTTTCAGATGCAACTGGAATTTCTCGAGTTCTTCAGCCGGTTCGCGAGATATGGGAGTTTAAATTTAAGGAATGGTTGAGAGTCCATTAAAATTTTCGCAAGTCTGATACGCGAAACCAATAACTGCAATGGCCTAGGGGAAAAGTACGCACACCATTCTAATCGGGGGAGTTTCTACTTTCAGATGCAACAGGAATTTCTCGAGTTCGTCAATCCGTTCGCGAGATATGGGAGTTTGAAGTTATGGAATGGTTGAGAAACCATCAAAATCTTCGCAAGTCTGATACTCGAAACCAATAACTGGAATGGCCTAGGGGAAAAGTACACACACCATTGTAATCGGGCAAGTTTCTACTTTCAGATGCAACAGGAATTTCTCGAGTTCGTCAATCCGTTCGCATATATGGGTGTTTGAAGTTATGGAATGGTTGAGAAACCATCAAAATTTTCGCAAGTCTGATACTAGAAACCAATAACTACTATGGCCGAGGGCAAGAATACACATACCATTGTAAACGGGAGAGTTTCTGCTTTCAGATGCAACAGGAATTTCTCGAGTTCGTCAATCCGTTCGCGAGATATGGGAGTTTGAAGTTATCGAATGGTTGAGAAACCATCAAAATCTTCGCAAGTCTGATACTCGAAACCAATAACTGGAATGGCCTAGGGGAAAAGTACACACACCATTCTGATCGGGGGAGATTCTACTTACAGATCCAACAGGAATTTCTCGAGTTCGTCAATCCGTTCGCGAGACATGGGAGTTTGAAGTTAAGGAATGGTTGAGAAACCATCAAAGTTTTCGCAAGTCTGATACTCGAAAGCAATACCTACAATGGCCTAGGGTAAAAATACACATACCATTGTAAACGGGCGAGTTTCTGCTTTCAGATGCAACAGGAATTTCTCGAGTTCGTCAATCCGTCGCGAGATATGGGAGTTTGAAGTTATGGAATGGTTGAGAAACCATCAAAATTTTCGCAAGTCTGATACTCGAAACCAATAACTACTATGGCCTAGGGCAAAAATGCACATACCGTTGTAATCAGGCGAGTTTCAACTTTCAGATGCAACAGGAATTTCTCGAGTTCTTCAGCCGGTTCGCGAGATATGGGAGTTTGAATTTAAGGAATGGTTGAGAGTCCATTAAAATTTTCGCAAGTCTGATACTCGAAACCAATAACTGCAATGGCCTAGGGGAAAAGTACACACACCTTTCTAATCGGGGGAGTTTCTACTTTCAGATGCAACAGGAATTTCTCGAGTTCGTCAATCCGTTCGCGAGATATGGGAGTTTGAAGTTAAGGAATGGTTGAGAAACCATCAAAATTTTCGCAAGTCTGATACTCGAAACCAATAACTGGAATGGCCTAGGGGAAAAGTACACACACCATTGTAATCGGGCAAGTTTCTACTTTCAGATGCAACAGGAATTTCTCGAGTTCGTCAATCCGTTCGCATATATGGGAGTTTGAAGTTATGGAATGGTTGAGAAACCATCAAAATTTTCGCAAGTCTGATACTAGAAACCAATAACTACTATGGCCGAGGGCAAGAATACACATACCATTGTAAACGGGCGAGTTTCTGCTTTCAGATGCAACAGGAATTTCTCGAGTTCGTCAATCCGTTCGCGAGATATGGGAGTTCGAAGTTATGGAATGGTTGAGAAACTATCAAAATTTTCGCAAGTCTGATACTAGAAACCAATAACTACTATGGCCGAGGGCAAGAATACACATACCATTGTAAACGGGCGAGTTTCTGCTTTCAGATGCAACAGGAATTTCTCGAGTTCGTCAATCCGTTCGCGAGATATGGGAATTTGAAGTTATGGAATGGTTGAGAAACCATCAAAATTTTCGCAAGTCTGATACTCGAAAACAATAACTGGAATGGCCTAGGGGAAAAGTACACCCACCACTGTAATCGGGCGAGTTTCTGCTTTCAGATGCAACAGGAATTTCTCGAGTTCGTCAATCCGTTCGCGAGATATGGCAGTTTGAAGTTAAGGAATGGTTGAGAGTCCATTAAAATTTTCGCAAGTCTGATACTCGAAACAAATAACTGCAATGGGCTAGGGGAAAAGTATACACACAACTGTAATCGGGCGAGTTTCTGCTTTCAGATGCAACAGGAATTTCTCGAGTTCGTCAATCCGTTCGCGAGATATGGGAGTTTGAAGTTATGGAATGGTTGAGAAACCATCAAAATTTTCGCAAGTCTGATACTCGAAACCAATAACTGGAATGGCCTAGGGGAAAAGTACACACACCATTGTAATCGGGCAAGTTTCTACTTTCAGATGCAACAGGAATTTCTCGAATTCGTCAATCCGTTCGCGAGATATGGGAGTTTGAAGTTAAGGAATGGTTGAGAAACCATCTAAATTTTCGCAATTCTGATACTCGAAACCAATAACTGGAATGGCCTAGGGGAAAAGTACACACACCATTGTAATCGGGCAAGTTTCTACTTTCAGATGCAACAGGAATTTCTCGAGTTCGTCAATCCGTTCGCATATATGGGAGTTTGAAGTTATGGAATGGTTGAGAAACCATCAAAATTTTCGCAAGTCTGATACTAGAAACCAATAACTACTATGGCCGAGGGCAAGAATACACATACCATTGTAAACGGGAGAGTTTCTGCTTTCAGATGCAACAGGAATTTCTCGAGTTCGTCAATCCGTTCGCGAGATATGGGAGTTTGAATTTATGGAATGGTTGAGAAACCATCAAAATTTTCGCAAGTCTGATTCTCGAAACCAATAACTACTGTGGCCTAGGGCAAAAATACACATACCGTTGTAAACGGGCGAGTTTCTACTTTCAGTTGCAACAGGAATTTCTCGAGTTCGTCAATCCGTTCGCGAGATATGGGAGTTTGAAGTTATCGAATGGTTGAGAAACCATCAAAATCTTCGCAAGTCTGATACTCGAAACCAATAACTGGAATGGCCTAGGGGAAAAGTACACACACCATTCTGATCGGGGGAGATTCTACTTTCAGATCCAACAGGAATTTCTCGAGTTCGTCAATCCGTTCGCGAGACATGGGAGTTTGAAGTTAAGGAATGGTTGAGAAACCATCAAAGTTTTCGCAAGTCTGATACTCGAAAGCAATACCTACAATGGCCTAGGGTAAAAATACACATACCATTGTAAACGGGCGAGTTTCTGCTTTCAGATGCAACAGGAATTTCTCGAGTTCGTCAATCCGTCGCGAGATATGGGAGTTTGAAGTTATGGAATGGTTGAGAAACCACCAAAATTTTCGCAAGTCTGATACTCGAAACCAATAACTGGAATGGCCTAGGGGAAAAGTCACACACCATTGTAATCGGGCAAGTTTCTACTTTCAGATGCAACAGGAATTTCTCGAGTTCGTCAATCCGTTCGCATATATGGGAGTTTGAAGTTATGGAATGGTTGAGAAACCATCAAAATTTTCGCAAGTCTGATACTCGAAACCAATAACTACTATGGTCTAGAGCAAAAATACACATACCGTTGTAATCGGGCGAGTTTCTGCTTTCAGATGCAACCGGAATTTCTCAAGTTCGTCAATCCGTTCGCGAGATATGCGACTTTGAAATTGAGGAATGGTTGAGAAACCATCAAAATTTTCGCAAGTCTGATACTCGAAACCAATAACTACTATGGTCTAGAGCAAAAATACACATACCGTTGTAATCGGGCGAGTTTCTGCTTTCAGATGCAACCGGAATTTCTCAAGTTCGTCAATCCGTTCGCGAGATATGCGACTTTGAAATTGAGGAATGGTTGAGAAACCATCAAAATTTTCGCAAGTCTGATACTCGAAACCAATAACTACTATGGCCTAGGGCCAAAATGCACATACCGTTGTAATCAGGCGAGTTTCAACTTTCAGATGCAACAGGAATTTCTCGAGTTCTTCAGCCGGTTCGCGAGATATGGGAGTTTGAATTTAAGGAATGGTTGAGAAACAATCAAACATTTCGCAAGTCTGATACACGAAACCAATAACTGGAATGGCCTAAGGGAAAAGTACACACACCATTGTAATCGGGCGAGTATCTGCTTTCAGATGCAACAGGAATTTCTCGAGTTCGTCAATCCGTTCGCGAGATATGGGAGTTTGAAGTTAAGGAATGGTTGAGAAACCATCAAAGTTTTCGCAAGTCTGATACTCGAAAGCAATACCTACAATGGCCTAGGGGAAAAATACACATACCATTGTAAACGGGCGAGTTTCTGCTCTCAGATGCAAAAGGAATTTCTCGAGTTCGTCAATCAGTTCGCGAGATATGGGAGTTTGAAGTTATGGAATGGTTGAGAAACCATCAAAATTTTCGCAAGTCTGATACTCGAAGCCAATAACTGGAATGGCCTGGGGAAAAAGGACACACACCATTGTAATCGGGCAAGTTTCTACTTTCAGATGCAACAGGAATTTCTCGAGTTCGTCAATCCGTTCGCATATATGGGAGTTTGAAGTTATGGAATGGTTGAGAAACCATCAAACTTTTCGCAAGTCTGATACTCGAAAGCAATACCTACAATGGCCTAGGGTAAAAATACACATACCATTGTAAACGGGCGAGTTTCTGCTTTCAGATGCAAAAGGAATTTCTCGAGTTCGTCAATCCGTTCGCGAGATATGGGAGTTTGAAGTTATGGAATGGTTGAGAAACCATCAAAATTTTCGCAAGTCTGATACACGAAACCAATAACTACTATGGTCTAGAGCAAAAATACACATACCGTTGTAATCGGGCGAGTTTCAACTTTCGGATGCAACAGGAATTTCTCGAGTTCTTCAGCCGGTTCGCGAGATATGTGAGTTTGAATTTAAGGAATGGTTGAGAGTCCATTAAAATTTTCGCAAGTCTGATACTCGAAACAAATAACTGCAATGGCCTAGGGGAAAAGTACACACACCACTGTAATCGGGCGAGTATCTGCTTTCAGATGCAACAGGAATTTCTCGAGTTCGTCAATCCGTTCGCGAGATATGGGAGTTTGAAGTTATGGAATGGTTGAGAAACCATCAAAATTTTCGCAGGTCTGATACTCGAAACCAATAACTGGAATAGCCTAGGGGAAAAGTACACACACCATTGTAATCGGGCAAGTTTCTACTTTCAGATGCAACAGGAATTTCTCGAATTCGTCAATCCGTTCGCGAGATATGGGAGTTTGAAGTTAAGGAATGGTTGAGAAACCATCAAAATTTTCGCCAGTCTGATACTCGAAACCAATAACTACCATGGTCTAGAGCAAAAATACACATACCGTTGTAATCGGGCGAGTTTCAACTTTCAGATGCAACAGGAATTTCACGAGTTCTTCAGCCGGTTCGCGAGATATGGGAGTTTGAATTTAAGGAATGGTTGAGAGTCCATTAAAATTTTCGCAAGTCTGATACTCGAAACAAATAACTGCAATGCCCTAGGGGAAAAGTACACACACCACTGTAATCGGGCGAGCTTCTGCCTTCAGATGCAATAGGAATTTCTCGAGTTCGTCAATCCGTTCGCGAGATATGGGAGTTTGAAGTTAAGGAATTGTTGAGAAACAATCAAACATTTCGCAAGTCTGATACACGAAACCAATAACTGGAATGGCCTAAGGGAAAAGTACACACACCATTGTAATCGGGCGAGTTTCTACTTTCAGATGCAACAGGAATTTCTCGAGTCCGACAATCCGTTCGCGAGATATGGGAGTTTGAAGTTAAGGAATGGTTGAGAAACCATCAAAGCTTTCGCAAGTCTGATACTCGAAAGCAATACCTACAATGGCCTAGGGGAAAAATACACATACCATTGTAAACGGGCGAGTTTCTGCTCTCAGATGCAAAAGGAATTTCTCGAGTTCGTCAATCAGTTCGCGAGATATGGGAGTTTGAAGTTATGGAATGGTTGAGAAACCATCAAAATTTTCGCAAGTCTGATACTCGAAACCAATAACTGGAATGGCCTAGGGAAAAAGTACACACAACTATTGTAATCGGGCAAGTTTCTACTTTCGGATGCAACAGGAATTTCTCGAGTTCGTCACTCCGTTCGCGAGATATGGGAGTTTGAAGTGAAGGAATGGTTGAGAAACCATCAAAATTTTCGGAATCTGATACTCGAAACCAATAACTACTATGGTCCAGGGCAAAAATACATATACCGTTGTAATCGGGCGAGTTTCTGCTTTCAGATGCAACAGGAATTTCTCGAGTTCGTCAATCCGTTCGCGAGATATGCGACTTTGAAATTGAGGAATGGTTGAGAAACCATCAAAATTTTCGCAAGTCTTATACTCGAAACCAATAACTACTATGGCCTAGGGCAAAAATGCACATACCGTTGTAATCAGGCGAGTTTCAACTTTCAGATGCAACAGGAATTTCTCGAGTTCTTCAGCCGGTTCGCGAGATATGGGAGTTTGAATTTAAGGAATGGTTGAGAGTCCATTAAAATTTTCGCAAGTCTGATACTCGAAACCAATAACTGCAATGGCCTAGGGGAAAAGTACACACACCATTCTAATCGGGGGAGTTTCTACTTTCAGATGCAACAGGAATTTCTCGAGTTCGTCAATCCGTTCGCGAGATATGGGAGTTTGAAGTTAAGGAATGGTTGAGAAACCATCAAAATTTTCGCAAGTCTGATACTCGAAACCAATAACTGGAATGGCCTAGGGGAAAAGTACACACTCCATTGTAAACGGGCAAGTTTCTACTTTCCGATGCAACAGGAATTTCTCGAGTTCGTCAATCTGTTCGCATATATGGGAGTTTGAAGTTATGGAATGGTTGGGAAACCATCATAATTTTCGCAAGTCTGATACTCGAAACCAATAACGGGAATGGCCTAGGGGAAAAGTACACACACCATTCTAATCGGGGGAGTTTCTACTTTCAGATGCAACAGGAATTTCTCGAGTTCGTCAATCCGTCCGCGAGATATGGGAGTTTGAAGTTAAGGAATGGTTGAGAAACCATCAAAGTTTTCGCAAGTCTGGTACTCGAAAGCAATCACTACAATGGCCTAGGGGAAAAATGCAAATACCGTTGTAATCAGGCCAGTTTCTGCTTTCAGATGCAACAGGAATTTCTCGAGTTCGTCAATCCGTTCGCGAGATATGGGAGCTTGAAGTTAAGGAATGGTTGAGAAACCATCAAAATTTTCGCAAGTCTGATATTCGAAACCAATAACTGGAATGGCCTAGGGGAAAAGTACACACACCATTCTAATCGGGGGAGTTTCTACTTTCAGATGCAACAGGAATTTCTCGAGTTCGTCAATCCGTTCGCGAGATGTGGGAGTTTGAAGTTAAGGAATGGTTGAGAAACCATCAAAATTTTCGCAAGTCTGATACTCGAAACCAATAACTGGAATGGCCTAGGGGAAAAGTACACACACCATTGTAATCGGGCAAGTTTCGACTTTCAGATGCAACAGGAATTTCTCGAGTTCGTCAATCCGTTCGCGAGATATGAGAGCTTGAAGTTAAGGAATGGTTGAGAAACCATCAAAATTTTCGGAATCTGATACTCGAAGCCATTAATTACTATGGTCTAGGGCAAAAATACACATGCCGTTGTAATCGGGCGAGTCTCTGCTTTCAGATGCAACAGGAATTACTCGAGTTCGTCAATCCGTTCGCGAGATATGCGAGTTTGAAGTTATGGAATGGTTGAGAAACCATCAAAATTTTCGCAAGTCTGATACTCGAAACAAATAACTACTATGGCCTAGGGCAAAAATGCACAAACCGTTGTAATCGGGCGAGTTTCTGCTTTCAGATGCAACAGGAATTTCTCTAGTTCGTCAATCCGTTCGCATATATGGGAGTTTGAAGTTATGGAATGGTTGAGAAACCATCAAAATTTTCGCAAGTCTGATACTCGAAACCAATAACTGGAATGGCCTAGGGGAAAAGTACACACACCATTGTAATCGGGCAAGTTTCTACTTTCAGATGCAACAGGAATTTCTCGAGTTCGTAAATCCGTCCGCGAGATATGGGAGTTTGAAGTTAAGGAATGGTTGAGAAACCATCAAAGTTTTCGCAAGTCTGGTACTCGAAAGCAATCACTACAATGGCCTAGGGGAAAAATTCAAATACCGTTGTAATCGGGCCAGTTTCTGCTTTCAGATGCAACAGGAATTTCTCGAGTTCGTCAATCCGTTCGCGAGATATGGGAGTTTGAAGTTAAGGAATGGTTGAGAAACCATCAAAATTTTCGCAAGTCTGATATTCGAAACCAATAACTGGAATGGCCTAGGGGAATAGTACACACACCATTGTAATCGGGCAAGTTTCTACTTTCAGATGCAACAGGAATTTCTCGAGTTCGTCAATCCGTTCGCGAGATATGAGAGCTTGAATTTAAGGAATGATTGAGAATCCATCAAAATTTTCGGAATCTGATACTCGAAGCCATTAATTACTATGGTCTAGGGCAAAAATACACATGCCGTTGTAATCGGGCGAGTCTCTGCTTTCAGATTCAACAGGAATTACTCGAGTTCGTCAATCCGTTCGCGGGATATGCGAGTTTGAAGTTAAGCAATGGTTGAGAAACCATCAAAATTTTCGCAAGTCTGATACTCGAAACCAATAACTACTATGGCCTAGGGCAAAAATACACATACCGTTGTAATCGGGCGGGTTTCTACTTTCAGATGCAACAGGAATTTCTCGAGTTCGTCAATCCGTTCGCGAGATATGGGAGTTTGAAGTTAAGGAATGGTTGAGAAGCCATCAAAATTTTCGCAAGTCTGATACTCGAAACCAATAACTACAAAGGCCTAAGGGAAAAAAACACATACCGTTGTAATCGGGCGAGTTTCTACTTCCACATGCAACAGGAATTTTCCGAGTTCGTCAATCCGTTCGCGAGATATGGGAGTTTGAAGTTAAGGAATGGTCGAGAAACCATCAAAATTTTCGCTGGTCTGATACTCGAAAACAATAACTGGAATGGCCTAGGGAAAAAGTACACACACCATTGTAATCAGGCGAGTTTCTACTTTCAGATGCAACAGGAATTTCTCGATTTCGTCCATCCGTTCGCGAGATATGGGAGTTTGAATTTAAGGAATGGTTGAGAAACCATCAAAATTTTCGCAATTCTGTTACTCGAAACCAATAACTACTATGGCCTAGGGCAAAAATACACATACCGTTGTAATCGGGCGGGTTTCTACTTTCAGATGCAACAGGAATTTCTCGAGTTCGTCAATCCGTTCGCGAGATATGGGAGATTGAGGTTAAGGAATGGTTGAGAAACCATCAAAGTTTTCGCAAGTCTGATACTCGAAACCAATAACTACTATGGCCTAGGGCAAAAATACACATACCATTGTAATCGGGCGAGTTTCTGCTTTCAGATGCAACAGGAAATCCTCGAGTTCGTCAATCCGTTCGCGAGATATGGGAGTTTGAAGTTTAGGAATGGTTGAGAAACCATCAAAATTTTCGCAAGTCTGATACTCGAAATCAATAACTACAATGGCCTAGGGGAAAAGTACACACACCATTGTAATCGGGCGAGTTTCTACTTTCAGATGCAACAGGAATTTCTCGAGTTCGTCAATCCGTTCGCGAGATATGGGAGTTTGGAGTTAAGAGACGGTTGAGAAACCATCAAAATTTTCGCAATTCTGATGCTAGAAACGAATAACTGGAATGGCCTAGGGGAAAAGAGCACATACCATTGTAATCGGGAGAGTTTCTACATTCAATGCAGCAGAAATTTTTCGGATTCGTCAATCCGTTCGCGAGATATGGGAGTTTGGAGTTAAGAGGCGGTTGAGAAACCATCAAAATTTTCGCAATTCTGATGATAGAAACGAATAACTGGAATGGCCTAGGGGAAAAGAACACATACCCTTGTAATCGGGAGAGTTTCTACTTTCAGATGCAACAGAAATTTTTCGGATTCGTCAATCCGTTCGCGAAATATCGGAGTTTGGAGTTAAGAGATGGTTGAGAAACCATCAAAATTTTCGCTGGTCTGATACTCGAAAACAATAACTGGAATGGCCTAGGGAAAAAGTACACACACCATTGTAATCAGGCGAGTTTCTGCTTTCAGATGCAACAGGAATTTCTCGATTTCGTCCATCCGTTCGCGAGATATGGGAGTTTGAATTTAAGGAATGGTCGAGAAACCATCAAAATTTTCGCTGGTCTGATACTCGAAAACAATAACTGGAATGGCCTAGGGGAAAAATACAAATACCGTTGTAATCGGGCCAGTTTCTGCTTTCAGATGCAACAGGAATTTCTCGAGTTCGTCAATCCGTTCGCGAGATATGCGAGTTTGAAGTTATGGAATGGTTGAGAAACCATCCAAATTTTCCCAAGTCTGATACTAGAAACCAATAACTACTGTGGCCGAGTGCAAGAATACACATACCATTGTAAACGGGCGAGTTTCTTCTTTCAGATGCAACAGGAATTTCTCGAGTTCGTCAATCCGTTCGCTAGATATGGGAGTTTGAAGTTATGGAATGGTTGAGAAACCATCAAAATTTTCGCAAGTCTGGTACTCGAAAGCAATCACAACAATGGCCTAGGGGAAAAATACAAATACCGTTGTAATCGGGCCAGTTTCTGCTTTCAGATGCAACAGGAATTTCTCGAGTTCGTCAATCCGTTCGCGAGATATGGGAGCTTGAAGTTAAGGAATGGTTGAGAAACCATCAAAATTTTCGCAAGTCTGATATTCGAAACCAATAACTGGAATGGCCTAGGGGAAAAGTACACACACCATTCTAATCGGGGGAGTTTCTACTTTCAGATGCAACAGGAATTTCTCGAGTTCGTCAATCCGTCCGCGAGATATGGGAGTTTGAAGTTATGGAATGGTTGGGAAACCATCAAAATTTTCGCAAGTCTGATACTCGAAACCAATAACTGGAATGGCCTAGGGGAAAAGTACACACACCATTGTAATCGGGCAAGTTTCGACTTTCAGATGCAACAGGAATTTCTCGAGTTCGTCAATCCGTCCGCGAGATATGGGAGTTTGAAGTTAAGGAATGGTTGAGAAACCATCAAAGTTTTCGCAAGTCTGGTACTCGAAAGCAATCACTACAATGGCGTAGGGGAAAAATACAAATACCGTTGTAATCGGGCCAGATTCTGCTTTCAGATGCAACAGGAATTTCTCGAGTTCGTCAATCCGTTCGCGAGATATGGGAGTTTGAAGTTAAGGAATGGTTGAGAAACCATCAAAATTTTCGCAAGTCTGATATTCGAAACCAATAACTGGAATGGCCTAGGGGAAAAGTACACACACCATTCTAATCGGGGGAGTTTCTACTTTCAGATGCAACAGGAATTTCTCGAGTTCGTCAATCCGTTCGCGAGATATGGGAGTTTGAAGTTAAGGAATGGTTGAGAAACCATCAAAATTTTCGCAAGTTTATACTCGAAACCAATAACTACAATGGCCTAGGGCAAAAATACACATACCGTTGTAAGCGGGCGAGTTTCTGCTTTCAGATGCAACAGGAATTTCTCGAGTTCGTCAATCCGTTCGCGAGATATGAGAGCTTGAAGTTAAGGAATGGTTGAGAAACCATCAAAATTTTCGGAATCTGATACTCGAAGCCATTAATTACTATGGTCTAGGGCAAAAATACACATGCCGTTGTAATCGGGCGAGTCTCTGCTTTCAGATGCAACAGGAATTACTCGAGTTAGTCAATCCGTTCGCGAGATATGCGAGTTTGAAGTTATGGAATGGTTGAGAAACCATCAAAATTTTCGCAAGTCTGATACTCGAAACAAAGAACTACTATGGCCTAGGGCAAAAATGCACAAACCGTTGTAATCGGGCGAGTTTCTGCTTTCAGATGCAACAGGAATTTCTCTAGTTCGTCAATCCGTTCGCATATATGGGAGTTTGAAGTTATGGAATGGTTGATAAACCATCAAAATTTTCGCAATTCTGATACTCGAAACCAATAACTGGAATGGGCTAGGGGAAAAGTACACACACCATTCTAATCGGGGGAGTTTCTACTTTCAGATGCAACAGGAATTTCTCGAGTTCGTCAATCCGTTCGCGAGATATGGGAGTTTGAAGTTAAGGAATGGTTGAGAAACCATCAAAGTTTCCGCAAGTCTGGTACTCGAAAGCAATCACTACAATGGCCTAGGGGAAAAATACAAATACCGTTGTAATCGGGCCAGTTTCTGCTTTCAGATGCAACAGGAATTTCTCGAGTTCGTCAATCCGTTCGCGAGATATGCGAGTTTGAAGTTATGGAATGGTTGAGAAACCATCAAAATTTTCGCAAGTCTGATACTAGAAACCAATAACTACAATGGCCTAGGGCAAAAATACACATACCGTTGTAAGCGGGCGAGTTTCTGCTTTCAGATGCAACAGGAATTTCTCGAGTTCGTCAATCCGTTCGCGAGATATGGGAGTTTGAAGTTATGGAATGGTTGAGAAACCATCAAAATTTTCGCAAGTCTGATACTCGAAACCAATAACGGGAATGGCCTAGGGGAAAAGTACACACACCATTGTAATCGGGCAAGTTTCGACTTTCAGATGCAACAGGAATTTCTCGAGTTCGTCAATCCGTTCGCGAGATATGAGAGCTTGAAGTTAAGGAATGGTTGAGAAACCATCAAAATTTTCGGAATCTGATACTCGAAGCCATTAATTACTATGGTCTAGGGCAAAAATACACATGCCGTTGTAATCGGGCGAGTCTCTGCTTTCAGATGCAACAGGAATTACTCGAGTTAGTCAATCCGTTCGCGAGATATGCGAGTTTGAAGTTATGGAATGGTTGAGAAACCATCAAAATTTTCGCAAGTCTGATACTCGAAACAAAGAACTACTATGGCCTAGGGCAAAAATGCACAAACCGTTGTAATCGGGCGAGTTTCTGCTTTCAGATGCAACAGGAATTTCTCTAGTTCGTCAATCCGTTCGCATATATGGGAGTTTGAAGTTATGGAATGGTTGATAAACCATCAAAATTTTCGCAATTCTGATACTCGAAACCAATAACTGGAATGGGCTAGGGGAAAAGTACACACACCATTCTAATCGGGGGAGTTTCTACTTTCAGATGCAACAGGAATTTCTCGAGTTCGTCAATCCGTTCGCGAGATATGGGAGTTTGAAGTTAAGGAATGGTTGAGAAACCATCAAAGTTTCCGCAAGTCTGGTACTCGAAAGCAATCACTACAATGGCCTAGGGGAAAAATACAAATACCGTTGTAATCGGGCCAGTTTCTGCTTTCAGATGCAACAGGAATTTCTCGAGTTCGTCAATCCGTTCGCGAGATATGCGAGTTTGAAGTTATGGAATGGTTGAGAAACCATCAAAATTTTCGCAAGTCTGATACTAGAAACCAATAACTACAATGGCCTAGGGCAAAAATACACATACCGTTGTAAGCGGGCGAGTTTCTGCTTTCAGATGCAACAGGAATTTCTCGAGTTCGTCAATCCGTTCGCGAGATATGAGAGCTTGAAGTTAAGGAATGGTTGAGAAACCATCAAAATTTTCGGAATCTGATACTCGAAGCCATTAATTACTATGGTCTAGGGCAAAAATACACATGCCGTTGTAATCGGACGAGTCTCTGCTTTCAGATGCAACAGGAATTACTCGAGTTAGTCAATCCGTTCGCATATATGGGAGTTTGAAGTTATGGAATGGTTGATAAACCATCAAAATTTTCGCAATTCTGATACTCGAAACCAATAACTGGAATGGGCTAGGGGAAAAGTACACACACCATTCTAATCGGGGGAGTTTCTACTTTCAGATGCAACAGGAATTTCTCGAGTTCGTCAATCCGTTCGCGAGATATGGGAGTTTGAAGTTAAGGAATGGTTGAGAAACCATCAAAGTTTCCGCAAGTCTGGTACTCGAAAGCAATCACTACAATGGCCTAGGGGAAAAATACAAATACCGTTGTAATCGGGCCAGTTTCTGCTTTCAGATGCAACAGGAATTTCTCGAGTTCGTCAATCCGTTCGCGAGATATGCGAGTTTGAAGTTATGGAATGGTTGAGAAACCATCAAAATTTTCGCAAGTCTGATACTAGAAACCAATAACTACTATGGCGGAGTGCAAGATTACACATACCATTGTAAACGGGCGAGTTTCTGCTTTCAGATGCAACAGGAATTTCTCGAGTTCGTCAATCCGTTCGCGAGATATGGGAGTTTGAAGTTATGGAATGGTTGAGAAACCATCAAAATTTTCGCAAGTCTGATACTCGAAACCAATAACGGGAATGGCCTAGGGGAAAAGTACACACACCATTGTAATCGGGCAAGTTTCGACTTTCAGATGCAACAGGAATTTCTCGAGTTCGTCAATCCGTTCGCGAGATATGAGAGCTTGAAGTTAAGGAATGGTTGAGAAACCATCAAAATTTTCGGAATCTGATACTCGAAGCCATTAATTACTATGGTCTAGGGCAAAAATACACATGCCGTTGTAATCGGGCGAGTCTCTGCTTTCAGATGCAACAGGAATTACTCGAGTTCGTCAATCCGTTCGCGAGATATGCGAGTTTGAAATTATGGAATGGTTGAGAAACCATCAAAATTTTCGCAAGTCTGATACTCGAAACAAATAACTACTATGGCCAAGGGCAAAAATGCACAAACCGTTGTAATCGGGCGAGTTTCTGCTTTCAGATGCAACAGGAATTTCTCTAGTTCGTCAATCCGTTCGCATATATGGGAGTTTGAAGTTATGGAATGGTTGAGAAACCATCAAAATTTTCGCAAGTCTGATACTCGAAACCAATAACTGGAATCGCCTAGGGGAAAAGTACACACACCATTGTAATCGGGCAAGTTTCTACTTTCAGATGCAACAGGAATTTCTCGAGTTCGTAAATCCGTCCGCGAGATATGGGAGTTTGAAGTTAAGGAATGGTTGAGAAACCATCAAAGTTTTCGCAAGTCTGGTACTCGAAAGCAATCACTACAATGGCCTAGGGGAAAAATACAAATACCGTTGTAATCGGGCCAGTTTCTGCTTTCAGATGCAACAGGAATTTCTCGAGTTCGTCAATCCGTTCGCGAGATATGCGAGTTTGAAGTTATGGAATGGTTGAGAAACCATCAAAATTTTCGCAAGTCTGATACTAGAAACCAATAACTACTATGGCGGAGTGCAAGATTACACATACCATTGTAAACGGGCGAGTTTCTGCTTTCAGATGCAACAGGAATTTCTCGAGTTCGTCAATCCGTTCGCGAGATATGGGAGTTTGAAGTTATGGAATGGTTGAGAAACCATCAAAATTTTCGCAAGTCTGATACTCGAAACCAATAACGGGAATGGCCTAGGGGAAAAGTACACACACCATTGTAATCGGGCAAGTTTCGACTTTCAGATGCAACAGGAATTTCTCGAGTTCGTCAATCCGTTCGCGAGATATGAGAGCTTGAATTTAAGGAATGGTTGAGAAACCATCAAAATTTTCGGAATCTGATACTCGAAGCCATTAATTACTATGGTCTAGGGCAAAAATACACATGCCGTTGTAATCGGGCGAGTCTCTGCTTTCAGATTCAACAGGAATTACTCGAGTTCGTCAATCCGTTCGCGAGATATGCGAGTTTGAAGTTAAGCAATGGTTGAGAAACCATCAAAATTTTCGCAAGTCTGATACTCGAAACCAATAACTACTATGGCCTAGGGCAAAAATACACATACCGTTGTAATCGGGCGGGTTTCTACTTTCAGATGCAACAGGAATTTCTCGAGTTCGTCAATCCGTTCGCGAGATATGGGTGTTTGAAGTTAAGGAATGGTTGAGAAGCCATCAAAATTTTCGCAAGTCTGATACTCGAAACCAATAACTACAAAGGCCTAAGGGAAAAAAACACATACCGTTGTAATCGGGCGAGTTTCTACTTCCACATGCAACAGGAATTTCCCGAGTTCGTCAATCCGTTCGCGAGATATGGGAGTTTGAAGTTAAGGAATGGTCGAGAAACCATCAAAATTTTCGCTGGTCTGATACTCGAAAACAATAACTGGAATGGCCTAGGGAAAAAGTACACACACCATTGTAATCAGGCGAGTTTCTACTTTCAGATGCAACAGGAATTTCTCGATTTCGTCCATCCGTTCGCGAGATATGGGAGTTTGAATTTAAGGAATGGTTGAGAAACCATCAAAATTTTCGCAATTCTGATACTCGAAACCAATAACTACTATGGCCTAGGGCAAAAATACACATACCGTTGTAATCGGGCGGGTTTCTACTTTCAGATGCAACAGGAATTTCTCGAGTTCGTCAATCCGTTCGCGAGATATGGGAGTTTGAGGTTAAGGAATGGTTGAGAAACCATCAAAGTTTTCGCAAGTCTGATACTCGAAACCAATAACTACTATGGCCTAGGGCAAAAATACACATACCATTGTAATCGGGCGAGTTTCTGCTTTCAGATGCAACAGGAAATCCTCGAGTTCGTCAATCCGTTCGCGAGATATGGGAGTTTGAAGTTTAGGAATGGTTGAGAAACCATCAAAATTTTCGCAAGTCTGATACTCGAAATCAATAACTACAATGGCCTAGGGGAAAAGTACACACACCATTGTAATCGGGCGAGTTTCTACTTTCAGATGCAACAGGAATTTCTCGAGTTCGTCAATCCGTTCGCGAGATATGGGAGTTTGGAGTTAAGAGACGGTTGAGAAACCATCAAAATTTTCGCAATTCTGATGCTAGAAACGAATAACTGGAATGGCCTAGGGGAAAAGAGCACATACCATTGTAATCGGGAGAGTTTCTACATTCAATGCAGCAGAAATTTTTCGGATTCGTCAATCCGTTCGCGAGATATGGGAGTTTGGAGTTAAGAGGCGGTTGAGAAACCATCAAAATTTTCGCAATTCTGATGCTAGAAACGAATAACTGGAATGGCCTAGGGGAAAAGAACACATACCCTTGTAATCGGGAGAGTTTCTACTTTCAGATGCAACAGAAATTTTTCGGATTCGTCAATCCGTTCGCGAAATATCGGAGTTTGGAGTTAAGAGATGGTTGAGAAACCATCAAAATTTTCGCAAGTCTGATACTCGAAACCAATAACTACTATGGCCTAGGGCAAAAATACACATACCGTTGTAATCGGGCGGGTTTCTACTTTCAGATGCAACAGGAATTTCTCGAGTTCGTCAATCCGTTCGCGAGATATGGGAGTTTGAAGTTAAGGAATGGTTGAGAAGCCATCAAAATTTTCGCAAGTCTGATACTCGAAACCAATAACTACAAAGGCCTAAGGGAAAAAAACACATACCGTTGTAATCGGGCGAGTTTCTACTTCCACATGCAACAGGAATTTCCCGAGTTCGTCAATCCGTTCGCGAGATATGGGAGTTTGAAGTTAAGGAATGGTCGAGAAACCATCAAAATTTTCGCTGGTCTGATACTCGAAAACAATAACTGGAATGGCCTAGGGAAAAAGTACACACACCATTGTAATCAGGCGAGTTTCTACTTTAAGATGCAACAGGAATTTCTCGATTTCGTCCATCCGTTCGCGAGATATGGGAGTTTGAATTTAAGGAATGGTTGAGAAACCATCAAAATTTTCGCAATTCTGATACTCGAAACCAATAACTACTATGGCCTAGGGCAAAAATACACATACCGTTGTAATCGGGCGGGTTTCTACTTTCAGATGCAACAGGAATTTCTCGAGTTCGTCAATCCGTTCGCGAGATATGGGAGTTTGAGGTTAAGGAATGGTTGAGAAACCATTAAAGTTTTCGCAAGTCTGATACTCGAAACCAATAACTACTATGGCCTAGGGCAAAAATACACATACCATTGTAATCGGGCGAGTTTCTGCTTTCAGATGCAACAGGAAATCCTCGAGTTCGTCAATCCGTTCGCGAGATATGGGAGTTTGAAGTTTAGGAATGGTTGAGAAACCATCAAAATTTTCGCAAGTCTGATACTCGAAATCAATAACTACAATGGCCTAGGGGAAAAGTACACACACCATTGTAATCGGGCGAGTTTCTACTTTCAGATGCAACAGGAATTTCTCGAGTTCGTCAATCCGTTCGCGAGATATGGGAGTTTGGAGTTAAGAGACGGTTGAGAAACCATCAAAATTTTCGCAATTCTGATGCTAGAAACGAATAACTGGAATGGCCTAGGGGAAAAGAGCACATACCATTGTAATCGGGAGAGTTTCTACATTCAATGCAGCAGAAATTTTTCGGATTCGTCAATCCGTTCGCGAGATATGGGAGTTTGGAGTTAAGAGGCGGTTGAGAAACCATCAAAATTTTCGCAATTCTGATGCTAGAAACGAATAACTGGAATGGCCTAGGGGAAAAGAACACATACCCTTGTAATCGGGAGAGTTTCTACTTTCAGATGCAACAGAAATTTTTCGGATTCGTCAATCCGTTCGCGAAATATCGGAGTTTGGAGTTAAGAGATGGTTGAGAAACCATCAAAATTTTCGCAATTCTGATACTCGAAACCAATAACTACAAAGACCTAGGGGAAAAATACACATACCGTTGTAATCGGGCGAGTTTCTACTTTCAGATGCAACAGGAATTTCTCGAGTTCTTCAATCCGTTCGCGAGATATGGGAGTTTGGAGTTAAGAGACGGTTGAGAAACCATCAAAATTTTCGCAATTCTGATGCTCGAAACGAATAACTGGAAAGGCCTAGGGGAAAAGAACACATTCCATTGTAATCGGGAGAGTTTCTACTTTCAATGCAGCAGAAATTTTTCGGGTTCGTCAATCCGTTCGCGAGATATGGGAGTTTGGAGTTAAGAGGCGGTTGAGAAACCATCAAAATTTTCGCAATTCTGATGCTAGAAACGAATAACTGGAATGCCCTAGGGGAAAAGAACACACACCGTTGCAATCGGGCGAGTTTCTAATTTCAGATGCAACAGGAATTTTTCGGATTCATCAAGCCGCTCGCGAGATATGGGAGTTTGAAGTTTAGGAATGGTTGAGAAACCTTCAAAATTTTCGCTGGTCTGATTCTCGAAACCTATAACTGGAATGGCCTGGGGAAAAGCACACACACCATTGTTATCGGGCGAGTTTCTACTTTCAGATGCAACAGGAATTTCTCGAGTTCGTCAATCCGTTCGCGTGATATGGGAGTTTGGAGTTAAGAGACGGTTGAGAAACCATCAAAATTTTCGCAATTCTGATGCTAGAAACGAATAACTGGAATGGCCTAGGGGAAAAGAACACATATCGTTGCAATCGGGCGAGTTTCTAGTTTCAGATGCAACAGGAATTTCTCGAGTTCGTCAATCCGTTCGCGAGATATGGGAGTTTGAAGTTAAGAGACGGTTGAGAAACCATCAAAAATTTCGCAATTCTGATGCTAGAAACGAATAACTGGGATGGCCTAGGGGAAAAGAACACATACCGTTGCAATCGGGCGAGTTTCTACTTTCAGGTGCAACAGGAATTTCTCGAGTTCGTCAATCCGTTCGCGAGATATGGGAGTTTGAAGCTAAGGAATGGTTGAGAAACCATCAAAATTTTCGCAAGTCTGATACTCGAAACCAATAACTACAATGGCCTAGGTGAAAAATACACATACCGTTGTAATCGGGCGACTTTCTGCTTTCAGATGCAGCAGGAATTTTTCGAGTTCGTCAATCCGTTCGCGAGATATGGGAGTGTGAAGTTAAGGAATGGTTGAGAAATCATCAAAGTTTTCGCAAGTCTGATACTCGAAACAAATAACTACTATGGCCTAGGGCAAAAATACACATACCATTGTAATCGGGCGAGTTTCTGCTTTCAGATGCAACAGGAATTTCTCGAGTTCGTCAGTCCGTTCACGAGATATGGTGGTTTGAAATTAAGGAATGGTTGAGAAACCATCAAAATTTTCGCAATTCTGATACTCGAAACCAATAACTACAAAGACCTAGGGGAAAAATACAGATACCGTTGTAATCGTGCGAGTTTCTACTTTCAGATGCAACAGGAGTTTCTCGAGTTCGTCAATCCGTTCGCGAGATATGGGAGTTTGGAGTTAAGAGACGGTTGAGGAACCATCAAAATTTTCGCAATTCTGATGCTAGAAACGAATAACTGGAATGGCCTAGGGGAAAAGCACACACACCATTGTAATCGGGCGAGTTTCTACTTTCAGATGCAACAGGTATTTCTCGAGCTGATCAATCCGTTCGCGAGGTATGGGAGTTTGAAGTGAAGGAATGGTTGAGAAAACCATCAAAATGTTCGCAAGTCTGATACTCGAAACCAATAACTGGAATGGCCTAGGGGAAAGGTACACACACCATTGTAATCGGGCGAGTTTCTGCTTTCAGATGCAACAGGAATATCTCGAGTACGTCAATCCGTTCGCGAGATATGGGAGCTTGAAGTGAAGGAATGGTTGAGAAACCATCAAAATTTTCGCAAGTCTGATACTCGAAACCAATAACTACTATTGCTTACGGCAAAAATACAAACACCGTTGCAATCGGGCGACTTTCTACTTTCGGATGCAACAGGAATATCTGGAGTTCGTCAATCCGTTCGCGAGATATGGGAGTTAGAAGTTAAGGAATGATTGAGAAACCATCCAAATTTTCACAAGTCTGATACTCGAAACCAATAACTACAATGGCCTAGGGGAAAAATACACAGACCGTTGTAACCGGGCGAGTATCTGCTTTCAGATGAAACAGGAATTTTTCGAGTTCGTCAATCCGTTCGCGAGATATGGGAGTTTGAAGTTAAGGAATGGTTGAGAAACCATCAAAATTTTCGCAAGTCTGGTACTCGAAACCAATAACTTCAATGGCCTAGGGGAAAAGTACACACACCATTGTAGTCGGGCGAGTTTCCACTTTCAGATGCAACAGGAATTCCTCGAGTTCGTCAATCCGTTCGCGAGATATGGGAGTTTGGAGTTAAGAGACGGTTGAGAAACCATCACAATTTTCGCAATTCTGATGCTAGAAACGAATAACTGGAATGGCCTAGGAGAAAAGAACACATACCGTTGCAATCGGGCGAGCTTCTGCTTTCAGATGCAACAGGAATATCTGGAGTACGTCAATCCGTTCGCGAGATATGGGAGTTTGAAGTTAAGGAGTGGTTGAGAAACCATCAAAATTTTCGCAAGTCTGATACTCGAAACCAATAACTGGAATGGCCTAGGGGAAAAGTACACACACCATTGTAATCGGGCGAGTTTCTACTTTCAGATGCAACAGGAATTTCTCAAGTACGTCAATCCGTTCGCGAGATATGGGAGTTTGAAGTTAAGGAGTGGTTGAGAAACCATCAAAATTTTCACAAGTCTGATACTCGAAACCAATAACTACAATGACCTAGGGGAAAAGTACACAGACCGTTGTAATCGGGCGAGTATCTACTTTCAGATGCAACAGGAATTTCTCGAGTTCGTCAATCCGTTCGCGAGATATGGGAGTTTGAAGTTAAGGAATGGTTGAGGAACCATCAAAATTTTCCCAAGTCTGATACTCGAAACCAATATCTACTATTGCATAGGGCAAAAATACACACACCGTTGTAATCGGGCGAGTACCTGCTTTCAGATGCAACAGGAATTTTTCGAGTTCGTCAACCCGTTCGCGAGATATGGGAGTTTGAAGTTAAGGAATGGTTGAGAAACCATCAAAATTTTCGCAAGTCTGGTACTCGAAACCAATAACTTCAATGGCCAAGGGGAAAAATACACATACCGTTGTAATCGGGCGAGTTTCTACTTTCAGATGCAACAGGAATTCCTCGAGTTCGTCAATCCGTTCGCGAGATATGGGAGTTTGGAGTTAAGAGACGGTTGAGAAACCATCAAGATTTTCGCAATTCTGATGCTAGAAACGACTAACTGGAATGGCCTAGGGGAAAAGAACACACACCTTTGTAATCGGGAGAGTTTCTACTTCTGATGCAAGAAACGAATGACTGGAATGGCCTAGGGGAAAAGAACACATACCGTTGAAATCGGGCGAGTCTCTACTTTCAGATGCAACAGGAATTTCTCGAGTTCGTCAACCCTTTCGCGAGATATGAGAGTTTGAAATTAAGGAATGGTTGAGAAGCCATCAAAATTTTCACACGTCTGATACTCGAAACAAATAACTACAATGGCCAAGGGGAAAAATACACATACCGTTGTAATCGGGCGAGTTTCTACTTTCAGATGCAACAGGAATTCCTCGAGTTCGTCAATCCGTTCGCGAGATATGGGAGTTTGGAGTTAAGAGACGGTTGAGATACCATCACAATTTTCGCAATTCTGATGCTAGAAACGAATAACTGGAGTGGCCTAGGGGAAAAGAACACATACCATTGTAATCGGGAGAGTTTCTACTTTCAATGCAGCAGAAATTTTTCGGATTCGTCAATCCGTTCGCGAGTTATAGGAGTTTGGAGTTAAGAGGCGGATGAGAAACCATCAAAATTTTCGCAATTCTGATGCTAGAAACGAATAACTGGAATGGCCTAGGGGAAAAGAACACATACCTTTGTAATCGGGCGAGTATCTGCTTTCAGATGCAACAGGAATTTTTCGAGTTCGTCAATCCGTTCGCGAGATATGGGAGTTTGAAGTTAAGGAATGGTTGAGGAACCATCAAAATTTTCGCAAGTCTGATACTCGAAACCAATAATTACAATTGCATAGGGCAAAAATACACAGACCGTTGTAATCGGGCGAGTACCTGCTTTCAGATGCAACAGGAATTTTTCGAGTTCGTCAACCCGTTCGCGAGATATGGGAGTTTGAAGTTAAGGAATGGTTGAGAAACCATCAAAATTTTCGCAAGTCTGGTACTCGAAACCAATAACTTCAATGGCCAAGGGGAAAAATACACATACCGTTGTAATCGGGCGAGTTTCTACTTTCAGATGCAACAGGAATTCCTCGAGTTCGTCAATCCGTTCGCGAGATATGGGAGTTTGGAGTTAAGAGACGGTTGAGAAACCATCAAGATTTTCGCAATTCTGATGCTAGAAACGACTAACTGGAATGGCCTAGGGGAAAAGAACACACACCTTTGTAATCGGGAGAGTTTCTACTTCTGATGCAAGAAACGAATGACTGGAATGGCCTAGGGGAAAAGAACACATACCGTTGAAATCGGGCGAGTCTCTACTTTCAGATGCAACAGGAATTTCTCGAGTTCGTCAATCCTTTCGCGAGATATGAGAGTTTGAAATTAAGGAATGGTTGAGAAGCCATCAAAATTTTCACACGTCTGATACTCGAAACAAATAACTACAATGGCCAAGGGGAAAAATACACATACCGTTGTAATCGGGCGAGTTTCTACTTTCAGATGCAACAGGAATTCCTCGAGTTCGTCAATCCGTTCGCGAGATATGGGAGTTTGGAGTTAAGAGACGGTTGAGATACCATCACAATTTTCGCAATTCTGATGCTAGAAACGAATAACTGGAGTGGCCTAGGGGAAAAGAACACATACCATTGTAATCGGGAGACATTCTACTTTCAATGCAGCAGAAATTTTTCGGATTCGTCAATCCGTTCGCGAGTTATAGGAGTTTGGAGTTAAGAGGCGGATGAGAAACCATCAAAATTTTCGCAATTCTGATGCTAGAAACGAATAACTGGAATGGCCTAGGGGAAAAGAACACATACCTTTGTAATCGGGAGAGTTTCTACTTCTGATGCAAGAAACGAATGACTGGAATGGCCTAGGGGAAAAGAACACATACCGTTGAAATCGGGCGAGTCTCTACTTTCAGATGCAACAGGAATTTCTCGAGTTCGTCAACCCTTTCGCGAGATATGAGAGTTTGAAATTAAGGAATGGTTGAGAAGCCATCAAAATTTTCACACGTCTGATACTCGAAACAAATAACTACAATGGCCAAGGGGAAAAATACACATACCGTTGTAATCGGGCGAGTTTCTACTTTCAGATGCAACAGGAATTCCTCGAGTTCGTCAATCCGTTCGCGAGATATGGGAGTTTGGAGTTAAGAGACGGTTGAGATACCATCACAATTTTCGCAATTCTGATGCTAGAAACGAATAACTGGAGTGGCCTAGGGGAAAAGAACACATACCATTGTAATCGGGAGAGTTTCTACTTTCAATGCAGCAGAAATTTTTCGGATTCGTCAATCCGTTCGCGAGTTATAGGAGTTTGGAGTTAAGAGGCGGATGAGAAACCATCAAAATTTTCGCAATTCTGATGCTAGAAACGAATAACTGGAATGGCCTAGGGGAAAAGAACACATACCTTTGTAATCGGGCGAGTATCTGCTTTCAGATGCAACAGGAATTTTTCGAGTTCGTCAATCCGTTCGCGAGATATGGGAGTTTGAAGTTAAGGAATGGTTGAGGAACCATCAAAATTTTCGCAAGTCTGATACTCGAAATCAATAATTACAATTGCATAGGGCAAAAATACACAGACCGTTGTAATCGGGCGAGTACCTGCTTTCAGATGCAACAGGAATTTTTCGAGTTCGTCAACCCGTTCGCGAGATATGGGAGTTTGAAGTTAAGGAATGGTTGAGAAACCATCAAAATTTTCGCAAGTCTGGTACTCGAAACCAATAACTTCAATGGCCAAGGGGAAAAATACACATACCGTTGTAATCGGGCGAGTTTCTACTTTCAGATGCAACAGGAATTCCTCGAGTTCGTCAATCCGTTCGCGAGATATGGGAGTTTGGAGTTAAGAGACGGTTGAGAAACCATCAAGATTTTCGCAATTCTGATGCTAGAAACGACTAACTGGAATGGCCTAGGGGAAAAGAACACACACCTTTGTAATCGGGAGAGTTTCTACTTCTGATGCAAGAAACGAATGACTGGAATGGCCTAGGGGAAAAGAACACATACCGTTGAAATCGGGCGAGTCTCTACTTTCAGATGCAACAGGAATTTCTCGAGTTCGTCAATCCTTTCGCGAGATATGAGAGTTTGAAATTAAGGAATGGTTGAGAAGCCATCAAAATTTTCACACGTCTGATACTCGAAACAAATAACTACAATGGCCAAGGGGAAAAATACACATACCGTTGTAATCGGGCGAGTTTCTACTTTCAGATGCAACAGGAATTCCTCGAGTTCGTCAATCCGTTCGCGAGATATGGGAGTTTGGAGTTAAGAGACGGTTGAGATACCATCACAATTTTCGCAATTCTGATGCTAGAAACGAATAACTGGAGTGGCCTAGGGGAAAAGAACACATACCGTTGCAATCGGGCGAGTTTCTAGTTTCAGATGCAACAGGAATTTCTCGAGTTCGTCAATCCGTTCGCGAAATATGGGAGTTTGGAGTTAAGAGACTGTTGAGAAACCATCTAAATTCTCGCAATTCTGATGCTAGAAACGAATAACTGGAATGGCCTAGGGGAAAAGAACACATACCGTTGCAATCGGGCGAGTTTTTACTTTCAGATGCTACAGGAATTTTTCGGATTCATCAAGCCGCTCGCGAGATATGGGAGTTTGAAGTTTAGGAATGGTTGAGAAACCATCAAAATTTTCGCTGGCGCGATACTCGAAACCTATAACTGGAATGGCCTGGGAAAAGCACACACACCATTGTAATCGGGCGAGTTTCTACTTTCAGATGCAACAGGAATTTCTCAAGTTCGTCAATCCGTTCGCGAGAAATGGGAGTTTGAAGTTAAGGAATGGTTGAGAAACCATCAAAATTTCCGCAAGATTGATACTCGAAACCAATAACTGGAATGGCCTAGGGGAAAAGTACACGCACTATAGTAATCGGGCGGGTTTCTACTTTCAGATGCAACAGGAATATCTCGAGTTCGTCAATCCGTTCGCGATATATGGGAGTTTGTAGTTAAGAGACGGTTGAGAAACCATCAAAATTATCGCAATTCTGATGCTAGAAACGAATAACTGGAATGGACTAGGGGAAAAGCACACACACCGTTGTAATCGGGCGAGTATCTTCTTTCAGATGCAACAGGAATTTCTCCAGTTCGTCAATCCGTTCGCGAGATGTGTGAGTTTGAAGTTAAGGAATGGTTGAGAAAGCATCAAAATCTTCGCAAGTCTGATACTCGAAACCAATAACTACAAAGACCTAGGGGAAAAATACACTTACCGTTGTAATCGGGCGAGTTTCTACTTTCAGATGCAACAGGAGTTTCTCGAGTTCGTCAATCCGTTCGCCAGATATGGGAGTTTGGAGTTAAGAGACGGTTGAGGAACCATCAAAATTTTCGCAATTCTGATGCTAGAAACGAATAACTGGAATGTCCTAGGGGAAAAGAACACATACCGTTGCAATCGGGCGAGTTTCTGGTTTCAGATGCAACAGGAATTTCTCGAGTTCGTCAATCCGTTCGCGAGATATGGGAGTTTGGAGTTAAGAGACGGTTGAGAAACCATCAAAATTTTTGCAATTCTGATGCTAGAAACGAATAACTGGAATGGCCTAGGGGAAAAAACACATACCGTTGCAATCGGGCGAGTTTCTACTTTTAGATGCAACAGGAACTTCTCGAGTTCGTCAATCCGTTCGCGAGAAATGGGAGTTTGATGTTAAGGAATGGTTGGGGACCCATCAAAATTTTCGCAAGTCTGATACTCGAAACCAATAACTACTATTGCCTAGGGGAAAAGAACACATACCTTTGTAATCGGGAGAGTTTCTACTTTCAGATGCAACAGAAATTTTTCGGATTCGTCAATCCGTTCGCGAAATATCGGAGTTTGGACTTAAGAGATGGTTGAGAAACCATCAAAATTTTCGCAATTCTGATGCTAGAAACGAATAACTGGAATTGACTAGGGGAAAAGCACACATACCGTTGTAATCGGCCGAGTTTCTACTCTCAGATGCAACAGGAATTACTCCAGTTCGTCAATCCGTTCGGGAGATGTGGGAGTTTGAAGTTAAGGAATGGTCGAGAAAGCATCAAAATCTTCGCAAGTCTGATGCTAGAAACGAATAACTGGAATGGCCCAGGGGAATTGAACACATACCGTTGCAATCGGGCGAGTTTCTACATTCAGATGCAACAGGAATATCTCGAGTTCGTCAATCCGTTCGCGAGATATGGGAGTTCGAAGTTAAGTAATGGTTGAGAAACCGTCAAAATTTTCGCTGGTCTGATACTCGAAACCTATAACTGGAATGGCCTAGGGGTAAAGCACACACACCATTGTAATCGGGCGAGTTTCTGCTTTCAGATGCAACAGGAATATCTCGAGTTCGTCAATCCGTTCGCGAGATATGGGATTTTGAAGTTAAGGAATGGTTGAGAAACCATCAAAATTTTCGCTGGTCTGATACTCGAAACCTATAACTGGAATGGCCTAGGGGAAAAGCACACAAACCATTATAATCGGGCGAGTTTCTACTTTCAGATGCAACAGGAATTTCTCGAGTACGTCAATCCGTTCGCGAGATATGGGAGTTTGAAGTTAAGGAGTGGTTGAGGAACCATCAAAATTTTCGCAAGTCTGATACTCGAAACCAATAACTACTATCGCCTACGGCAAAAATACACACACCGTTGCAATCGGGCGACTTTCTACTTTCGGATGCAACAGGAATATCTGGAGTTCGTCAATCCGTTCGCGAGATATGGGAGTTAGAAGTTAAGGAATGGTTGAGAAACCATCAAAATTTTCGCAAGTCTGATACTCGAAACCAATAACTGGAATGGCCTATGGGAAAAGTACACACAGCATTGTAATCGTGCGAGTTTCTACTTTCAGATGCAACAGGAATTCCTCGAGTTCGTCTATCCGTTCGCGAGATATGGGAGTTAGAAGTTAAGGAATGATTGAGGAACCATCCAAATTTTCGCAAGTCTGATACTCGAAACCAATAACTACAATGGCCTAGGGGAAAAATACACAGACCGTTGTAATCGTGCGAGTATCTGCTATCAGATGCAACAGGAATTTTTCGAGTTCGTCAATCCGTTCGCGAGATATGGGAGTTTGAAGTTAAGGAATGGTTGAGAAACCATCAAAATTTTCGCTGGTCTGATACTCGAAACCTATAACTGGGATGGCCTAGGGGAAAAGCACACACACCGTTGTAATCGGGCGAGTTTCTACTTTCAGATGCAACAGTTATTTCTCGAGTTGATCAATCCGTTCGCGAGATATGGGAGTTAGAAGTGAAGGAATGGTGTAGAAACCATCAAAATGTTCGCAAGACTGATACTCGAAACCAATAACTGGAATGGCCTAGGGGAAAAGTACACACACCATTGTAATCGGGCGAGATTCTACTTTCAGATGCAACAGGAATTTCTCGAGTACGTCAATCCGTTCGCGAGATATGGGAGTTTGAAGTTAAGGAGTGGTTGAGAAACCATCAAAATTTTCGCAAGTCTGATACTCGAAACCAATAACTACAATGACCTAGGGGAATAGTACACAGACCGTTGTAATCGGGCGAGTATCTGCTTTCAGATGCAACAGGAATTTTTCGAGTTCGTCAATCCGTTCGCGAGATATGGGAGTGTGAAGTTAAGGAATGGTTGAGGAACCATCAAAATTTTCGCAAGTCTGATACTCGTAACCAATAACTACTATTGCATAGGGCAAAAATACACACAGCGTTGCAATCGGGCGACTTTCTACTTTCGGATGCAACAGGAATATCTAGAGTTCGTCAATCCGTTCGCGAGATATGGGAGTTAGAAGTTAAGGAATGGTTGAGAAACCATCAAAATTTTCGCGAGTCTGATACTCGAAATCAGTAACTACTATGGCCTAGGGCGAAAATACACATACCGTTGTAATCGGGCGAGTTTCTGCTTTCAGATGCAACAGGAATTTCTCGAGTTCGTCAATCCGTTCGCGCGATATGGGAGCTTGAAGTTAACGAATGGTTGAGAAACCATCAAAATTTTCGCAAATCTGATAATCGAAACCAATACCTGGAATGGCCGAGGGGAAAAGTACACACACCATTGTAATTGGGCGAGTTCCTACTTTCAAATGCAACAGGAATTTCTCGAGTTCGTCAATCCGTTCGCCACATATGGGAGTTTGAAGTAAAGGAATGGTTGAGAAACCATCAAAATTTTCGCATGTCTGATACTCGAAACCAATAACTGGAATGGCCTAGGGGAAAAGTACACACACCATTGTAATCGGGCAAGTTTCTACTTTCAGATACAAAAGGAATTTCTCGAGATCGTCAATCCGTTCGCGAGATATGGGAGCTTGAAGTTAAGGAATGGTTGAGAAACCATCAAAATTTTCGCAAGTCTGATACTCGAAACCAATGACTACAATGGCCTAGGGGAAAAGTACACACACCATTGTAATCGGGCGAGTTCCTGCCTTCAGATGCAATAGGAATTTCTCGAGTTCGTCAATCCGTTCGCGAGATATGGGAGTTTGAAGTTAAGGAATGGTTGAGAAACAATCAAATATTACGCAAGTCTGATACACGAAACCAATAACCGGAATGGCCTAGGGGAAAAGTACACACACCATTGTAATCGGGCGAGTTTCTACTTTCAGATGCAACAGGAATTTCTCGAGTTCGTCAATCCGTTCGCGAGATATGGGAGTTTGAAGTTAAGGAATGGTTGAGAAACCATCAAAGTTTTCGCAAGTCTGATACTCGAAAGCAATACCTACAATGGCCTAGGGGAAAAATACACATACCATTGTAAACGGGCGAGTTTCTGCTCTCAGATGCAACAGGAATTTCTCGAGTTCGTCAATCAGTTCGCGAGATATGGGAGTTTGAAGTTATGGAATGGTTGAGAAACCATCAAAATTTTCGCAAGTCTCATACTCGAAACCAATAACTGGAATGGCCTAGGGAAAAAGGACACACAACCATTGTAATCGGGCAAGTTTCTACTTTCAGATGCAACAGGAATTTCTCGAGTTCGTCACTCCGTTCGCGAGATATGAGAGTTTGAAGTTAAGGAATGGTTGAGAAACCATCAAAATTTTCGGAATCTGATACTCGAAGCCATTAATTACTATGGTCTAGGGCAAAAATACACATACCGTTGTAAACGGGCGAGTGTCTGCTTTCAGATGCAACAGGAATTTCTCGAGTTCGTGAATCCGTTCGCGAGATATGGGAGTTTGAAGTTATGGAATGGTTGGGAAACCATCAAAATTTTCGCAAGTCTGATACTCGAAACCAATAACGGGAATGGCCTAGGGGAAAAGTACACACACCATTCTAATCGGGGGAGTTTCTACTTTCAGATGCAACAGGAATTTCTCGAGTTCGTGAATCCGTTCGCGAGATATGCGAGTTTGAAGTTATGGAATGGTTGAGAAACCATCAAAATTTTCGCAAGTCTGATACTCGAAACAAATAACTACTATGGCCTAGGGCAAAAATGCATAAACCGCTGTAATCGGGCGAGTTTCTGCTTTCAGATGCAACAGGAATTTCTCTAGTTCGTCAATCCGCTCGCATATATGGGAGTTTGAAGTTATGGAATGGTTGAGAAACCATCAAAATTTTCGCAAGTCTGATACTCGAAACCAATAACTGGAATGGCCTAGGGGAAAAGTACACACACCATTGTAATCGGGCAAGTTTCTACTTTCAGATGCAACAGGAATTTCTCGAGTTCGTTAATCCGTCCGCGAGATATGGGAGTTTGAAGTTAAGGAATGGTTGAGAAACCATCAAAGTTTTCGCAAGTCTGGTACTCGAAAGCAATCACTACAATGGCCTAGGGGAAAAATACAAATACCGTTGTAATCGGGCGAGTTTCTGCTTTCAGATGCAACAGGAATTTCTCGAGTTCGTCAATCCGTTCCCATATATTGGAGATTGAAGTTAAGGAATGGTTGAGAAACCATCAAAATTTTCGGTATCTGATACTCGAAGCCATTAATTACTATGGTCTAGGTCAAAAATACTCATGCCGTTGTAATCGGGCGAGTCTCTGCTTTCAGATTCAACAGGAATTACTCGAGTTCGTCAATCCGTTCGCGAGATATGCGAGTTTGAAATTAAGGAATGGTTGAGAAACCATCAAAATTTTCGCAAGTCTGATACTCGAAACGAATAACTGGAATGGGTTAGGGGAAAAGTACACACACCATTCTAATCGGGGGAGTTTCTGCTTTCAGATGCAACAGGAATTTCTCGAGTTCGTCAATCCGTTCGCGAGATATGGGAGTTTGAAGTTAAGGAATGGTTGAGAAACCATCAAAATTTTCGCAAGTCTGATACTCGAAACCAATAACAACTGTGGCCTAGGGCAAAAATACACATACCGTTGTAAACGGGCGAGTGTCTGCTTTCAGATGCAACAGGAATTTCTCGAGTTCGTCTATCCGTTCGCGAGATATGGGAGCTTGAAGTCATGGAACTGTTGTGAAACCACCAAAATTTTCGCTGCTCTGATACTCGAAACCGATAACTGGAATGGCCTAGGGGAGAAATACACATACCGTTGTAATCGGGCGAGTTTCTACTTTCAGTTGCATTAGGAATTTCTCGAGTTCGTCAATCCGTTCGCGAGATATGGGAGTTTGAAGTTAAGGAATGGTTGAGAAACCATCAAAGTTTTCGCAAGTCTGATACTCGAAAGCAATAACTACTGTGGCCTAGGGAAAAAATACACATACCGTTGTAAACGGGCGAGTGTCTGCTTTCAGATGCAACAGGAATTTCTCGAGTTCGTCTATCCGTTCGCGAGATATGGGAGCTTGAAGTCATGGAACTGTTGTGAAACCACCAAAATTTTCGCTGCTCTGATACTCGAAACCGATAACTGGAATGGCCTAGGGGAAAAGTACACAAACCATTGTAATCGGGCAAGTTTCTACTTTCAGATGCAACAGGAATTTCTCGAATTCGTCAATCCGTTCGCGAGATATGGGAGTTTGAAGTTAAGGAATGGTTGAGAAACCATCAAAATTTTCGCAAGTCTGATACTCGAAACCAATAACTACTATGGTCTAGAGCAAAAATACACATACCGTTGTAATCGGGCGAGTTTCAACTTTCAGATGCAACAGGAATTTCTTGAGTTCTTCAGCCGGTTCGCGAGATATGGGAGTTTGACTTTAAGGAATGGTTGAGAGTCCATTAAAATTTTCGCAAGTCTGATACTCGAAACAAATAACTGCAATGGCCTAGGGGAAAAGTACACACTCCACTGTAATCGGGCGAGTTTCTGCCTTCAGATGCAATAGGAATTTCTCGAGTTCGTCAATCCGTTCGCGAGATATGGGAGTTTGAAGTTAAGGAATTGTTGAGAAACAATCAAAAATTTCGCAAGTCTGATACACGAAACCAATAACTGGAATGGCCTAAGGGAAAAGTACACACACCATTGTAATCGGGCGAGTTTCTACTTTCAGATGCAACAGGAATTTCTCGAGTTCGTCAATCCGTTCGCGAGATATGGGAGTTTGAAGTTAAGGAATGGTTGAGAAACCATCAAAGTTTTCGCAAGTCTGATACTCGAAAGCAATACCTACAATGGCCTAGGGGAAAAATACACATACCATTGTAAACGGGCGAGTTTCTGCTTTCAGATGCAACAGGAATTTCTCTAGTTCGTCAATCCGTTCGCATATATGGGAGTTTGAAGTTATGGAATGGTTGAGAAACCATCAAAATTTTCGCAAGTCTGATACTCGAAACCAATAACTGCAATGGCCTAGGGGAAAAGTACACACACCATTCTAATCGGGGGAGTTTCTACTTTCAGATGCAACAGGAATTTCTCGAGTTCGTCAATCCGTTCGCGAGATATGGCAGTTTGAAGTTAAGGAATGGTTGAGAAACCATCAAAATTTTCGCAAGTCTGACACTCGAAACCCATAACTGGAATGGCCTAGGGGAAAAGTACACACACCATTGTAATCGGGCAAGTTTCTACTTTCAGATGCTACAGGAATTTCTCGAGTTCGTCAATCCGTTCGCGAGATATGAGAGCTTGTAGTTAAGGAATGGTTGAGAAACCATCAAAATTTTCGGAATCTGATACTCGAAGCCATTAATTACTATGGTCTAGGGCAAAAACACTCATGCCGTTGTAATCGGGCGAGTCTCTGCTTTCAGATTCAACAGGAATTACTCGAGTTCGTCAATCCGTTCGCGAGATATGCGAGTTTGAAGTTATGGAATGGTTGAGAAACCATCAAAATTTTCGCAAGTCTGATACTCGAAACAAATAACTACTATGGCCTAGGGCAAAAATGCATAAACCGCTGTAATCGGGCGAGTTTCTGCTTTCAGATGCAACAGGAATTTCTCTAGTTCGTCAATCCGTTCGCATATATGGGAGTTTGAAGTTATGGAATGGTTGAGAAACCATCAAAATTTTCGCAAGTCTGATACTCGAAACCAATAACTGGAATGGCCTAGGGGAAAAGTACACACACCATTCTAATCGGGGGAGTTTCTACTTTCAGATGCAACAGGAATTTCTCGAGTTCGTCAATCCGTTCGCGAGATATGGCAGTTTGAAGTTAAGGAATTGTTGAGAAACCATCAAAATTTTCGCAAGTCTGACACTCGAAACCCATAACTGGAATGGCCTAGGGGAAAAGTACACACACCATTGTAATCGGGCAAGTTTCTACTTTCAGATGCTACAGGAATTTCTCGAGTTCGTCAATCCGTTCGCGAGATATGAGAGCTTGTAGTTAAGGAATGGTTGAGAAACCATCAAAATTTTCGGAATCTGATACTCGAAGCCATTAATTACTATGGTCTAGGGCAAAAACACACATGCCGTTGTAATCGGGCGAGTCTCTGCTTTCAGATTCAACAGGAATTACTCGAGTTCGTCAATCCGTTCGCGAGATATGGGAGTTTGAAGTTAAGGAATGGTTGAGAAACCATCAAAGTTTTCGCAAGTCTGATACTCGAAAGCAATACCTACAATGGCCTAGGGGAAAAATACACGTACCATTGTAAACGGGCGAGTTTCTGCTCTCAGATGCAACAGGAATTTCTCGAGTTCGTCAATCAGTTCGCGAGATATGGGAGTTTGAAGTTATGGAATGGTTGAGAAACCATCAAAATTTTCGCAAGTCTGATACTCGAAACCAATAACTGGAATGGCCTAGGGAAAAAGGACACACAACCATTGTAATCGGGCAAGTTTCTACTTTCAGATGCAACAGGAATTTCTCGAGTTGGTCACTCCGTTCGCTAGATATGAGAGTTTGAAGTTAAGGAATGGTTGAGAAACCATCAAAATTTTCGGAATCTGATACTCGAAACCAATAACTACTTTGGTCCATGGCAAAAATACCCATACCGTTGTAATCGGGCGAGTTTCTGCTTTCAGATGCAACAGGAATTTCTCGAGTTCGTCAATCCGTTCGCGAGATATGCGACTTTGAAATTGAGGAATGGTTGAGAAACCATCAAAATTTTCGCAAGTCTTATACTCGAAACCAATAACTACTATGGCCTAGGGCAAAAATGCATAAACCGCTGTAATCGGGCGAGTTTCTGCTTTCAGATGCAACAGGAATTTCTCTAGTTCGTCAATCCGTTCGCATATATGGGAGTTTGAAGTTATGGAATGGTTGAGAAACCATCAAAATTTTCGCAAGTCTGATACTCGAAACCAATAACTGCAATGGCCTAGGGGAAAAGTACACACACCATTCTAATCGGGGGAGTTTCTACTTTCAGATGCAACAGGAATTTCTCGAGTTCGTCAATCCGTTCGCGAGATATGGCAGTTTTGAAGTTAAGGAATGGTTGAGAAACCATCAAAATTTTCGCAAGTCTGACACTCGAAACCCATAACTGGAATGGCCTAGGGGAAAAGTACACACACCATTGTAATCGGGCAAGTTTCTACTTTCAGATGCTACAGGAATTTCTCGAGTTCGTCAATCCGTTCGCGAGATATGAGAGCTTGTAGTTAAGGAATGGTTGAGAAACCATCAAAATTTTCGGAATCTGATACTCGAAGCCATTAATTACTATGGTCTAGGCAAAAACACACATGCCGTTGTAATCGGGCGAGTCTCTGCTTTCAGATTCAACAGGAATTACTCGAGTTCGTCAATCCGTTCGCGAGATATGCGAGTTTGAAGTTATGGAATGGTTGAGAAACCATCAAAATTTTCGCAAGTCTGATACTCGAAACAAATAACTACTATGGCCTAGGGCAAAAATGCATAAACCGCTGTAATCGGGCGAGTTTCTGCTTTCAGATGCAACAGGAATTTCTCTAGTTCGTCAATCCGTTCGCATATATGGGAGTTTGAAGTTATGGAATGGTGAGAAACCATCAAAATTTTCGCAAGTCTGATACTCGAAACCAATAACTGGAATGGCCTAGGGGAAAAATACAAATACCGTTTTAATCGGGCCAGTTCTGCTTTCAGATGCAACAGGAATTTCTCGAGTTCGTCAATCCGTTCGCGAGATATGGAAGTTTGAAGATAAGGAATGGTTAAGAAACCATCAAAATTTTCGCATGTCTTATACGCGAAACCAATAACTACTATGGCCTGGGGCAAAAATGCACATCCCGTTGTAATCGGGCGAGTTTCTGCTTTCAGATGCAACAGGAATTTCTCGAGTTCGCCAATCGTTCGCGAGATATGGGAGTTTGAAGTTAGGAATGGTTGAGAAACCATCAAAGTTTTCGCAAGTCTGATACTCGAAAGCAATACCTACAATGGCCTAGGGAAAAATACACGTACCATTGTAAACGGGCGAGTTTCTGCTCTCAGATGCAACAGGAATTTCTCGAGTTCGTCAATCAGTTCGCGAGATATGGAGTTTGAAGTTATGGAATGGTTGGAGAAACCATGCAAAATTTTCGCAAGTCTGATACTCGAAACCAATAACTGGAATGGCCTAGGGAAAAAGGACACACAACCATTGTAATCGGGCAAGTTTCTACTTTCAGATGCCAACAGGAATTTCGTCGAGTTGGTCACTCCGTTCGCGAGATATGAGAGTTTTGAAGTTAAGGAATGGTGAGAAACCATCAAAATTTTCGGAATCTGATACTCGAAACCAAATAACTACTTTGGTCCATGGCAAAAATACCCATACCGTTGTAATCGGGCGAGTTTCTGCTTTCAGATGCAACAGGAATTTCTCGAGTTCGTCAATCCGTTCGCGAGATATGCGACTTTGAAATTGAGGAATGGTTGAGAAACCATCAAAATTTTCGCAAGTCTTATACTCGAAACCAATAACTACTATGGCCTAGGGCAAAAATGCATAAACCGCTGTAATCGGGCGAGTTTCTGCTTTCAGATGCAACAGGAATTTCTCTAGTTCGTCAATCCGTTCGCATATATGGGAGTTTGAAGTTATGGAATGGTTGAGAAACCATCAAAATTTTCGCAAGTCTGATACTCGAAAACCAATAACTGCAATGGCCTAGGGGAAAAGTACACACACCATTCTAATCGGGGGAGTTTCTACTTTCAGATTCAACAGAATTTCTCGAGTTCGTCAATCCGTTCGCGAGATATGGCAGTTTGAAGTTAAGGAATGGTTGAGAAACCATCAAAATTTTCGCAAGTCTGACACTCGAAACCCATAACTGGAATGGCCTAGGGAAAAGCACACACCATTGTAATCGGGCAAGTTTCTACTTTCAGATGCTACAGGAATTTCTCGAGTTCGTCAATCCGTTCGCGAGATATGAGAGCTTGTAGTTAAGGAATGGTTGAGAAACCATCAAAATTTTCGGAATCTGATACTCGAAGCCATTAATTACTATGGTCTAGGGCAAAACACACATGCCGTTGTAATCGGGCGAGTCTCTGCTTTCAGATTCAACAGGAATTACTCGAGTTCGTCAATCCGTTCGCGAGATATGCGAGTTGAAGTTATGGAATGGTTGAGAAACCATCAAAATTTTCGCAAGTCTGGTACTCGAAACAAATAACTACTATGGCCTAGGGCAAAAATGCATAAACGCTGTAATCGGGCGAGTTTCTGCTTTCAGATGCAACAGGAATTTCTCTAGTTCGTCAATCCGTTCGCATATATGGGAGTTTGAAGTTATGGAATGGGTGAGAAACCATCAAAATTTTCGCAAGTCGATACTCGAAACCAATAACTGGAATGGCCTAGGGGACAAAAATACAAATACCGTTTTAATCGGGCCAGTTTCTGCTTTCAGATGCAACAGGAATTCTCGAGTTCGTCAATCCGTTCGCGAGATATGGAAGTTTGAAGATAAGGAATGGTTAAGAAACCATCAAAATTTTCGCATGTCTTATACGCGAAACCATATAACTACTATGGCCTGGGGCAAAAATGCACATCCCGTTGTAATCGGGCGAGTTTCTGCTTTCAGATGCAACAGGAATTTCTCGAGTTCGTCAATCCGTTCCCATATATGGGAGTTTGAAGTTAAGGAATGGTTGAGAAACCAACAAAATTTTCGGAATCTGATACTCGAAGCCATTAATTACTATGGTCTAGGGCAAAAATACACATGCCGTTGTAATCGGGCGAGTCTCTGCTTTCAGATTCAACAGGAATTACACGAGTTCGTCAATCCGTTCGCGAGATATGCGAGTTTGAAATTAAGGAATGGTTGAAAAACCATCAAAATTTTCGCAAGTCTGATACTCGAAACGAATAACTGGAATGGGTTAGGGGAAAAGTACACACACCATTCTAATCGGGGGAGTTTCTATTTTCAGATGCAACAGGAATTTCTCGAGTTCGTCAATCCGTTCGCGAGATAAGGGAGTTTGAAGTTAAGGAATGGTTGAGAAACCATCAAAATTTTCGCAAGTCTGATACTCGAAACCAATAACTGGAATGGCCTAGGGGAAAAGTACACACACCATTGTAATCGGGCAAGTTTCTACTTTCAGATGCAACAGGAATTTCTCGAGTTCGTCAGTCCGTTCGCATATATGGGAGTTTGAAGTTATGGAATGGTTGAGAAACCATCAAAATTTTCGCGGGTCTGATACTAGAAACCAATAACTACTATGGCCGAGGGCAAGAATACACATACCATTGTAAACGGGCGAGTTTCTGCTTTCAGATGCAACAGGAATTTCTCGAGTTCGTCAATCCGTTCGCGAGATATGGGAGTTTGAAGTTAAGGAATGGTTGAGAAACCATCAAAGTTTTCGCAAGTCTGATACTCGAAAGCAATACCTACAATGGCCCAGGGAAAAAATACACATACCGTTGTAATCGGGCGAGTTTCTACTTTCAGTTGCAACAGGAATTTCTCGAGTTCGTCAATCCGTTCGCGAGATATGGGAGTTTGAAGTTAAGGAATGGTTGAGAAACCATCAAAATTTTCGCAAGTCTGATACTCGAAACCAATAACTGCAATGGCCTAGGGGAAAAGTACACACACCATTCTAATCGGGGGAGTTTCTACTTTCAGATGCAACAGGAATTTCTCGAGTTCGTCAATCCGTTCGCGAGATATGCGAGTTTGAAATTAAGGAATGGTTGAGAAACCATCAAAATTTTCGCAAGTCTGATACTCGAAACCAATAACTACTGTGGCCTAGGGCAAAAATACACATAACGTTGTAAACGGGCGAGTGTCTGCTTTCAGATGCAACAGGAATTTCTCGAGATCGTCAATCCGTTCGCGAGATATGGTAGCTTGAAGTCATGGAACTGTTGTGAAACCACCAAAACTTTCGCTGCTCTGATACTCGAAACCGATAACTGGAATGGCCTAGGGGAGAAATACACATACCGTTGTAATCGGGCGAGTTTCTACTTTCAGTTGCAACAGGAATTTCTCGAGTTCGTCAATCCGTTCGCGAGATATGGGAGTTTGAAGTTAAGGAATGGTTGAGAAACCATCAAAGTTTTCGCAAGTCTGATACTCGAAAGCAATACCTACAATGGCCCAGGGAAAAAATACACATACCATTGTAAACGGGCGAGTTTCTGCTTTCAGATGCAACAGGAATTTCTCGAGTTCGTCAATCCGTTCGCGAGATATGGGAGTTTGAAGTTATGGAATGGTTGAGAAACCATCAAAATTTTCGCAAGTCTGATACTCGAAACCAATAACTGGAATGGCCTAGGGGAAAAGTACACAAACCATTGTAATCGGGCAAGTTTCTACTTTCAGATGCAACAGGATTTTCTCGAATTCGTCAATCCGTTCGCGAGATATGGGAGTTTGAAGTTAAGGAATGGTTGAGAAACCATCAAAATTTTCGCAAGTCTGATACTCGAAACCAATAACTACTATGGTCTAGAGCAAAAATACACATACCGTTGTAATCGGGCGAGTTTCAACTTTCAGATGCAACAGGAATTTCTCGAGTTCTTCAGCCGGTTCGCGAGATATGGGAGTTTGAATTTAAGGAATGGTTGAGAGTCCATTAAAATTTTCGCAAGTCTGATACTCGAAACAAATAACTGCAGTGGCCTAGGGGAAAAGTACACACACCACTGTAATCGGGCGAGTTTCTGCCTTCAGATGCAATAGGAATTTCTCGAGTTCGTCAATCCGTTCGCGAGATATGGGAGTTTGAAGATAAGGAATTGTTGAGAAACAATCAAAAATTTCGCAAGTCTGATACACGAAACCAATGACTGGAATGGCCTCAGGGAAAAGTACACACACCATTGTAATCGGGCGAGTTTCTACTTTCAGATGCAACAGGAATTTCTCGAGTTCGTCAATCCGTTCGCGAGATATGGGAGTTTGAAGTTAAGGAATGGTTGAGAAACCATCAAAGTTTTCGCAAGTCTGATACTCGAAAGCAATACCTACAATGGCCTAGGGGAAAAATACACATACCATTGTAAACGGGCGAGTTTCTGCTCTCGGATGCAACAGGAATTTCTCGAGTTCGTCAATCAGTTCGCGAGATATGGGAGTTTGAAGTTATGGAATGGTTGAGAAACCATCAAAATTTTCGCAAGTCTGATACTCGAAGCCAATAACTGGAATGGCCTAGGGAAAAAGGACACACAACCATTGTAATCGGGCAAGTTTCTACTTTCAGATGCAACAGGAATTTCTCGAGTTCGTCACGCCGTTCGCGAGATATGAGAGTTTGAAGTTAAGGAATGGTTGAGAAACCATCAAAATTTTCGGAATCTGATACTCGAAACCAATAACTACTATGGTCCAGGGCAAAAATACCCATACCGTTGTAATCGGGCGAGTTTCTGCTTTCAGATGCAACAGGAATTTCTCGAGTTCGTCAATCCGTTCGCGAGATATGCGACTTTGAAATTGAGGAATGGTTGAGAAACCATCAAAATTTTCGCAAGTCTTATACTCGAAACCAATAACTACTATGGCCTAGGGCAAAAATGCACATACCGTTGTAATCAGGCGAGTTTCAACTTTCAGATGCAACAGGAATTTCTCGAGTTCTTCAGCCGGTTCGCGAGATATGGGAGTTTGAATTTAAGGAATGGTTGAGAGTCCATTAAAATTTTCGCAAGTCTGATACTCGAAACCAATAACTGCAATGGCCTAGGGGAAAAGTACACACACCATTCTAATCGGGGGAGTTTCTACTTTCAGATTCAACAGGAATTACTCGAGTTCGTCAATCCGTTCGCGAGATATGCGAGTTTGAAGTTATGGAATGGTTGAGAAACCATCAAAATTTTCGCAAGTCTGATACTCGAAACAAATAACTACTATGGCCTAGGGCAAAAATGCATAAACCGCTGTAATCGGGCGAGTTTCTGCTTTCAGATGCAACAGGAATTTCTCTAGTTCGTCAATCCGTTCGCATATATGGGAGTTTGAAGTTATGGAATGGTTGAGAAACCATCAAAATTTTCGCAAGTCTGATACTCGAAACCAATAACTGGAATGGCCTAGGGGAAAAGTACACACACCATTGTAATCGGGCAAGTTTCTACTTTCAGATGCAACAGGAATTTCTCGAGTTCGTTAATCCGTCCGCGAGATATGGGAGTTTGAAGTTAAGGAATGGTTGAGAAACCATCAAAGTTTTCGCAAGTCTGGTACTCGAAAGCAATCACTACAATGGCCTAGGGGAAAAATACAAATACCGTTTTAATCGGGCCAGTTTCTGCTTTCAGATGCAACAGGAATTTCTCGAGTTCGTCAATCGGTTCGCGAGATATGGAAGTTTGAAGTTAAGGAATGGTTAAGAAACCATCAAAACTTTCGCATGTCTTATACTCGAAACCAATAACTACTATGGCTTGGGGCAAAAATGCACATCCCGTTGTAATCGGGCGAGTTTCTGCTTTCAGATGCAACAGGAATTTCTCGAGTTCGTCAATCCGTTCCCATATATGGGAGTTTGAAGTTAAGGAATGGTTGAGAAACCAACAAAATTTTCGGAATCTGATACTCGAAGCCATTAAATACTATGGTCTAGGGCAAAAATACACATGCCGTTGTAATCGGGCGAGTCTCTGCTTTCAGATTCAACAGGAATTACTCGAGTTCGTCAATCTGTTCGCGAGATATGCGAGTTTGAAGTTAAGGAATGGTTGAGAAACCATCAAAATTTTCGCAAGTCTGATACTCGAAACGAATAACTGGAATGGGTTAGGGGAAAAGTACACACACCATTCTAATCGGGGGAGTTTCTATTTTCAGATGCAACAGGAATTTCTCGAGTTCGTCAATCCGTTCGCGAGATATGGGAGTTTGAAGTTAAGGAATGGTTGAGAAACCATCAAAATTTTCGCAAGTCTGATACTCGAAACCAATAACTGGAATGGCCTAGGGAAAAGTACACACACCACTGTAATCGGGCAAGTTTCTACTTTCAGATGCAACAGGAATTTCTCGAGTTCGTCAATCCGTTCGCGAGATATGGGAGTTTGAAGTTATGGAATGGTTGAGAAACCATCAAAATTTTCGCAAGTCTGATTCTCGAAACCAATAACTACTGTGGCCTAGGGCAAAAATACACATACCGTTGTAAACGGGCGAGTGTCTGCTTTCAGATGCAACAGGAATTTCTCGAGTTCGTCAATCCGTTCGCGAGATATGGGAGCTTGAAGTCATGGAACTGTTGTGAAACCACCAAAACTTTCGCTGCTCTGATACTCGAAACCGATAACTGGAATGGCCTAGGGGAGAAATACACATACCGTTGTAATCGGGCGAGTTTCTACTTTCAGTTGCAACAGGAATTTCTCGAGTTCGTCAGTCCGTTCGCGAGATATGGGAGTTTGAAGTTAAGGAATGGTTGAGAAACCATCAAGGTTTTCGCAAGTCTGATACTCGAAAGCAATACCTACAATTGCCCAGGGAAAAAATACACATACCATTGTAAACGGGCAAGTTTCTGCTTTCAGATGCAACAGGAATTTCTCGAGTTCGTCAATCCGTTCGCGAGATATGGGAGTTTGAAGTTATGGAATGGTTGAGAAACCATCAAAATTTTCGCAAGTCTGATACTCGAAATCAATAAGTGGAATGGCCTAGGGGAAAAGTACACACACCATTCTAATCGGGGGAGTGTCTACTTTCAGATGCAACAGGAATTTCTCGAGTTCGTCAATCCGTTCGCATATATGGGAGTTTGAAGTTTTGGAATGGTTGAGAAACCATCAAAATTTTCGCAAGTCTGATACTAGAAACCAATAACTACTACGGCCGAGGGCAAGAATACAAATACCATTGTAAACGGGCAAGTTTCTGCTTTCAGATGCAACAGGAATTTCTCGAATTCGTCAATCCGTTCGCGAGATATGGGAGTTTGAAGTTAAGGAATGGTTGAGAAGCCATCAAAATTTTCGCAAGTCTGATACTCGAAACCAATAACTACTATGGTCTAGAGCAAAAATACACATACCGTTGTAATCGGGCGAGTTTCAACTTTCAGATGCAACAGGAATTTCTCGAGTTCTTCAGCCGGTTCGCGAGATATGGGAGTTTGAATTTAAGGAATGGTTGAGAGTCCATTAAAATTTTCGCAAGTCTGATACTCGAAACAAATAACTGCAATGGCCTAGGGGAAAAGTACACACACCACTGTAATCGGGCGAGTTTCTGCCTTCAGATGCAACAGGAATTTCTCGAATTCGTCAATCCGTTCGCGAGATATGCGAGTTTGAAGTTAAGGAATGGTTGAGAAACCATCAAAATTTTCGCATGTCTTATACTCGACACCAATAACTACTGTGGCCTAGGGCAAAAATACACATACCGTTGTAAACGGGCGAGTGTCTGCTTTCAGATGCAACAGGAGTTTCTCGAGTTCGTCAATCCGTTCGCGAGATATGGGAGTTTGAAGTTAAGGAATGGTTGAGAAACCATCAAAATTTTCGCAAGTCTGATACTCGAAACCAATAACTGCAATGGCCTAGGGGAAAAGTACACACAGCATTCTAATCGGGGGAGTGTCTACTTTCAGATGCAACAGGAATTTCTCGAGTTCGTCAATCCGTTCGCATATATGGGAGCTTGAAGTTATGGAATGGTTGAGAAACCATCAAAATTTTCGCAAGTCTGATTCTCGAAACCAATAACTACTGTGGTCTAGGGCAAAAATACACATACCGTTGTAAACGGGCGAGTGTCTGCTTTCAGATGCAACTGGAATTTCTCGAGTTCGTCAATCCGTTCGCGAGATATGGGAGTTTGAAGTTAAGGAATGGTTGAGAAACCATCAAAATTTTCGCATGTCTTATACTCGACACCAATAACTACTATGGCCTAGGGCAAAAATGCACGTCCCGTTGTAAACGGGCGAGTGTCTGCTTTCAGATGCAACAGGAATTTCTCGAGTTCGTCAATCCGTTCGCATATATGGGAGTTTGAAGTTATGGAATGGTTGAGAAACCATCAAAATTTTCGCAAGTCTGATACTCGAAAGCAATAAATACAATGGCCTAGGGTAAAATACACATACCGTTGTAAACGGGCGAGTTTCTGCTTTCAGATGCAACAGGAATTTCTCGAGTTCGTCAATCCGTTCGCGAGATATGCGAGTTTGAAGTTAAGGAATGGTTGAGAAACCATCAAAATTTTCGCATGTCTTATACTCGACACCAATAACTACTATGGCCTAGGGCAAAAATGCACATCCCGTTGTAATCGGGCGAGTTTCTGCTTTCAGATGCAACAGGAATTTCTCGAGTTCGTCAATCCGTTCGCATATATGGGAGTTTGAACTTATGGAATGGTTGAGAAACCATCAAAATTTTCGCAAGTCTGATTCTCGAAACCAATAACTACTTTGGCCTAGGGCAAAAATACACATACCGTTGTAAACGGGCGAGTGTCTGCTTTCAGATGCAACAGGAATTTCTAGAGTTCGTCAATCCGTTCGCAAGATATGGGAGTTTGAAGTTATGGAATGGTTGGGAAACCATCAAAATTTTCGCAAGTCTGATACTCGAAACCAATAACTGGAATGGCCTAGGGGAAAAGTACACACACCATTGTAATCGGGCAAGTTTCTACTTTCAGATGCAACAGGAATTTCTCGAGTTCGTCAATCCGTTCGCGAGATATGAGAGCTTGAAGTTAAGGAATGGTTGAGAAACCATCAAAATTTTCGGAATCTGATACTCGAAGCCATTAATTACTATGGTCTAGGGCAAAAATACACATGCCGTTGTAATCGGGCGAGTCTCTGCTTTCAGATTCAACAGGAATTACTCGAGTTCGTCAATCCGTTCGCGAGATATGCGAGTTTGAAGTTATGGAATGGTTGAGAAACCATCAAAATTTTCGCAAGTCTGATACTCGAAACAAATAACTACTATGGCCTAGGGCAAAAATGCATAAACCGCTGTAATCGGGCGAGTTTCTGCTTTCAGATGCAACAGGAATTTCTCTAGTTCGTCAATCCGTTCGCATATATGGGAGTTTGAAGTTATGGAATGGTTGAGAAACCATCAAAATTTTCGCAAGTCTGATACTCGAAACCAATAACTGGAATGGCCTAGGGGAAAAGTACACACACCATTGTAATGGGGCAAGTTTCTACTTTCAGATACAAAAGGAATTTCTCGAGATCGTCATTCCGTTCGCGAGATATGGGAGCTTGAAGTTAAGGAATGGTTGAGAAACCATCAAAATTTTCGCAAGTCTGATACTCGAAACCAATGACTACAATGGCCTAGGGGAAAAGTACACACACCATTGTAATCGGGCGAGTTCCTGCCTTCAGATGCAATAGGAATTTCTCGAGTTCGTCAATCCGTTCGCGAGATATGGGAGTTTGAAGTTAAGGAATGGTTGAGAAACAATCAAATATTACGCAAGTCTGATACACGAAACCAATAACCGGAATGGCCTAGGAGAAAAGTACACACACCATTGTAATCGGGCGAGTTTCTGCTTTCAGATGCAACAGGAATTTCTCGAGTTCGTCAATCCGTTCGCGAGATATGGGAGTTTGAAGTTAAGGAATGGTTGAGAAACCATCAAAATTTTCGCATGTCTTATACTCGACACCAATAACTACTATGGCCTAGGGCAAAAATGCACGTCCCGTTGTAAACGGGCGAGTGTCTGCTTTCAGATGCAACAGGAATTTCTCGAGTTCGTCAATCCGTTCGCATATATGGGAGTTTGAAGTTAAGGAATGGTTGAGAAACCATCAAAATTTTCGCAAGTCTGATACTCGAAAGCAATAAATACAATGGCCTAGGGTAAAATACACATACCGTTGTAAACGGGCGAGTTTCTGCTTTCAGATGCAACAGGAATTTCTCGAGTTCGTCAATCCGTTCGCGAGATATGCGAGTTTGAAGTTAAGGAATGGTTGAGAAACCATCAAAATTTTCGCATGTCTTATACTCGACACCAATAACTACTATGGCCTAGGGCAAAAATGCACATCCCGTTGTAATCGGGCGAGTTTCTGCTTTCAGATGCAACAGGAATTTCTCGAGTTCGTCAATCCGTTCGCATATATGGGAGTTTGAAGTTATGGAATGGTTGAGAAACCATCAAAATTTTCGCAAGTCTGATTCTCGAAACCAATAACTACTTTCGCCTAGGGCAAAAATACACATACCGTTGTAAACGGGCGAGTGTCTGCTTTCAGATGCAACAGGAATTTCTAGAGTTCGTCAATCCGTTCGCGAGATATGGGAGTTTGATGTTATGGAATGGTTGGGAAACCATCAAAATTTTCGCAAGTCTGATACTCGAAACCAATAACTGGAATGGCCTAGGGGAAAAGTTCACACACCATTGTAATCGGGCAAGTTTCTACTTTCAGATGCAACAGGAATTTCTCGAGTTCGTCAATCCGTTCGCGAGATATGAGAGCTTGAAGTTAAGGAATTGTTGAGAAACCATCAAAATTTTCGGAATCTGATACTCGAAGCCATTAATTACTATGGTCTAGGGCAAAAATACACATGCCGTTGTAATCGGGCGAGTCTCTGCTTTCAGATTCAACAGGAATTACTCGAGTTCGTCAATCCGTTCGCATATATGGGAGTTTGAAGTTATGGAATGGTTGAGAAACCATCAAAATTTTCGCAAGTCTGATACTCGAAACCAATAACTGGAATGGCCTAGGGGAAAAGTACACACACCATTGTAATCGGGCAAGTTTCTACTTTCAGATACAAAAGGAATTTCTGGAGATCGTCAATCCGTTCGCGAGATATGGGAGCTTGAAGTTAAGGAATGGTTGAGAAACCATCAAAATTTTCGCAAGTCTGATACTCGAAACCAATGACTACAATGGCCTAGGGGAAAAGTACACACACCATTGTAATCGGGCGAGTTCCTGCCTTCAGATGCAATAGGAATTTCTCGAGTTCGTCAATCCGTTCGCGAGATATGGGAGTTTGAAGTTAAGGAATGGTTGAGAAACAATCAAATATTACGCAAGTCTGATACACGAAACCAATAACCGGAATGGCCTAGGGGAAAAGTACACACACCATTGTAATCGGGCGAGTTTCTGCTTTCAGATGCAACAGGAATTTCTCGAGTTCGTCAATCCGTTCGCGAGATATGCGAGTTTGAAATTGAGGAATGGTTGAGAAACCATCAAAATTTTCGCAAGTCTGATACTCGAAACCAATAACTACAATGGCCTAGGGGAAAAATTCACATACCGTTGTAATCGGGCGAGTGTCTACTTTCAGATGCAACAGGAATTTCTCGAGTTCTTCAGCCGGTTCGCGAGATATGAGAGTTTGAAGTTAAGGAATGGTTGAGAAACCATCAAAATTTTTGCAAGTCTGATACTCGAAACCAATAACTGGAATGGCCTTGGGGAAAAGTACACACACCGTTGTAATCGGGCAAGTTTCTACTTTCAGATGCAACAGGAATTTCTCGAGTTCGTCAATCCGTTCGCGAGATATGGGAGTTTGAAGTTAAGGAATGGTTGAGAAACCATCAAAATTTTCGGAATCTGATACTCGAAACCAATAACTACTATTGTCTAGGGCAAAAATACACATACCGTTGTAATCGGGCGAGTTTCTGCTTTCAGATGCAACTGGAATTTCTCGAGTTCTTCAGCCGGTTCGCGAGATATGGGAGTTTGAATTTAAGGAATGGTTGAGAGTCCATTAAAATTTTCGCAAGTCTGATACTCGGAACCAATAACTGCAATGGCCTAGGGGAAAAGTACACACACCATTCTAATCGGGGGAGTTTCTACTTTCAGATGCAACAGGAATTTCTCGAGTTCGTCAATCCGTTCGCGAGATATGGGAGTTTGAAGTTAAGGAATGGTTGAGAAACCATCAAAATTTTCGGAATCTGATAATCGAAACCAATAACTACTATTGTCTAGGGCAAAAATACACATACCGTTGTAATCGGGTGAGTTTCTACTTTCAGATGCAACAGGAATTTCTCGAGTTCCTCAATCCGCTCGCCCGATATGAGAGTTTGAAGTTAAGGAATGGTTGAGAAACCATCAAAATTTTTGCAAGTCTGATACTCGAAACCAATAACTGGAATGGCCTTGGGGAAAAGTACACACACCGTTGTAATCGGGCAAGTTTCTACTTTCAGATGCAACAGGAATTTCTCGAGTTCGTCAATCCGTTCGCGAGATATGGGAGTTTGAAGTTAAGGAATGGTTGAGAAACCATCAAAATTTTCGCAAGTCTGATACTCGAAACCAATAACTGAAATGGCCTAGGGGAAAAGTACACACACCACTGTAATCGGGCGAGTTTCTGCCTTCAGATGCAATAGGAATTTCTTGAGTTCGTCAATCCGTTCGCGAGATATGGGAGTTTGAAGTTAAGGAATGGTTGAGAAACAATCAAAAATTTCGCAAGTCTGATACACGAAACCAATAACTGGAATGGCCTAAGGGAAAAGTACACACACCATTGTAATCGGGCGAGTTTCTACTTTCAGATGCAACAGGAATTTCTCGAGTTCGTCAATCCGTTCGCGAGATATGGGAGTTTGAAGTTAAGGAATGGTTGAGAAACCATCAAAGTTTTCGCAAGTCTGATACTCGAAAGCAATACCTACAATGGCCTAGGGAAAAAATACACATACCATTGTAAACGGGCGAGTTTCTGCTTTCAGATGCAACAGGAATTTCTCGAGTTTGTCAATCCGTTCGCGAGATATGGGAGTTTGAGGTTAAGGAATGGTTGCGAAACCATCAAAATTTTCGCAAGTCTGATACTCGAAACCATAACTACTATGGCCTAGGGCAAAAATACACATACCGTTGTAATCGGGCGAGTTTCTGCTTTCAGATGCAACTGGAATTTCTCGAGTTCTTCAGCCGGTTCGCGAGATATGGGAGTTTGAATTTAAGGAATGGTTGAGTGTCCATTAAAATTTTCGCAAGTCTGATACTCGGAACCAATAACTGCAATGGCCTAGGGGAAAAGTACACACACTATTCTAATCGGGGGAGTTTCTACTTTCAGATGCAACAGGAATTTCTCGAGTTCGTCAATCCGTTCGCGAGATATGGGAGTTTGAAGTTATGGAATGGTTGAGAAACCATCAAAATTTTCGCAAGTCTGATTCTCGAAACCAATAACTACTGTGGCGTAGGGCAAAAATACACATACCGTTGTAAACGGGCGAGTGTCTGCTTTCAGATGCAACAGGAATTCCTCGAGTTCGTCAATCCGTTCGCGAGATATGGGTGTTTGAGGTTAAGGAATGGTTGTGAAACCATCAAAATTTTCGCAAATCTGATACTCGAAACCAATAACTGGAATGGCCGAGGGGAAAAGTACACACACCATTGTAATCGGGCGAGTTTCTACTTTCAGATACAACAGGAATTTCTCGAGTTCGTCAATCCGTTCGCGACATATGGGAGTTTGAAGTAAAGGAATGGTTGAGAAACCATCAAAATTTTCGCAAGTCTGATACTCGAAACCAATAACTGGAATGGCCTAGGGGAAAAGTACACACACCATTGTAATCGGGCAAGTTTCTACTTTCAGACACAAAAGGAATTTCTCGAGATCGTCAATCCGTTCGCGAGATATGGGAGCTTGAAGTTAAGGAATGGTTGAGAAACCATCAAAATTTTCGCAAGTCTGATACTCGAAACCAATGACTACAATGGCCTATGGGAAAAGTACACACACCATTGTAATCGGGCGAGTTCCTGCCTTCAGATGCAATAGGAATTTCTCGAGTTCGTCAATCCGTTCGCGAGATATGGGAGTTTGAAGTTAAGGAATGGTTGAGAAACAATCAAATATTACGCAAGTCTGATACACGAAACCAATAACCGGAATGGCCTAGGGGAAAAGTACACACACCATTGTAATCGGGCGAGTTTCTGCTTTCAGATGCAACAGGAATTTCTCGAGTTCGTCAATCCGTTCGCGAGATATGCGAGTTTGAAATTGAGGAATGGTTGAGAAACCATCAAAATTTTCGCAAGTCTGATACTCGAAACCAATAACGACAATGGCCTAGGGGAAAAATTCACATACCGTTGGAATCGGGCGAGTTTCTACTTTCAGATGCAACAGGAATTTCTCGAGTTCCTCAATCCGCTCGCGAGATATGAGAGTTTGAAGTTAAGGAATGGTTGAGAAACCATCAAAATTTTTGCAAGTCTGATACACGAAACCAATAACTGGAATGGCCTTGGGAAAAAGTACACACACCATTGTAATCCGGCAAGTTTCTACTTTCAGATGCAACAGGAATTTCTCGAGTTCGTCAATCCGTTCGCATATATGGGAGTTTGAAGTTATGGAATGGTTGAGAAACCATCAAAATTTTCGCAAGTCTGATACTCGAAACCAATAACTGGAATGGCCTAGGGGAAAAGTACACACACCATTGTAATCGGGCAAGTTTCTACTTTCAGATGCTACAGGAATTTCTCGAGTTCGTCAATCCGTTCGCGAGATATGGGAGTTTGAAGTTAAGGAATGGTTGAGAAACCATCAAAATTTTTGCAAGTCTGATACTCGAAACCCATAACTGGAATGGCCTAGGGGAAAAGTACACACACCATTGTAATCGGGCAAGTTTCTACTTTCAGATGCTACAGGAATTTCTCGAGTTCGTCAATCCGTTCGCGAGATATGAGAGCTTGTAGTTAAGGAATGGTTGAGAAACTATCAAAGTTTTCGCAAGTCTGATACTCGAAAGCAATACCTACAATGGCCTAGGGGAAAAATACACACACCATTGTAATCGGGCGAGTTTCTGCTTTCAGATGCAACAGGAATTTCTCGAGTTTGTCAATCCGTTCGCGAGATATGGGAGTTTGAGGTTAAGGAATGGTTGCGAAACCATCAAAATTTTCGCAAGTCTGATACTCGAAACCAATAACTACTATGGCCTAGGGCAAAAATACACATACCGTTGTAATCGGGCGAGTTTCTGCTTTCAGATGCAACTGGAATTTCTCGAGTTCTTCAGCCGGTTCGCGAGATATGAGAGTTTGAAGTTAAGGAATGGTTGAGAAACCATCAAAATTTTTGCAATTCTGATACTCGAAACCAATAACTGGAATGGCCTAGGGGAAAAATACAAATACCGTTTTAATCGGGCCAGTTTCTGCTTTCAGATGCAACAGGAATTTCTCGAGTTCGTCAATCCGTTCGCGAGATATGGAAGTTTGAAGATAAGGAATGGTTAAGAAACCATCAAAATTTTCGCATGTCTTATACGCGAAACCAATAACTACTATGGCCTGGGGCAAAAATGCACATCCCGTTGTAATCGGGCGAGTTTCTGCTTTCAGATGCAACAGGAATTTCTCGAGTTCGTCAATCCGTTCCCATATATGGGAGTTTGAAGTTAAGGAATGGTTGAGAAACCAACAAAATTTTCGGAATCTGATACTCGAAGCCATTAATTACTATGGTCTAGGGCAAAAATACACATGCCGTTGTAATCGGGCGAGTCTCTGCTTTCAGATTCAACAGGAATTACACGAGTTCGTCAATCCGTTCGCGAGATATGCGAGTTTGAAATTAAGGAATGGTTGAGAAACCATCAAAATTTTCGCAAGTCTGATACTCGAAACGAATAACTGGAATGGGTTAGGGGAAAAGTACACACACCATTCTAATCGGGGGAGTTTCTATTTTCAGATGCAACAGGAATTTCTCGAGTTCGTCGATCCGTTCGCGAGATAAGGGAGTTTGAAGTTAAGGAATGGTTGAGAAACCATCAAAATTTTCGCAAGTCTGATACTCGAAACCAATAACTACTATGGCCGAGGGCAAGAATACACATACCATTGTAAACGGGCGAGTTTCTGCTTTCAGATGCAACAGGAATTTCTCGAGTTCGTCAATCCGTTCGCGAGATATGGGAGTTTGAAGTTAAGGAATGGTTGAGAAACCATCAAAGTTTTCGCAAGTCTGATACTCGAAAGCAATACCTACAATGGCCCAGGGAAAAAATACACATACCATTGTAAACGGGCAAGTTTCTGCTTTCAGATGCAACAGGAATTTCTCGAGTTCGTCAATCCGTTCGCGAGATATGGGAGTTTGAAGTTATGGAATGGTTGAGAAACCATCAAAATTTTCGCAAGTCTGATACTCGAAACCAATAACTGGAATGGCCTAGGGGAAAAGTACACACACCATTCTAATCGGCAGAGTGTCTACTTTCAGATGCAACAGGAATTTCTCGAGTTCGTCAATCCGTTCGCATATATGGGAGTTTGAAGTTATGGAATGGTTGAGAAACCATCAAAATTTTCGCAAGTCTGATACTAGAAACCAATAACTACTATGGCCGAGGGCAAAAATACACATACCGTTGTAATCGGGCGAGTTTCAACTTTCAGATGCAACAGGAATTTCTCGAGTTCTTCAGCCGGTTCGCGAGATATGGGAGTTTGAATTTAAGGAATGGTTGAGAGTCCATTAAAATTTTCGCAAGTCTGATACTCGAAACAAATAACTGCAATGGCCTAGGGGAAAGGTACACACACCACTGTAATCGGGCGAGTTTCTGCCTTCAGATGCAATAGGAATTTCTCGAGTTCGTCAATCCGTTCGCGAGATATGGGAGTTTGAAGTTATGGAATGGTTCAGAAACCATCAAAATTTTCGCAAGTCTGATTCTCGAAACCAATAACTACTGTGGCCTAGGGCAAAAATACACATACCGTTGTAAACGGGCGAGTGTCTGCTTTCAGATGCAACAGGAATTTCTCGAGTTCGTCAATCCGTTCGCGAGATATGGGAGTTTGAAGTTAAGGAATCGTTGAGAAACTATCAAATTTTTCGCAAGTCTGATACTCGAAACCAATAACTACAATGGCCTAGGGGGAAAATACACATACCTTTGTAATCGGGCGAGTTTCCACTTTCAGATGCAACAGGAATTTCTCGAGTTCGTCAATCCGTTCGCGAGAAATGGGAGTTTGAAGTTAAGGAATCGTTGAGAAACTATCAAATTTTTCGCAAGTCTGATACTCGAAACCAATAACTACAATGGCCTAGGGGGAAAATACACATACCTTTGTAATCGGGCGAGTTTCCACTTTCAGATGCAACAGGAATTTCTCGAGTTCGTCAATCCGTTCGCGAGATATGGGAGTTTGAACTTAAGGAATGTTTGAGATACCTTCAAAATTTTCGAAAGTCTGATACTCGAAACGAATAACTACAAAGGCCTAGGGGAAAAGTACAAACACCATTCTAATCGGGCGAGTTCCTTCTTTTAGAAGCAACAGGAATTTCTCGAGTTCGTCAATCCGTTCGCGAGATATGGGAGTTTGAAATTAAGGAATGGTTGAGGAACCATCAAAATTTTCGCAAGTCTGATACTCGAAACCAATAACTACCAAGGCCTAGGGGAAAAATACACATACCTTTGTAATCGGGCCGGTTTCCACTCTCAGATGCAACAGGAATTTCTCGAGTTCGTCAATCCCTTCGCGAGAAATGGGAGTTTGAAGTTAAGGAATGGTTGAGAAACTATCAAAATTTTCGCAAGTCTGATACGCGAAACCAATAACTACAAATGCCTAGGTGAAAAACACACATATCTTTGTAATCGGGCGAGTTTCTACTTTCAGATGCAAAAGGAATTTCTCGAGTTCGTCAATCCGTTCGCGAGAAATGGGAGTTTGAAGTTAAGGAATAGTTGAGAAACTATCAAAATTTTCGCAAGTCTGATACCCGAAACAATAACTACAAACGCCTAGCTGAAAAACACACATATCTTTGTAATCAGGCGAGTTTCTACTTTAAGATGCAACAGGAATTTCTCGAGTTCGTCAATCCGTTCGCGAGAAATGGGAGGATGAAGTTAAGGAATGGTTGAGAAACTATAAAAATTTTCGCAAGTCTGATACTCGAAACCAATAACTACAATGGCCTAGGGGAAAAATACACATACCTTTGTAATCGGGCGAGTTTCCACTATCAGATGCAACAGGAATTTCTCGAGTTCATCAATCCGTTCGCGAGATATGGGAGTTTGAAATTAAGGAATGGTTGAGAAACCATCGAAGTTTTCGCAAGTCTGATACACGAAACCAATAACTACAAAGGCCTAGGAGAAAAATACACATACCTCTGTAATCGGGCGAGTTTCCACTTTCAGATGCAACAGGAATTTCTCGAGTTCGTCAATCCGTTCGCGAGATATGGGAGTTTGAACTTAAGGAATGCTTGAGAAACCTTCAAAATTTTCGAAAGTCTGATACTCGAAACGAATAACTACAAAGGCCAAGGGGAAAAGTACAAACACCATTGTAATCGGGCGAGTTCCTACTTTTAGAAGCAACAGGAATTTCTCGAGTTCGTCAATCCGTTCGCGAGATATGGGAGTTTGAAGTTAAGGAATGGTTGAGAAACCATCAACATTTTCGCAAGTCTGATACTCGAAACCAATAACTGGAATGGCCTAGGGGAAAAGTACACACACCATTGTAATCGGACGAGTTCCTACTTTTAGATGCAACAGGAATTTCTCGAGTTCGTCAATCCGTTCGCGAGAAATGGGAGTTTGAAGTTAAGGAATGGTTGAGAAACTATCAAAATTTTCGCAAGTCTGATACGCGAAACCAATATCTACAAAGGCCTAGGTGAAAACACACATATCTTTGAAATCGGGCGAGTTTCTACTTTCAGATGCAAAAGGAATTTCTCGAGTTCGTCAATCCGTTCGCGAGATATGGGAGTTTGAAATTAAGGAATGGTTGAGGAACCATCAAAATTTTCGCAAGTCTGATACTCGAAACCAATAACTACCAAGGCCTAGGGGAAAAATACACATACCTTTGTAATCGGGCCGGTTTCCACTCTCAGATGCAACAGGAATTTCTCGAGTTCGTCAATCCCTTCGCGTGAAATGGGAGTTTGAAGTTAAGGAATGGTTGAGAAACTATCAAAATTTTCGCAAGTCTGATACGCGAAACCAATAACTACAAATGCCTAGGTGAAAAACACACATATCTTTGTAATCGGGCGAGTTTCTACTTTCAGATGCAAAAGGAATTTCTCGAGTTCGTCAATCCGTTCGCGAGAAATGGGAGTTTGAAGTTAAGGAATAGTTGAGAAACTATCAAAATTTTCGCAAGTCTGATACCCGAAACCAATAACTACAAAGGCCTAGCTGAAAAACACACATATCTTTGTAATCAGGCGAGTTTCTACTTTAAGATGCAACAGGAATTTCTCGAGTTCGTCAATCCGTTCGCGAGAAATGGGAGAATGAAGTTAAGGAATGGTTGAGAAACTATAAAAATTTTCGCAAGTCTGATACTCGAAACCAATAACTACAATGGCCTAGGGGAAAAATACACATACCTTTGTAATCGGGCGAGTTTCCACTATCAGATGCAACAGGAATTTCTCGAGTTCATCAATCCGTTCGCGAGATATGGGAGTTTGAAATTAAGGAATGGTTGAGAAACCATCGAAGTTTTCGCAAGTCTGATACACGAAACCAATAACTACAAAGGCCTAGGAGAAAAATACACATACCTCTGTAATCGGGCGAGTTTCCACTTTCAGATGCAACAGGAATTTCTCGAGTTCGTCAATCCGTTCGCGAGATATGGGAGTTTGAACTTAAGGAATGCTTGAGAAACCTTCAAAATTTTCGAAAGTCTGATACTCGAAACGAATAACTACAAAGGCCAAGGGGAAAAGTACAAACACCATTGTAATCGGGCGAGTTCCTACTTTTAGAAGCAACAGGAATTTCTCGAGTTCGTCAATCCGTTCGCGAGATATGGGAGTTTGAAGTTAAGGAATGGTTGAGAAACCATCAACATTTTCGCAAGTCTGATACTCGAAACCAATAACTGGAATGGCCTAGGGGAAAAGTACACACACCATTGTAATCGGACGAGTTCCTACTTTTAGATGCAACAGGAATTTCTCGAGTTCGTCAATCCGTTCGCGAGAAATGGGAGTTTGAAGTTAAGGAATGGTTGAGAAACTATCAAAATTTTCGCAAGTCTGATACGCGAAACCAATAACTACAAAGGCCTAGGTGAAAAACACACATATCTTTGAAATCGGGCGAGTTTCTACTTTCAGATGCAAAAGGAATTTCTCGAGTTCGTCAATCCGTTCGCGAGAAATGGGAGTTTGAAGTTAAGGAATAGTTGAAAACTATCAAAATTTTCGCAAGTCTGATACCCGAAACCAATAACTACAAAGGCCTAGCTGAAAAACACACATATCTTTGTAATCAGGCGAGTTTCTACTTTAAGATGCAACAGGAATTTCTCGAGTTCGTCAATCCGTTCGCGAGAAATGGGAGAATGAAGTTAAGGAATGGTTGAGAAACCATCAACATTTTCGCAAGTCTGATACTCGAAACCAATAACTGGAATGGCCTAGGTGAAAAGTACACACGCCATTGTAATCGGGCATGTTTCTACTTTCAGATGCAACAGCAATTTCTCGAGTTCGTCAATCCGTTCGCGAGAAATGGGAGTTTGAAGTTAAGGAATCGTTGAGAAACTATCAAAATTTTCGCAAGTCTGATACTCGAAACCAATAACTACAATGGCCAAGGGGAAAAAATACACATACCGTTGTAATCAGGCGAGTTTCCACTTTCAGATGCAACAGGAATTTCTCGAGTTCGTCAATCCGTTCGCGAGATATGGGAGTTTGAAGTTAAGGAATGCTTGAGAAACCATCAAAATTTTCGGTGTTCTGATACTCGAAACCAATAACTGGAATGGCCTAGGGGAAAAGTACACACACCATTGTAATCGGACGAGTTCCTACTTCTAGATGCAACAGGAATTTCTCGAGTTTGTCAATCCGTTCGCGAGATATGGGAGTTTGAAATTAAGGAATGGTTGAGAAACCATCAAAGTTTTCGCAAGTCTGATACTCGAAACCAATAACTACAAAGGCCTAGGAGAAAAATACACATACCTCTGTAATCGGGCGAGTTTCCACTTTCAGATGCAACAGGAATTTCTCGAGTTCGTCAATCCGTTCGCGAGAAATGGGAGTTTGAAGTTAAGGAATCGTTGAGAAACTATCAAATTTTTCGCAAGTCTGATACTCGAAACCAATAACTACAATGGCCTAGGGGGAAAATACACATACCTTTGTAATCGGGCGAGTTTCCACTTTCAGATGCAACAGGAATTTCTCGAGTTCGTCAATCCGTTCGCGAGATATGGGAGTTTGAACTTAAGGAATGTTTGAGAAACCTTCAAAATTTTCGAAAGTCTGATACTCGAAACGAATAACTACAAAGGCCTAGGGGAAAAGTACAAACACCATTGTAATCGGGCGAGTTCCTTCTTTTAGAAGCAACAGGAATTTCTCGAGTTCGTCAATCCGTTCGCGAGATATGGGAGTTTGAAATTAAGGAATGGTTGAGGAACCATCAAAATTTTCGCAAGTCTGATACTCGAAACCAATAACTACCAAGGCCTAGGGGAAAAATACACATACCTTTGTAATCGGGCCGGTTTCCACTCTCAGATGCAACAGGAATTTCTCGAGTTCGTCAATCCGTGCGCGAGATATGGGAGTTTGAAGTTAAGGAATGGTTGAGAAACCATCAACATTTTCGCAAGTCTGATACTCGAAACCAATAACTGGAATGGCCTAGGGGAAAAGTACACACGCCATTGTAATCGGGCATGTTTCTACTTTCAGATGCAACAGGAATTTCTCGAGTTCGTCAATCCGTTCGCGAGAAATGGGAGTTTGAAGTTAAGGAATCGTTGAGAAATTATCAAATTTTTCGCAAGTCTGATACTCGAAACCAATGACTACAATGGCCTAGGGGGAAAATACACATACCTTTGTAATCGGGCGAGTTTCCACTTTCAGATGCAACAGGAATTTCTCGAGTTCGTCAATCCGTTCGCGAGATATGGGAGTTTGAAGTTAAGGAATGGTTGAGAAACCATCAAAGTTTTCGCAAGTCTGATACTCGAAACCAATAACTACAAAGGCCTAGGAGAAAAATACACATACCTCTGTAATCGGGCGAGTTTCCACTTTCAGATGCAACAGGAATTTCTCGAGTTCGTCAATCCGTTCGCGAGAAATGGGAGTTTGAAGTTAAGGAATCGTTGAGAAACTATCAAATTTTTCGCAAGTCTGATACTCGAAACCAATAACTACAATGGCCTAGGGGGAAAATACACATACCTTTGTAATCGGGCGAGTTTCCACTTTCAGATGCAACAGGAATTTCTCGAGTTCGTCAATCCGTTCGCGAGATATGGGAGTTTGAACTTAAGGAATGTTTGAGAAACCTTCAAAATTTTCGAAAGTCTGATACTCGAAACGAATAACTGGAATGGCCTAGGGGAAAAGTACACACGCCATTGTAATCGCGCATGTTTCTACTTTCAGATGCAACAGGAATTTCTCGAGTTCGTCAATCCGTTCGCGAGAAGTGGGAGTTTGAAGTTAAGGAATCGTTGAGAAACTAGCAAAGTTTTCGCAAGTCTGATACTCGAAACCAATAACTGCAAAGCCCTAGGAGAAAAATACACATACCTTTGTAATCGGGCGAGTTTCCACTTTCAGATGCAACAGGAATTTCTCGAGTTCGTCAATCCGTTCGCGAGATATGGGAGTTTGAACTTAAGGAATGCTTGAGAAACCATCAACATTTTCGCAAGTCTGATACTCGAAACCAATAACTGGAATGGCCTAGGTGAAAAGTACACACGCCATTGTAATCGGGCGAGTTTCTACTTTAAGATGCAACAGGAATTTCTCGAGTTCGTCAATCCGTTCGCGAGAAATGGGAGAATGAAATTAAGGAATGGTTGAGAAACTATAAAAATTTTCGCAAGTCTGATACTCGAAACCAATAACTACAATGGCCTAGGGGAAAAATACACATACCTTTGTAATCGGGCGAGTTTCCACTATCAGATGCAACAGGAATTTCTCGAGTTCATCAATCCGTTCGCGAGATATGGGAGTTTGAAATTAAGGAATGGTTGAGAAACCATCGAAGTTTTCGCAAGTCTGATACACGAAACCAATAACTACAAAGGCCTAGGAGAAAAATACACATACCTCTGTAATCGGGCGAGTTTCCACTTTCAGATGCAACAGGAATTTCTCGAGTTCGTCAATCCGTTCGCGAGATATGGGAGTTTGAACTTAAGGAATGCTTGAGAAACCTTCAAAATTTTCGAAAGTCTGATACTCGAAACGAATAACTACAAAGGCCTAGGGGAAAAGTACAAACACCATTGTAATCGGGCGAGTTCCTACTTTTAGAAGCAACAGAAATTTCTCGAGTTCGTCAATCCGTTCGCGAGATATGGGAGTTTGAAGTTAAGGAATGGTTGAGAAACCATCAACATTTTCGCAAGTCTGATACTCGAAACCAATAACTGGAATGGCCTAGGGGAAAAGTACACACACCATTGTAATCGGACGAGTTCCTACTTTTAGATGCAACAGGAATTTCTCGAGTTCGTCAATCCGTTCGCGAGAAATGGGAGTTTGAAGTTAAGGAATGGTTGAGAAACTATCAAAATTTTCGCAAGTCTGATACGCGAAACCAATAACTACAAAGGCCTAGGTGAAAAACACACATATCTTTGAAATCGGGCGAGTTTCTACTTTCAGATGCAAAAGGAATTTCTCGAGTTCGTCAATCCGTTCGCGAGAAATGGGAGTTTGAAGTTAAGGAATAGTTGAAAACTATCAAAATTTTCGCAAGTCTGATACCCGAAACCAATAACTACAAAGGCCTAGCTGAAAAACACACATATCTTTGTAATCAGGCGAGTTTCTACTTTAAGATGCAACAGGAATTTCTCGAGTTCGTCAATCCGTTCGCGAGAAATGGGAGAATGAAGTTAAGGAATGGTTGAGAAACCATCAACATTTTCGCAAGTCTGATACTCGAAACCAATAACTGGAATGGCCTAGGTGAAAAGTACACACGCCACTGTAATCGTGCATGTTTCTACTTTCAGATGCAACAGCAATTTCTCGAGTTCGTCAATCCGTTCGCGAGAAATGGGAGTTTGAAGTTAAGGAATCGTTGAGAAACTATCAAAATTTTCGCAAGTCTGATACTCGAAACCAATAACTACAATGGCCAAGGGGAAAAAATACACATACCTTTGTAATCGGGCGAGTTTCCACTTTCAGATGCAACAGGAATTTCTCGAGTTCGTCAATCCGTTCGCGAGATATGGGAGTTTGAAGTTAAGGAATGCTTGAGAAACCATCAAAATTTTCGGTGTTCTGATACTCGAAACCAATAACTGGAATGGCCTAGGGGAAAAGTACACACACCATTGTAATCGGACGAGTTCCTACTTCTAGATGCAACAGGAATTTCTCGAGTTTGTCAATCCGTTCGCGAGATATGGGAGTTTGAAATTAAGGAATGGTTGAGAAACCATCAAAGTTTTCGCAAGTCTGATACTCGAAACCAATAACTACAAAGGCCTAGGAGAAAAATACACATACCTCTGTAATCGGGCGAGTTTCCACTTTCAGATGCAACAGGAATTTCTCGAGTTCGTCAATCCGTTCGCGAGAAATGGGAGTTTGAAGTTAAGGAATCGTTGAGAAACTATCAAATTTTTCGCAAGTCTGATACTCGAAACCAATAACTACAAAGGCCTAGGGGAAAAGTACAAACACCATTGTAATCGGGCGAGTTCCTTCTTTTAGAAGCAACAGGAATTTCTCGAGTTCGTCAATCCGTTCGCGAGATATGGGAGTTTGAAATTAAGGAATGGTTGAGGAACCATCAAAATTTTCGCAAGTCTGATACTCGAAACCAATAACTACCAAGGCCTAGGGGAAAAATACACATACCTTTGTAATCGGGCCGGTTTCCACTCTCAGATGCAACAGGAATTTCTCGAGTTCGTCAATCCCTTCGCGAGAAATGGGAGTTTGAAGTTAAGGAATGGTTGAGAAACTATCAAAATTTTCGCAAGTCTGATACGCGAAACCAATAACTACAAAGGCCTAGCTGAAAAACACACATATCTTTGTAATCAGGCGAGTTTCTACTTTAAGATGCAACAGGAATTTCTCGAGTTCGTCAATCCGTTGGCGAGAAATGGGAGAATGAAGTTAAGGAATGGTTGAGAAACTATAAAAATTTTCGCAAGTCTGATACTCGAAACCAATAACTACAATGGCCTAGGGGAAAAATACACATACCTTTGTAATCGGGCGAGTTTCCACTATCAGATGCAACAGGAATTTCTCGAGTTCATCAATCCGTTCGCGAGATATGGGAGTTTGAAATTAAGGAATGGTTGAGAAACCATCGAAGTTTTCGCAAGTCTGATACACGAAACCAATAACTACAAAGGCCTAGGAGAAAAATACACATACCTCTGTAATCGGGCGAGTTTCCACTTTCAGATGCAACAGGAATTTCTCGAGTTCGTCAATCCGTTCGCGAGATATGGGAGTTTGAACTTAAGGAATGCTTGAGAAACCTTCAAAATTTTCGAAAGTCTGATACTCGAAACGAATAACTACAAAGGCCAAGGGGAAAAGTACAAACACCATTGTAATCGGGCGAGTTCCTACTTTTAGAAGCAACAGGAATTTCTCGAGTTCGTCAATCCGTTCGCGAGATATGGGAGTTTGAAGTTAAGGAATGGTTGAGAAACCATCAACATTTTCGCAAGTCTGATACTCGAAACCAATAACTGGAATGGCCTAGGGGAAAAGTACACACACCATTGTAATCGGACGAGTTCCTACTTTTAGATGCAACAGGAATTTCTCGAGTTCGTCAATCCGTTCGCGAGAAATGGGAGTTTGAAGTTAAGGAATGGTTGAGAAACTATCAAAATTTTCGCAAGTCTGATACGCGAAACCAATAACTACAAAGGCCTAGGTGAAAAACACACATATCTTTGAAATCGGGCGAGTTTCTACTTTCAGATGCAAAAGGAATTTCTCGAGTTCGTCAATCCGTTCGCGAGAAATGGGAGTTTGAAGTTAAGGAATAGTTGAAAACTATCAAAATTTTCGCAAGTCTGATACCCGAAACCAATAACTACAAAGGCCTAGCTGAAAAACACACATATCTTTGTAATCAGGCGAGTTTCTACTTTAAGATGCAACAGGAATTTCTCGAGTTCGTCAATCCGTTCGCGAGAAATGGGAGAATGAAGTTAAGGAATGGTTGAGAAACCATCAACATTTTCGCAAGTCTGACACTCGAAACCAATAACTGGAATGGCCTAGGTGAAAAGTACACACGCCATTGTAATCGGGCATGTTTCTACTTTCAGATGCAACAGCAATTTCTCGAGTTCGTCAATCCGTTCGCGAGAAATGGGAGTTTGAAGTTAAGGAATCGTTGAGAAACAATCAAAATTTTCGCAAGTCTGATACTCGAAACCAATAACTACAATGGCCAAGGGGAAAAAATACACATACCGTTGTAATCAGGCGAGTTTCCACTTTCAGATGCAACAGGAATTTCTCGAGTTCGTCAATCCGTTCGCGAGATATGGGAGTTTGAAGTTAAGGAATGCTTGAGAAACCATCAAAATTTTCGGTGTTCTGATACTCGAAACCAATAACTGGAATGGCCTAGGGGGAAAATACACATACCTTTGTAATCGGGCGAGTTTCCACTTTCAGATGCAACAGGAATTTCTCGAGTTCGTCAATCCGTTCGCGAGAAATGGGAGTTTGAAGTTAAGGAATCGTTGAGAAACTATCAAATTTTTCGCAAGTCTGATACTCGAAACCAATAACTACAATGGCCTAGGGGGAAAATACACATACCTTTGTAATCGGGCGAGTTTCCACTTTCAGATGCAACAGGAATTTCTCGAGTTCGTCAATCCGTTCGCGAGATATGGGAGTTTGAACTTAAGGAATGTTTGAGAAACCTTCAAAATTTTCGAAAGTCTGATACTCGAAACCAATAACTGGAATGGCCTAGGTGAAAAGTACACACGCCATTGTAATCGGGCATGTTTCTACTTTCAGATGCAACAGCAATTTCTCGAGTTCGTCAATCCGTTCGCGAGAAATGGGAGTTTGAAGTTAAGGAATCGTTGAGAAACTATCAAAATTTTCGCAAGTCTGATACTCGAAACCAATAACTACAATGGCCAAGGGGAAAAAATACACATACCGTTGTAATCAGGCGAGTTTCCAGTTTCAGATGCAACAGGAATTTCTCGAGTTCGTCAATCCGTTCGCGAGATATGGGAGTTTGAAGTTAAGGAATGCTTGAGAAACCATCAAAATTTTCGGTGTTCTGATACTCGAAACCAATAACTGGAATGGCCTAGGGGAAAAGTACACACACCATTGTAATCGGACGAGTTCCTACTTCTAGATGCAACAGGAATTTCTCGAGTTTGTCAATCCGTTCGCGAGATATGGGAGTTTGAAATTAAGGAATGGTTGAGAAACTATCAAATTTTTCGCAAGTCTGATACTCGAAACCAATAACTACAATGGCCTAGGGGGAAAATACACATACCTTTGTAATCGGGCGAGTTTCCACTTTCAGATGCAACAGGAATTTCTCGAGTTCGTCAATCCGTTCGCGAGAAATGGGAGTTTGAAGTTAAGGAATCGTTGAGAAACTATCAAATTTTTCGCAAGTCTGATACTCGAAACCAATAACTACAATGGCCTAGGGGGAAAATACACATACCTTTGTAATCGGGCGAGTTTCCACTTTCAGATGCAACAGGAATTTCTCGAGTTCGTCAATCCGTTCGCGAGATATGGGAGTTTGAACTTAAGGAATGTTTGAGAAACCTTCAAAATTTTCGAAAGTCTGATACTCGAAACGAATAACTACAAAGGCCTAGGGGAAAAGTACAAACACCATTGTAATCGGGCGAGTTCCTTCTTTTAGAAGCAACAGGAATTTCTCGAGTTCGTCAATCCGTTCGCGAGATATGGGAGTTTGAAATTAAGGAATGGTTGAGGAACCATCAAAATTTTCGCAAGTCTGATACTCGAAACCAATAACTACCAAGGCATAGGGGAAAAATACACATACCTTTGTAATCGGGCCGGTTTCCACTCTCAGATGCAACAGGAATTTCTCGAGTTCGTCAATCCGTGCGCGAGATATGGGAGTTTGAAGTTAAGGAATGGTTGAGAAACCATCAACATTTTCGCAAGTCTGATACTCGAAACCAATAACTGGAATGGCCTAGGGGAAAAGTACACACGCCATTGTAATCGGGCATGTTTCTACTTTCAGATGCAACAGGAATTTCTCGAGTTCGTCAATCCGTTCGCGAGAAATGGGAGTTTGAAGTTAAGGAATCGTTGAGAAACTATCAAATTTTTCGCAAGTCTGATACTCGAAACCAATGACTACAATGGCCTAGGGGGAAAATACACATACCTTTGTAATCGGGCGAGTTTCCACTTTCAGATGCAACAGGAATTTCTCGAGTTCGTCAATCCGTTCGCGAGATATGGGAGTTTGAAGTTAAGGAATGGTTGAGAAACCATCAAAGTTTTCGCAAGTCTGATACACGAAACCAATAACTACAAAGGCCTAGGAGAAAAATACACATACCTCTGTAATCGGGCGAGTTTCCACTTTCAGATGCAACATGAATTTCTCGAGTTCGTCAATCCGTTCGCGAGAAATGGGAGTTTGAAGTTAAGGAATCGTTGAGAAACTATCAAATTTTTCGCAAGTCTGATACTCGAAACCAATAACTACAATGGCCTAGGGGGAAAATACACATACCTTTGTAATCGGGCGAGTTTCCACTTTCAGATGCAACAGGAATTTCTCGAGTTCGTCAATCCGTTCGCGAGATATGGGAGTTTGAACTTAAGGAATGTTTGAGAAACCTTCAAAATTTTCGAAAGTCTGATACTCGAAACGAATAACTGGAATGGCCTAGGGGAAAAGTACACACGCCATTGTAATCGCGCATGTTTCTACTTTCAGATGCAACAGGAATTTCTCGAGTTCGTCAATCCGTTCGCGAGAAGTGGGAGTTTGAAGTTAAGGAATCGTTGAGAAACTATCAAAGTTTTCGCAATTCTGATACTCGAAACCAATAACTGCAAAGCCCTAGGAGAAAAATACACATACCTTTGTAATCGGGCGAGTTTCCACTTTCAGATGCAACAGGAATTTCTCGAGTTCGTCAATCCGTTCGCGAGATATGGGAGTTTGAACTTAAGGAATGCTTGAGAAACCATCAAAATTTTCGAAAGTCTGATACTCGAAACGAATAACTACAAAGGCCTAGGGGAAAAGTACACACACCATTGTAATCGGACGAGTTCCTACTTTTAGATGCAACAGGAATTTCTCGAGTTCGTCAATCCGTTCGCGAGATATGGGAGTTTGAAATTAAGGAATGGTTGAGGAACCATCAAAATTTTCGCTAGTCTGATACTCGAAACCAATAACTACCAAGGCCTAGGGGAAAAATACACATATCTTTGTAATCGGGCGAGTTTGTACTTTCAGATGCAACAGGAATTTCTCGTGTTCGTCAATCCGTTCGCGAGAAATGGGAGATTGAAGTTAAGGAATAGTTGAGAAACTATCAAAATTTTCGCAAGTCTGATACCCGAAACCAATAACTACAAAGGCCTAGGTGAAAAACACACATATCTTTGTAATCGGGCGAGTTTCTACTTTAAGATGCAACAGGAATTTCTCGAGTTCGTCAATCCGTTCGCGAGAAATGGGAGAATGAAGTTAAGGAATGGTTGAGAAACTATAAAAATTTTCGCAAGTCTGATACTCGAAACCAATAACTACAATGGCCTAGGGGAAAAATACACGTACCTTTGTAATCGGGCGAGTTTCCACTATCAGATGCAACAGGAATTTCTCGAGTTCATCAATCCGTTCGCGAGATATGGGAGTTTGAAATTAAGGAATGGTTGAGAAACCATCGAAGTTTTCGCAAGTCTGATAAACGAAACCAATAACTACAAAGGCCTAGGAGAAAAATACACATACCTCTGTAATCGGGCGAGTTTCCACTTTCAGATGCAACAGGAATTTCTCGAGTTCGTCAATCCGTTCGCGAGATATGGGAGTTTGAACTTAAGGAATGCTTGAGAAACCTTCAAAATTTTCGAAAGTCTGATACTCGAAACGAATAACTACAAAGGCCTAGGGGAAAAGTACAAACACCATTGTAATCGGGCGAGTTCCTACTTTTAGAAGCAACAGGAATTTCTCGAGTTCGTCAATCCGTTCGTGAGATATGGGAGTTTGAAGTTAAGGAATGGTTGAGCAACCATCAACATTTTCGCAAGTCTGATACTCGAAACCAATAACTGGAATGGCCTAGGGGAAAAGTACACACACCATTGTAATCGGACGAGTTCCTACGTTTAGATGCAACAGGAATTTCTCGAGTTCGTCAATCCGTTCGCGAGAAATGGGAGTTTGAAGTTAAGGAATGGTTGAGAAACTATCAAAATTTTCGCAAGTCTGATACGCGAAACCAATAACTACAAAGGCCTAGGTGAAAAACACACATATCTTTGAAATCGGGCGAGTTTCTACTTTCAGATGCAAAAGGAATTTCTCGAGTTCGTCAATCCGTTCGCGAGAAATGGGAGTTTGAAGTTAAGGAATAGTTGAAAACTATCAAAATTTTCGCAAGTCTGATACCCGAAACCAATAACTACAAAGGCCTAGCTGAAAAACACACATATCTTTGTAATCAGGCGAGTTTCTACTTTAAGATGCAACAGGAATTTCTCGAGTTCGTCAATCCGTTCGCGAGAAATGGGAGAATGAAGTTAAGGAATGGTTGAGAAACCATCAACATTTTCGCAAGTCTGATACTCGAAACCAATAACTGGAACGGCCTAGGTGAAAAGTACACACGCCATTGTAATCGGGCATGTTTCTACTTTCAGATGCAACAGCAATTTCTCGAGTTCGTCAATCCGTTCGCGAGAAATGGGAGTTTGAAGTTAAGGAATCGTTGAGAAACTATCAAAATTTTCGCAAGTCTGATACTCGAAACCAATAACTACAATGGCCAAGGGGAAAAACTACACATACCTTTGTAATCGGGCGAGTTTCCACTTTCAGATGCAACAGGAATTTCTCGAGTTCGTCAATCCGTTCGCGAGATATGGGAGTTTGAAGTTAAGGAATGCTTGAGAAACCATCAAAATTTTCGGTGTTCTGATACTCGAAACCAATAACTGGAATGGCCTAGGGGAAAAGTACACACACCATTGTAATCGGACGAGTTCCTACTTCTAGATGCAACAGGAATTTCTCGAGTTTGTCAATCCGTTCGCGAAATATGGGAGTTTGAAATTAAGGATTGGTTGAGGAACCATCAAAATTTTCGCAAGTCTGATACACGAAACCAATAACTACAAAAGCCTAGCGGGACCACATACATATCTTTGTAATCGGGCGTGTTTCTACTCTCAGATGCAACAGGAATTTCTCGAGTTCGTCAATCCGTTCGCGAGATATGGGAGTTTGAACTTAAGGAATGCTTGAGAAACCATCAAAGTTTTCGCAAGTCTGATACTCGAAACGAATAACTACAAAGGCCTAGGGGAAAAGTACACACACCATTGTAATCTGACGAGTTCCTACTTTTAGATGCAACAGGAATTTCTCGAGTTCGTCAATCCGTTCGCGAGATATGGGAGTTTGAAATTAAGGAATGGTTGAGGAACCATCAAAATTTTCGCATTTCTGATGCTAGAAACCAATAACTACAATGGCCTAGGGGAAAAATACACATACCGTTTAAATCGGGCGAGTTTCTGCTTTCAGATGCAACAGGAATTTCTCGAGTTCGTCAATCAGTTCGCGAGATATGGGAGTTTGAAGTTAAGGAATGGTTGAGAAACCATCAAAATCTTCGCAATTCTGATGCTAGAAACCAATAACTACAATGGCCTAGGGGAAAATACACATACCGTTGTAATCGGGCGAGTTTCTGCTTTCAGATGCAACAGGAATTTCTCGAGTTCGGCAATCCATTCGCGAGATATGGGAGTTTGAAGTTAAGGAATGCTTGAGAATACATCAAAATTTTCGCAAGTCTGATACTCGAAACCAATAACTGCAAAGGCCTAGGGGAAAAATGCAGGTACCTTTATAATCGGGCGAGTTTCCACTTTCAGATGCAGCAGGAATTTCTCGAGTTCGTCATCCCGTTCGCGAGATATGGGTGTTCGAAGTTAAGGAATGGTTGAGAAACCATCAAAATTTTCGCAGTTCTGACGCTAGAAACCAATAACTACAATGGCCTAGGGGAAAATACACATACCGTTGTAATCGGGCGAGCTTCTGCTTTCAGATGCAACAGGAGTTTCTCGAGTTCGTCAATCCGTTCGCGAGATATGGGAGTTTGAAGTTAAGGAATGCCTGATAAACCATCAAAATTTTCGCAAGTCTGATACTTGAATCCAATAACAACTATGGCCTAGTGCAAAAATGCACATACCGTTGTAATCGGGCGAGTTTCTGCTTTCAGATGCAATAGGAAATTCTCGAGTTCGTCAATCCGTTCGCGAGATATGGAAGTTTGAAGTTAAGGAATGGTTGAGAAACCATCAAAAGTTTCGCAAGTCTGATACTCGAAACCAATATCTGGAATGGCCTAGGGGAAAAGTACACACACCACTGTAATCGTGCGAGTTTCTACTTGCAGATGCAACAGGAATTTCTCGAGCTCGTCATTCCGTTCGTGAGATATGGGAGTTTGAAGTTAAGGAATGGTTGAGAAACCATCAAAATTTTCGCAATTCTGATGCTAGAAACCAATAACTACAATGGCCTAGGGGAAAAATACACATACCGTTTAAATCGGGCGAGTTTCTGCTTTCAGATGCAACAGGAATTTCTCGAGTTCGTCAATCAGTTCGCGAGATATGGGAGTTTGAAATTAAGGAATGGTTGTGAAACCATCGAAGTTTTCGCAAGTCTGATACACGAAACCAATAACTACAAAGGCCTAGGAGAAAAATACACATACCTCTGTAATCGGGCGAGTTTCCACTTTCAGATGCAACAGGAATTTCTCGAGTTCGTCAATCCGTTCGCGAGATATGGGAGTTTGAACTTAAGGAATGCTTGAGAAACGTTCAAAATTTTCGAAAGTCTGATACTCGAAACGAATAACTACAAAGGCCTAGGGGAAAAGTACAAACACCATTGTAATCGGGCGAGTTCCTACTTTTAGAAGCAACAGGAATTTCTCGAGTTCGTCAATCCGTTCGCGAGATATGGGAGTTTGAAGTTAAGGAATGGTTGAGAAACCATCAACATTTTCGCAAGTCTGATACTCGAAACCAATAACTGGAATGGCCTAGGGGAAAAGTACACACGCCATTGTAATCGGGCATGTTTCCACTCTCAGATGCAACAGGAATTTCTCGAGTTCGTCAATCCGTGCGCGAGATATAGGAGTTTGAAGTTAAGGAATGGTTGAGAAACCATCAACATTTTCGCAAGTCTGATACTCGAAAACAATAACTGGAATGGCCTAGGGGGAAAATACACATACCTTAGTAATCGGGAGAGTTTCCACTTTCAGATGCAACAGGAATTTCTCGAGTTCGTCAATCCGTTCGCGAGATATGGGAGACTGAAGTTAAGGAATGCTTGAGAAACCATCAAAATTTTCGGTGGTCTGATACTCGAAACTAATAACTGGAATGGCCTAGGGGAAAAGTACACACACCATTGTAATCGGACGAGTTCCTACTTTTAGATGCAACAGGAATTTCTCGAGTTCGTCAATCCGTTCGCGAGATATGGGAGTTTGAAATTAAGGAATGGTTGAGGAACTATCAAAATTTTCGCAAGTCTGATACACGAAACCAATAACTACAAAGGCCTAGGGGAAAAACACACATATCTTTGTAATCGGGCGAGTTTCTACTTTCAGATGCAACAGGAATTTCTCGAGTTCGTCAATCCGTTCGCGAGAAATGGGAGTTTGAAGTTAAGGAATGGTTGAGAAACTAACAAAATTTTCGCAAGTCTGATACGCGAAACCAATAACTACAAAGGCCTAGGTGAAAAACACACATATCTTTGTAATCGGGCGAGTTTCCACATTCAGATGCAACAGGAATTTCTTGAGTTCGTCAATCCGTTCGCGAGATATGGGAGTTTGAAGTTAAGGAATGGTTGAGAAACCATCAACATTTTCGCAAGTCTGATACTCGAAACCAATACCTGGAATGGTCTAGGTGGAAAATACACATACCTTTGTAATCGGGCGAGCTTCCACTTTCAGATGCAACAAGAATTTCTCGAGTTCGTCAATCCGTTCGCGAGATATGGGAGTTTGAAGTTAAGGAATGCTTGAGAAACCATCAAAATTTTCGGTGGTCTGATACTCGAAACCAATAACTGGAATGGCCTAGGGGAAAAGTACACACACCATTGTAATCGGACGAGTTCCTACTTTTAGATGCAACAGGAATTTCTCGAGTTCGTCAATCCGTTCGCGAGATATGGGAGTTTGAAATTAAGGAATGGTTGAGGAACCATCAAAATTTTCGCAAGTCGGATACTCGAAACCAATAACTACCAAGGCCTAGGGGAAAAATACACATACCTTTGTAATCGGGCCGGTTTCCACTCTCAGATGCAACAGGAATTTCTCGAGTTCGTCAATCCGTGCGCGAGATATGGGAGTTTGAAGTTAAGGAATTTTTGAGAAACCATCAACATTCTCGCAAGTCTGATACTCGAAACCAATAACTGGAATGGCCTAGGGGGAAAATACACATACCTTTGTAATCGGGCGAGTTTCCACTTTCAGATGCAACAGGAATTTCTCGAGTTCGTCAATCCGTTCGCGAGATATGGGAGTTTGAAGTTAAGGAATGCTTGAGAAACCATCAAAATTTTCGGTGGTCTGATACTCGAAACCAATAACTGGAATGGCCTAGGGGAAAAGTACACACACCATTGTAATCGGGCGAGTTCCTACTTTTAGATGCAACAGGAATTTCTCGAGTTCGGCAATCCATTCGCGAGATATGGGAGTTTGAAGTTAAGGAATGCTTGAGAAAACATCAAAATTTTCGCAAGTCTGATACTCGAAACCAATAACTGCAAAGGCCTAGGGGAAAAATGCAGGTACCTTTATAATCGGGCGAGTTTCCACTTTCAGATGCAGCAGGAATTTCTCGAGTTCGTCATCCCGTTCGCGAGATATGGGTGTTCGAAGTTAAGGAATGGTTGAGAAACCATCAAAATTTTCGCAGTTCTGACGCTAGAAACCAATAACTACAATGGCCTAGGGGAAAATACACATACCGTTGTAATCGGGCGAGCTTCTGCTTTCAGATGCAACAGGAGTTTCTCGAGTTCGTCAATCCGTTCGCGAGATATGGGAGTTTGAAGTTAAGGAATGCCTGATAAACCATCAAAATTTTCGCAAGTCTGATACTTGAATCCAATAACAACTATGGCCTAGTGCAAAAATGCACATACCGTTGTAATCGGGCTAGTTTCTGCTTTCAGATGCAATAGGAAATTCTCGAGTTCGTCAATCCGTTCGCGAGATATGGAAGTTTGAAGTTAAGGAATGGTTGAGAAACCATCAAAAGTTTCGCAAGTCTGATACTCGAAACCAATATCTGGAATGGCCTAGGGGAAAAGTACACACACCACTGTAATCGTGCGAGTTTCTACTTGCAGATGCAACAGGAATTTCTCGAGCTCGTCATTCCGTTCGTGAGATATGGGAGTTTGAAGTTAAGGAATGGTTGAGAAACCATCAAAATTTTCGCAATTCTGATGCTAGAAACCAATAACTACAATGGCCTAGGGGAAAAATACACATACCGTTTAAATCGGGCGAGTTTCTGCTTTCAGATGCAACAGGAATTTCTCGAGTTCGTCAATCAGTTCGCGAGATATGGGAGTTTGAAATTAAGGAATGGTTGAGAAACCATCGAAGTTTTCGCAAGTCTGATACACGAAACCAATAACTACAAAGGCCCAGGAGAAAAATACACATACCTCTGTAATCGGGCGAGTTTCCACTTTCAGATGCAACAGGAATTTCTCGAGTTCGTCAATCCGTTCGCGAGATATGGGAGTTTGAACTTAAGGAATGCTTGAGAAACCTTCACAATTTTCGAAAGTCTGATACTCGAAACGAATAACTACAAAGGCCTAGGGGAAAAGTACAAACACTATTGTAATCGGGCGAGTTCCTACTTTTAGAAGCAACAGGAATTTCTCGAGTTCGTCAATCCGTTCGCGAGATATGGGAGTTTGAAGTTAAGGAATGGTTGAGAAACCATCAACATTTTCGCAAGTCTGATACTCGAAACCAATAACTGGAATGGCCTAGGGGAAAAGTACACACGCCATTGTAATCGGGCATGTTTCCACTCTCAGATGCAACAGGAATTTCTCGAGTTCGTCAATCCGTGCGCGAGATATAGGAGTTTGAAGTTAAGGAATGGTTGAGAAACCATCAACATTTTCGCAAGTCTGATACTCGAAAACAATAACTGGAATGGCCTAGGGGGAAAATACACATACCTTTGTAATCGGGAGAGTTTCCACTTTCAGATGCAACAGGAATTTCTCGAGTTCGTCAATCCGTTCGCGAGATATGGGAGTTTGAAGTTAAGGAATGCTTGAGAAACCATCAAAATTTTCGGTGGTCTGATACTCGAAACCAATAACTGGAATGGCCTAGGGGAAAAGTACACACACCATTGTAATCGGACGAGTTCCTACTTTTAGATGCAACAGGAATTTCTCGAGTTCGTCAATCCGTTCGCGAGATATGGGAGTTTGAAATTAAGGAATGGTTGAGGAACTATCAAAATTTTCGCAAGTCTGATACACGAAACCAATAACTACAAAGGCCTAGGGGAAAAACACACATATCTTTGTAATCGGGCGAGTTTCTACTTTCAGATGCAACAGGAATTTCTCGAGTTCGTCAATCCGTTCGCGAGAAATGGGAGTTTGAAGTTAAGGAATGGTTGAGAAACTAACAAAATTTTCGCAAGTCTGATACGCGAAACCAATAACTACAAAGGCCTAGGTGAAAAACACACATATCTTTGTAATCGGGCGAGTTTCCACATTCAGATGCAACAGGAATTTCTTGAGTTCGTCAATCCGTTCGCGAGATATGGGAGTTTGAAGTTAAGGAATGGTTGAGAAACCATCAACATTTTCGCAAGTCTGATACTCGAAACCAATACCTGGAATGGTCTAGGTGGAAAATACACATACCTTTGTAATCGGGCGAGTTTCCACTTTCAGATGCAACAAGAATTTCTCGAGTTCGTCAATCCGTTCGCGAGATATGGGAGTTTGAAGTTAAGGAATGCTTGAGAAACCATCAAAATTTTCGGTGGTCTGATACTCGAAACCAATAACTGGAATGGCCTAGGGGAAAAGTACACACACCATTGTAATCGGACGAGTTCCTACTTTTAGATGCAACAGGAATTTCTCGAGTTCGTCAATCCGTTCGCGAGATATGGGAGTTTGAAATTAAGGAATGGTTGAGGTACCATCAAAATTTTCGCAAGTCGGATACTCGAAACCAATAACTACCAAGGCCTAGGGGAAAAATACACATACCTTTGTAATCGGGCCGGTTTCCACTCTCAGATGCAACAGGAATTTCTCGAGTTCGTCAATCCGTGCGCGAGATATGGGAGTTTGAAGTTAAGGAATGGTTGAGAAACCATCAACATTCTCGCAAGTCTGATACTCGAAACCAATAACTGGAATGGCCTAGGGGGAAAATACACATACCTTTGTAATCGGGCGAGTTTCCACTTTCAGATGCAACAGGAATTTCTCGAGTTCGTCAATCCGTTCGCGAGATATGGGAGTTTGAAGTTAAGGAATGCTTGAGAAACCATCAAAATTTTCGGTGGTCTGATACTCGAAACCAATAACTGGAATGGCCTAGGGGAAAAGTACACACACCATTGTAATCGGGCGAGTTCCTACTTTTAGATGCAACAGGAATTTCTCGAGTTCGTCAATCCGTTCGCGAGATATGGGAGTTTGAAGTTAAGGAATGGTTGAGAAACCATCAAAATTTTCGGTGGTGTGATTCTCGAAACCAATAACTGGAATGGCCTAGGGGAAAAGTACACACACCATTGTAATCGGGCGAGTTCCTACTTTTAGATGCAACAGGAATTTCTCGAGTTCGTCAATCCGTTCGCGAGATATGGGAGTTTGAAGTTAAGGAATGGTTAAGAAACCATCAAAATTTTCGCAAGTCTGATACACGAAACCAATAACTACAAAAGCCTAGGGGAACAACATACATATCTTTGTGATCGGGCGTGTTTCTACTTTCAGATGCAACAGGAATTTCTCGAGTTCGTCAATCCGTGCGCGAGATATAGGAGTTTGAAGTTAAGGAATGGTTGAGAAACCATCAACATTTTCGCAAGTCTGATACTCGAAACCAATAACTGGAATGGCCTAGGGGGAAAATACACATACCTTTGTAATCGGGAGAGTTTCCACTTTCAGATGCAACAGGAATTTCTCGAGTTCGTCAATCCGTTCGCGAGATATGGGAGTTTGAAGTTAAGGAATGCTTGAGAAACCATCAAAATTTTCGGTGGTCTGATACTCGAAACCAATAACTGGAATGGCCTAGGGGTAAAGTACACACACCATTGTAATCGGGCGAGTTTCTACTTTCAGATGCAACAGGAATTTCTCGTGTTCGTCAATCCGTTCGCGAGAAATGGGAGATTGAAGTTAAGGAATAGTTGAGAAACTATCAAAATTTTCGCAAGTCTGATACCCGAAACCAATAACTACAAAGGCCTAGGTGAAAAACACACATATCTTTGTAATCGGGCGAGTTTCTACTTTAAGATGCAACAGGAATTTCTAGAGTTCGTCAATCCGTTCGCGAGAAATGGGAGAATGAAGTTAAGGAATGGTTGAGAAACTATAAAAATTTTCGCAAGTCTGATACTCGAAACCAATAACTACAATGGCCTAGGGGAAAAATAAACATACCTTTGTAATCGGGCGAGTTTCCACTATCAGATGCAACAGGAATTTCTCGAGTTCGTCAATCCGTTCGCGAGATATGGGAGTTTGAAGTTAAGGAATGGTTGAGAAACCATCAAAATTTTCGCATTTCTGATGCTAGAAACCAATAACTACAATGGCCTAGGGGAAAATACACATACCGTTGTAATCGGGCGAGTTTCTGCTTTCAGATGCAACAGGAATTTCTCGAGTTCGGCAATCCATTCGCGAGATATGGGAGTTTGAAGTTAAGGAATGCTTGAGAAAACATCAAAATTTTCGCAAGTCTGATACTCGAAACCAATAACTGCAAAGGCCTAGGGGAAAAATGCAGGTACCTTTATAATCGGGCGAGTTTCCACTTTCAGATGCAGCAGGAATTTCTCGAGTTCGTCATCCCGTTCGCGAGATATGGGTGTTCGAAGTTAAGGAATGGTTGAGAAACCATCAAAATTTTCGCAGTTCTGACGCTAGAAACCAATAACTACAATGGCCTAGGGGAAAATACACATACCGTTGTAATCGGGCGAGCTTCTGCTTTCAGATGCAACAGGAGTTTCTCGAGTTCGTCAATCCGTTCGCGAGATATGGGAGTTTGAAGTTAAGGAATGCCTGATAAACCATCAAAATTTTCGCAAGTCTGATACTTGAATCCAATAACAACTATGGCCTAGTGCAAAAATGCACAAACCGTTGTAATCGGGCGAGTTTCTGCTTTCAGATGCAATAGGAAATTCTCGAGTTCGTCAATCCGTTCGCGAGATATGGAAGTTTGAAGTTAAGGAATGGTTGAGAAACCATCAAAAGTTTCGCAAGTCTGATACTCGAAACCAATATCTGGAATGGCCTAGGGGAAAAGTACACACACCACTGTAATCGTGCGAGTTTCTACTTGCAGATGCAACAGGAATTTCTCGAGCTCGTCATTCCGTTCGTGAGATATGGGAGTTTGAAGTTAAGGAATGGTTGAGAAACCGTCAAAATTTTCGCAATTCTGATGCTAGAAACCAATAACTACAATGGCCTAGGGGAAAAATACACATACCGTTTAAATCGGGCGAGTTTCTGCTTTCAGATGCAACAGGAATTTCTCGAGTTCGTCAATCAGTTCGCGAGATATGGGAGTTTGAAATTAAGGAATGGTTGAGAAACCATCGAAGTTTTCGCAAGTCTGATACACGAAACCAATAACTACAAAGGCCTAGGAGAAAAATACACATACCTCTGTAATCGGGCGAGTTTCCACTTTCAGATGCAACAGGAACTTCTCGAGTTCGTCAATCCGTTCGCGAGATATGGGAGTTTGAACTTAAGGAATGCTTGAGAAACCTTCAAAATTTTCGAAAGTCTGATACTCGAAACGAATAACTACAAAGGCCTAGGGGAAAAGTACAAACACCATTGTAATCGGGCGAGTTCCTACTTTTAGAAGCAACAGGAATTTCTCGAGTTCGTCAATCCGTGCGCGAGATATGGGAGTTTGAAGTTAAGGAATGGTTGAGAAACCATCAACATTTTCGCAAGTCTGATACTCGAAACCAATAACTGGAATGGCCTAGGGGAAAAGTACACACGCCATTGTAATCGGGCATGTTTCCACTCTCAGATGCAACAGGAATTTCTCGAGTTCGTCAATCCGTGCGCGAGATATAGGAGTTTGAAGTTAAGGAATGGTTGAGAAACCATCAACATTTTCGCAAGTCTGATACTCGAAACCAATAACTACCAAGGCCTAGGGGAAAAATACACATATCTTTGTAATCGGGCGAGTTTGTACTTTCAGATGCAACAGGAATTTCTCGTGTTCGTCAATCCGTTCGCGAGAAATGGGAGATTGAAGTTAAGGAATAGTTGAGAAACTATCAAAATTTTCGCAAGTCTGATACCCGAAACCAATAACTACAAAGGCCTAGGTGAAAAACACACATATCTTTGTAATCGGGCGAGTTTCTACTTTAAGATGCAACAGGAATTTCTCGAGTTCGTCAATCCGTTCGCGAGAAATGGGAGAATGAAGTTAAGGAATGGTTGAGAAACTATAAAAATTTTCGCAAGTCTGATACTCGAAACCAATAACTACAATGGCCTAGGGGAAAAATACACATACCTCTGTAATCGGGCGAGTTTCCACTTTCAGATGCAACAGGAATTTCTCGAGTTCGTCAATCCGTTCGCGAGATATGGGAGTTTGAACTTAAGGAATGCTTGAGAAACCTTCAAAATTTTCGAAAGTCTGATACTCGAAACGAATAACTACAAAGGCCTAGGGGAAAAGTACAAACACCATTGTAATCGGGCGAGTTCCTACTTTTAGAAGCAATAGGAATTTCTCGAGTTCGTCAATCCGTTCGCGAGATATGGGAGTTTGAAGTTAAGGAATGGTTGAGAAACCATCAACATTTTCGCAAGTCTGATACTCGAAACCAATAACTGGAATTGCCTAGGGGAAAAGTACACACGCCATTGTAATCGGGCATGTTTCCACTCTCAGATGCAACAGGAATTTCTCGAGTTCGTCAATCCGTGCGCGAGATATAGGAGTTTGAAGTTAAGGAATGGTTGAGAAACCATCAACATTTTCGCAAGTCTGATACTCGAAAACAATAACTGGAATGGCCTAGGGGGAAAATACACATACCTTTGTAATCGGGAGAGTTTCCACTTTCAGATGCAACAGGAATTTCTCGAGTTCGTCAATCCGTTCGCGAGATATGGGAGTTTGAAGTTAAGGAATGCTTGAGAAACCATCAAAATTTTCGGTGGTCTGATACTCGAAACTAATAACTGGAATGGCCTAGGGGAAAAGTACACACACCATTGTAATCGGACGAGTTCCTACTTTTAGATGCAACAGGAATTTCTCGAGTTCGTCAATCCGTTCGCGAGATATGGGAGTTTGAAATTAAGGAATGGTTGAGGAACTATCAAAATTTTCGCAAGTCTGATACACGAAACCAATAACTACAAAGGCCTAGGGGAAAAACACACATATCTTTGTAATCGGGCGAGTTTCTACTTTCAGATGCAACAGGAATTTCTCGAGTTCGTCAATCCGTTCGCGAGAAATGGGAGTTTGAAGTTAAGGAATGGTTGAGAAACTAACAAAATTTTCGCAAGTCTGATACGCGAAACCAATAACTACAAAGGCCTAGGTGAAAAACACACATATCTTTGTAATCGGGCGAGTTTCCACTTTCAGATGCAACAGGAATTTCTCGAGTTCGTCAATCCGTTCGCGAGATATGGGGGTTTGAAATTAAGGAATGGTTGAGGAACCATCAAAATTTTCGCAAGTCTGATACTCGAAACCAATAACTACCAAGGCCTAGGGGAAAAACACACATATCTTTCTAATAGGGCGAGTTTCTAATTTCAGATGCAACAGGAATTTCTCGAGTTCGTCAATCCATTCGCGAGAAATGGGAGTTTGAAGTTAAGGAATGGTTGAGAAACTATCAAAATTTTCGCAAATCTGATACTCGAAACCAATAACTACAAAGGCCAAGGTGAAAAACACACATATCTTTGTAATAGGGCGATTTTCTACTTTAAGATGCAACCGGAATTTCTTGAGTTCGTCAATCTGTTCGCGAGATATGGGAGTTTGATGTTAAGGAATGGTTGAGAAACCATCAAAATTTTCGCTGGTCTGATACTCGAAACCAATAACTACAAAGGCCTACGGGAAAAATACACATACCATTGTAACCGGGCGAGTTTCCACTTTCAGATGCAACAGGAATTTCTCGAGTTCGTCAATCCGTTCGCGAGATATGGGAGTTTGATGTTAAGGAATGGTTGAGAAACTATCAAAATTTTCGCAAGTCTGATACTCGAAACCAATAACTACAAAGGCGAAGGTGAAAAACACACATATCTTTGTAATCGGGCGATTTTCTACTTTAAGATGCAACAGGAATTTCTCGAGTTCGTCAATCCGTTCGCGAGAAATGGGAGATTGAAGTTAAGGAATGGTTCAGAAACTATCAAAATTTTCGCTGGTCTGATACTCGGAACCAATAACTGGAATGGCCTAGGGGAAAAGTACACACACCATTGTAATCGGGCGAGATTCTACTTTCAGATGCAACAGGAATTTCTCGATTTCGTCAATCCGTTCGCGAGAAATGGGAGTTTGAAGTTAAGGAATGGTTGAGAAACTATCAAAATTTTCGCAAGTCTGATACTCGAAACCAATAACTACAAAGGCCAAGGGGAACAACATACATATCTTTGTAATCGGGCGTGTTTCTACTTTCAGATGCAACAGGAATTTCTCGAGTTCGTCAATCCGTTCGCGAGATATGGGAGTTTGAACTTAAGGAATGCTTGAGAAACCATCAAAGTTTTCGCAAGTCTGATACTCGAGACCAATAACTACAAAGGCCTAGGAGAAAAATACACATACCTTTGTAATCGGGCGAGTTTCCACTTTCAGATGCAACAGGAATTTCTCGAGTTCGGCAATCCGTTCGCGAGATATGGGAGTTTGAACTTAAGGAATGGTTGAGAATCCATCAAAATTTTCGAAAGTCTGATACTCGAAACGAATAACTACAAAGGCCTAGGGGAAAAGTACAAACACCATTGTAATCGGGCGAGTTCCTACTTTTAGAAGCAACAGGAATTTCTCGAGTTCGTCAATCCGTTCGCGAGAAATGGGAGATTGAAGTTAAGGAATGGTTCAGAAACTATCAAAATTTTCGCTGGTCTGATACTCGGAACCAATAACTGGAATGGCCTAGGGGAAAAGTACACACACCATTGTAATCGGGCGAGTTCCTACTTTTAGATGCAACAGGAATTTCTCGAGTTCGTCAATCCGTTCGCGAGATATGGGAGTTTGAAGTTAAGGAATGGTTGAGAAACCATCAAAATTTTCGGTGGTGTGATTCTCGAAACCAATAACTGGAATGGCCTAGGGGAAAAGTACACACACCATTGTAATCGGGCGAGTTCCTACTTTTAGATGCAACAGGAATTTCTCGAGTTCGTCAATCCGTTCGCGAGAAATGGGAGTTTGAAGTTAAGGAATGGTTGAGAAACTAACAAAATTTTCGCAAGTCTGATACGCGAAACCAATAACTACAAAGGCCTAGGTGAAAAACACACATATCTTTGTAATCGGGCGAGTTTCTACTTTCAGATGCAACAGGAATTTCTCGAGTTCGTCAATCCGTTCGCGAGATATGGGAGTTTGAAGTTAAGGAATGCTTGAGAAACCATCAAAATTTTCGGTGGTCTGATACTCGAAACCAATAACTGGAATGGCCTAGGGGAAAAGTACACACACCATTGTAATCGGGCGAGTTCCTACTTTTAGATGCAACAGGAATTTCTCGAGTTCGTCAATCCGTTCGCGAGATATGGGAGTTTGAAGTTAAGGAATGGTTGAGAAACCATCAAAATTTTCGGTGGTGTGATTCTCGAAACCAATAACTGGAATGGCCTAGGGGAAAAGTACACACACCATTGTAATCGGGCGAGTTCCTACTTTTAGATGCAACAGGAATTTCTCGAGTTCGTCAATCCGTTCGCGAGATATGGGAGTTTGAAATTAAGGAATGGTTGAGGAACCATCAAAATTTTCGCAAGTCTGATACTCGAAACCAATAACTACCAAGGCCTAGGGGAAAAATACACATACCTTTGTAATCGGGCCGGTTTCCACTCTCAGATGCAACAGGGATTTCTCGAGTTCGTCAATCCGTTCGCGAGATATGGGAGTTTGAAGTTAAGGAATGCTTGAGAAACCATCAAAATTTTCGGTGGTCTGATTCTCGAAACCAATAACTGGAATGGCCTAGGGGAAAAGTACACACACCATTGTAATCGGGCGAGTTCCTACTTTTAGATGCAACAGGAATTTCTCGAGTTCGTCAATCCGTTCGCGAGATATGGGGGTTTGAAATTAAGGAATGGTTGAGGAACCATCAAAATTTTCGCAAGTCTGATACTCGAAACCAATAACTACCAAGGCCTAGGGGAAAAACACACATATCTTTCTAATAGGGCGAGTTTCTAATTTCAGATGCAACAGGAATTTCTCGAGTTCGTCAATCCATTCGCGAGAAATGGGAGTTTGAAGTTAAGGAATGGTTGAGAAACTATCAAAATTTTCGCAAATCTGATACTCGAAACCAATAACTACAAAGGCCAGGGTGAAAAACACACATATCTTTGTAATAGGGCGATTTTCTACTTTAAGATGCAACCGGAATTTCTTGAGTTCGTCAATCTGTTCGCGAGATATGGGAGTTTGATGTTAAGGAATGGTTGAGAAACCATCAAAATTTTCGCTGGTCTGATACTCGAAACCAATAACTACAAAGGCCTACGGGAAAAATACACATACCATTGTAACCGGGCGAGTTTCCACTTTCAGATGCAACAGGAATTTCTCGAGTTCGTCAATCCGTTCGCGAGATATGGGAGTTTGATGTTAAGGAATGGTTGAGAAACTATCAAAATTTTCGCAAGTCTGATACTCGAAACCAATAACTACAAAGGCGAAGGTGAAAAACACACATATCTTTGTAATCGGGCGATTTTCTACTTTAAGATGCAACAGGAATTTCTCGAGTTCGTCAATCCGTTCGCGAGAAATGGGAGATTGAAGTTAAGGAATGGTTCAGAAACTATCAAAATTTTCGCTGGTCTGATACTCGGAACCAATAACTGGAATGGCCTAGGGGAAGAGTACACACACCATTGTAATCGGGCGAGATTCTACTTTCAGATGCAACAGGAATTTCTCGATTTCGTCAATCCGTTCGCGAGAAATGGGAGTTTGAAGTTAAGGAATGGTTGAGAAACTATCAAAATTTTCGCAAGTCTGATACTCGAAACCAATAACTACAAAGGCCAAGGGGAACAACATACATATCTTTGTAATCGGGCGTGTTTCTACTTTCAGATGCAACAGGAATTTCTCGAGTTCGTCAATCCGTTCGCGAGATATGGGAGTTTGAACTTAAGGAATGCTTGAGAAACCATCAAAGTTTTCGCAAGTCTGATACTCGAGACCAATAACTACAAAGGCCTAGGAGAAAAATACACATACCTTTGTAATCGGGCGAGTTTCCACTTTCAGATGCAACAGGAATTTCTCGAGTTCGGCAATCCGTTCGCGAGATATGGGAGTTTGAACTTAAGGAATGGTTGAGAATCCATCAAAATTTTCGAAAGTCTGATACTCGAAACGAATAACTACAAAGGCCTAGGGGAAAAGTACAAACACCATTGTAATCGGGCGAGTTCCTACTTTTAGAAGCAACAGGAATTTCTCGAGTTCGTCAATCCGTTCGCGAGAAATGGGAGATTGAAGTTAAGGAATGGTTCAGAAACTATCAAAATTTTCGCTGGTCTGATACTCGGAACCAATAACTGGAATGGCCTAGGGGAAAAGTACACACACCATTGTAATCGGGCGAGATTCTACTTTCAGATGCAACAGGAATTTCTCGATTTCGTCAATCCGTTCGCGAGATATGGGGGTTTGAAATTAAGGAATGGTTGAGGAACCATCAAAATTTTCGCAAGTCTGATACTCGAAACCAATAACTACCAAAGCCTAAGGGAAAAATACACATACCTTTGTAATCGGGCCGGTTTCCACTCTCAGATGCAACAGGAATTTCTCGAGTTCGTCAATCCGTGCGTGAGATATGGGAGTTTGAAGTTAAGGAATGGTTGAGAAACCATCAACATTTTCGCAAGTCTGATACTCGAAACCAATAACTGGAGTGGCCTAGGGGAAAAGTACACACACCATTGTAATCGGGCATGTTTCTACTTTCAGATGCAACAGGAATTTCTCGAGTTCGTCAATCCGTTCGCGAGAAATGGGAGTTTGAAGTTAAGGAATGGTTGAGAAACTATCAAAATTTTCGCAAGTCTGATACTCGAAACCAATAACCACCAAGGCCTAGGGGAAAAATACACATATCTTTGTAATCGGGCGAGTTTCTACTTTCAGATGCAACAGGAATTTCTCGAGTTCGTCAATCCGTTCGCGAGAAATGGGAGTTTGAACTTAAGGAATGGTTGAGAAACTATCAAAATTTTCGAAAGTCTGATACCCGAAACCAATAACTACAAAGGCCTAGGTTAAAAACACACATATCTTTGTAATCGGGCGAGTTTCTACTTTAAGATGCAACAGGAATTTCTCGAGTTCGTCAATCCGTTCGCGAGAAATGGGAGATTGAAGTTAAGGAATGGTTGAGAAACTATCAAAATTTTCGCAAGTCTGATACTCGAAACCAATAACTACAAAGGCCTAGGGGAAAAACACACATATCTTTCTAATAGGGCGAGTTTCTAATTTCAGATGCAACAGGAATTTCTCGAGTTCGTCAATCCATTCGCGAGAAATGGGAGTTTGAAGTTAAGGAATGGTTGAGAAACTATCAAAATTTTCGCAAATCTGATACTCGAAACCAATAACTACAAAGGCCAAGGTGAAAAACACACATATCTTTGTAATAGGGCGATTTTCTACTTTAAGATGCAACCGGAATTTCTTGAGTTCGTCAATCTGTTCGCGAGATATAGGAGTTTGATGTTAAGGAATGGTTGAGAAACCATCAAAATTTTCGCTGGTCTGATACTCGAAACCAATAACTACAAAGGCCTACGGGAAAAATACACATACCATTGTAACCGGGCGAGTTTCCACTTTCAGATGCAACAGGAATTTCTCGAGTTCGTCAATCCGTTCGCGAGATATGGGAGTTTGATGTTAAGGAATGGTTGAGAAACTATCAAAATTTTCGCAAGTCTGATACACGAAACCAATAACTACAAAGGCCTAGGGGAAAAACACACATATCTTTGTAATCGGGCGAGTTTCTACTTTCAGATGCAACAGGAATTTCTCGAGTTCGTCAATCCGTTCGCGAGAAATGGGAGTTTGAAGTTAAGGAATGGTTGAGAAACTAACAAAATTTTCGCAAGTCTGATACGCGAAACCAATAACTACAAAGGCCTAGGTGAAAAACACACATATCTTTGTAATCGGGCGAGTTTCTACTTTCAGATGCAACAGGAATTTCTCGAGTTCGTCAATCCGTTCGCGAGATATGGGAGTTTGAAGTTAAGGAATGCTTGAGAGACCATCAAAATTTTCGGTGGTCTGATACTCGAAACCAATAACTGGAATGGCCTAGGGGAAAAGTACACACACCATTGTAATCGGGCGAGTTCCTACTTTTAGATGCAACAGGAATTTCTCGAGTTCGTCAATCCGTTCGCGAGATATGGGAGTTTGAAGTTAAGGAATGGTTGAGAAACCATCAAAATTTTCGGTGGTGTGATTCTCGAAACCAATAACTGGAATGGCCTAGGGGAAAAGTACACACACCATTGTAATCGGGCGAGTTCCTACTTTTAGATGCAACAGGAATTTCTCGAGTTCGTCAATCCGTTCGCGAGATATGGGAGTTTGAAATTAAGGAATGGTTGAGGAACCATCAAAATTTTCGCAAGTCTGATACTCGAAACCAATAACTACCAAGGCCTAGGGGAAAAATACACATACCTTTGTAATCGGGCCGGTTTCCACTCTCAGATGCAACAGGGATTTCTCGAGTTCGTCAATCCGTTCGCGAGATATGGGAGTTTGAAGTTAAGGAATGCTTGAGAAACCATCAAAATTTTCGGTGGTCTGATTCTCGAAACCAATAACTGGAATGGCCTAGGGGAAAAGTACACACACCATTGTAATCGGGCGAGTTCCTACTTTTAGATGCAACAGGAATTTCTCGAGTTCGTCAATCCGTTCGCGAGATATGGGAGTTTGAAGTTAAGGAATGGTTAAGAAACCATCAAAATTTTCGCAAGTCTGATACACGAAACCAATAACTACAAAAGCCTAGGGGAACAACATACATATCTTTGTAATCGGGCGTGTTTCTCCTCTCAGATGCAACAGGAATTTCTCGAGTTCGTCAATCCGTTCGCGAGATATGGGAGTTTGAAGTTAAGGAATGCTTGAGAAACCATCAAAATTTTCGAAAGTCTGATACTCGAAACGAATAACTACAAAGGCCTAGGGGAAAAGTACACACACCTTTGTAATCGGGCGAGTTTCCACTTTCAGATGCAACAGGAATTTCTCGAGTTCGTCAATCCGTTCGCGAGATATGGGGGTTTGAAATTAAGGAATGGTTGAGGAACCATCAAAATTTTCGCAAGTCTGATACTCGAAACCAATAACTACCAAGGCCTAGGGGAAAAACACACATATCTTTCTAATAGGGCGAGTTTCTAATTTCAGATGCAACAGGAATTTCTCGAGTTCGTCAATCCATTCGCGAGAAATGGGAGTTTGAAGTTAAGGAATGGTTGAGAAACTATCAAAATTTTCGCAAATCTGATACTCGAAACCAATAACTACAAAGGCCAAGGTGAAAAACACACATATCTTTGTAATAGGGCGATTTTCTACTTTAAGATGCAACCGGAATTTCTTGAGTTCGTCAATCTGTTCGCGAGATATGGGAGTTTGATGTTATGGAATGGTTGAGAAACCATCAAAATTTTCGCTGGTCTGATACTCGAAACCAATAACTACAAAGGCCTACGGGAAAAATACACATACCATTGTAACCGGGCGAGTTTCCACTTTCAGATGCAACAGGAATTTCTCGAGTTCGTCAATCCGTTCGCGAGATATGGGAGTTTGATGTTAAGGAATGGTTGAGAAACTATCAAAATTTTCGCAAGTCTGATACTCGAAACCAATAACTACAAAGGCGAAGGTGAAAAACACACATATCTTTGTAATCGGGCGATTTTCTACTTTAAGATGCAACAGGAATTTCTCGAGTTCGTCAATCCGTTCGCGAGAAATGGGAGATTGAAGTTAAGGAATGGTTCAGAAACTATCAAAATTTTCGCTGGTCTGATACTCGGAACCAATAACTGGAATGGCCTAGGGGAAAAGTACACACACCATTGTAATCGGGCGAGATTCTACTTTCAGATGCAACAGGAATTTCTCGATTTCGTCAATCCGTTCGCGAGAAATGGGAGTTTGAAGTTAAGGAATGGTTGAGAAACTATCAAAATTTTCGCAAGTCTGATACTCGAAACCAATAACTACAAAGGCCAAGGGGAACAACATACATATCTTTGTAATCGGGCGTGTTTCTACTTTCAGATGCAACAGGAATTTCTCGAGTTCGTCAATCCGTTCGCGAGATATGGGAGTTTGAACTTAAGGAATGCTTGAGAAACCATCAAAGTTTTCGCAAGTCTGATACTCGAGACCAATAACTACAAAGGCCTAGGAGAAAAATACACATACCTTTGTAATCGGGCGAGTTTCCACTTTCAGATGCAACAGGAATTTCTCGAGTTCGTCAATCCGTTCGCGAGATATGGGAGTTTGAACTTAAGGAATGCTTGAGAATCCATCAAAATTTTCGAAAGTCTGATACTCGAAACGAATAACTACAAAGGCCTAGGGGAAAAGTACAAACACCATTGTAATCGGGCGAGTTCCTACTTTTAGAAGCAACAGGAATTTCTCGAGTTCGTCAATCCGTTCGCGAGAAATGGGAGATTGAAGTTAAGGAATGGTTCAGAAACTATCAAAATTTTCGCTGGTCTGATACTCGGAACCAATAACTGGAATGGCCTAGGGGAAAAGTACACACACCATTGTAATCGGGCGAGATTCTACTTTCAGATGCAACAGGAATTTCTCGATTTCGTCAATCCGTTCGCGAGATATGGGGGTTTGAAATTAAGGAATGGTTGAGGAACCATCAAAATTTTCGCAAGTCTGATACTCGAAACCAATAACTACCAAAGCCTAAGGGAAAAATACACATACCTTTGTAATCGGGCCGGTTTCCACTCTCAGATGCAACAGGAATTTCTCGAGTTCGTCAATCCGTGCGTGAGATATGGGAGTTTGAAGTTAAGGAATGGTTGAGAAACCATCAACATTTTCGCAAGTCTGATACTCGAAACCAATAACTGGAATGGCCTAGGGGAAAAGTACACACACCATTGTAATCGGGCATGTTTCTACTTTCAGATGCAACAGGAATTTCTCGAGTTCGTCAATCCGTTCGCGAGAAATGGGAGTTTGAAGTTAAGGAATGGTTGAGAAACTATCAAAATTTTCGCAAGTCTGATACTCGAAACCAATAACCACCAAGGCCTAGGGGAAAAATACACATATCTTTGTAATCGGGCGAGTTTCTACTTTCAGATGCAACAGGAATTTCTCGAGTTCGTCAATCCGTTCGCGAGAAATGGGAGTTTGAACTTAAGGAATGGTTGAGAAACTATCAAAATTTTCGAAAGTCTGATACCCGAAACCAATAACTACAAAGGCCTAGGTTAAAAACACACATATCTTTGTAATCGGGCGAGTTTCTACTTTAAGATGCAACAGGAATTTCTCGAGTTCGTCAATCCGTTCGCGAGAAATGGGAGATTGAAGTTAAGGAATGGTTGAGAAACTATCAAAATTTTCGCAAGTCTGATACTCGAAACCAATAACTACAAAGGCCTAGGGGAAAAACACACATATCTTTCTAATAGGGCGAGTTTCTAATTTCAGATGCAACAGGAATTTCTCGAGTTCGTCAATCCATTCGCGAGAAATGGGAGTTTGAAGTTAAGGAATGGTTGAGAAACCATCAAAATTTTCGCTGGTCTGATACTCGAAACCAATAACTACAAAGGCCTACGGGAAAAATACACATACCATTGTAACCGGGCGAGTTTCCACTTTCAGATGCAACAGGAATTTCTCGAGTTCGTCAATCCGTTCGCGAGATATGGGAGTTTGATGTTAAGGAATGGTTGAGAAACTATCAAAATTTTCGCAAGTCTGATACTCGAAACCAATAACTACAAAGGCGAAGGTGAAAAACACACATATCTTTGTAATCGGGCGATTTTCTACTTTAAGATGCAACAGGAATTTCTCGAGTTCGTCAATCCGTTCGCGAGAAATGGGAGTTTGAACTTAAGGAATGGTTGAGAAACTATCAAAATTTTCGAAAGTCTGATACCCGAAACCAATAACTACAAAGGCCTAGGTTAAAAACACACATATCTTTGTAATCGGGCGAGTTTCTACTTTAAGATGCAACAGGAATTTCTCGAGTTCGTCAATCCGTTCGCGAGAAATGGGAGATTGAAATTAAGGAATGGTTGAGGAACCATCAAAATTTTCGCAAGTCTGATACTCGAAACCAATAACTACCAAAGCCTAGGGGAAAAATACACATACCTTTGTAATCGGGCCGGTTTCCACTCTCAGATGCAACAGGAATTTCTCGAGTTCGTCAATCCGTGCGTGAGATATGGGAGTTTGAAGTTAAGGAATGGTTGAGAAACCATCAACATTTTCGCAAGTCTGATACTCGAAACCAATAACTGGAATGGCCTAGGGGAAAAGTACACACACCATTGTAATCGGGCATGTTTCTACTTTCAGATGCAACAGGAATTTCTCGAGTTCGTCAATCCGTTCGCGAGAAATGGGAGTTTGAAGTTAAGGAATGGTTGAGAAACTATCAAAATTTTCGCAAGTCTGATACTCGAAACCAATAACCACCAAGGCCTAGGGGAAAAATACACATATCTTTGTAATCGGGCGAGTTTCTACTTTCAGATGCAACAGGAATTTCTCGAGTTCGTCAATCCGTTCGCGAGAAATGGGAGTTTGAAGTTAAGGAATGCTTGAGGAACCATCAAAATTTTCGCAAGTCTGATACTCGAAACCAATAACTACAAAGGCCAAGGTGAAAACCTCACATATCTTTGTAACCGGGCGATTTTCTACTTTCAGATGCAACAGGAATTTCTCGATTTCGTCAATCCGTTCGCGAGATATGGGAGTTTGAAGTTAAGGAATGCTTGAGAAACCATCAAAATTTTCGGCGGTCTGATACTCGAAACCAATAACTGGAAAGGCCTAGGGGAAAAGTACACACACCATTGTAATCGGGCGAGTTTTCACTTTCAGATGCAACAGGAATTTCTCGAGTTCGTCAATCCGTTCGTGAGATATGGGAGTTTGAAATTAAGGAATGGTTGAGAAACCATCAAAATTTTCGCAAGTCTGATACTCGAAACCAATAACTACAAAGGCCTAGTTTAAAAACACACATATCTTTGTAATCGGGCGAGTTTCTACTTTAATATGCAACAGGAATTTCTCGAGTTCGTCAATCCGTTCGCGAGAAATGGGAGATTGAAGTTAAGGAATGGTTGAGAAACTATCAAAATTTTCGCAAGTCTGATACTCGAAACCAATAACTACAAAGGCCAAGGTGAAAACCTCACATATCTTTGTAACCGGGCGATTTTCTACTTTCAGATGCAACAGGAATTTCTCGATTTCGTCAATCCGTTCGCGAGATATGGGAGTTTGAAGTTAAGGAATGCTTGAGAAACCATCAAAATTTTCGGCGGTCTGATACTCGAAACCAATAACTGGAAAGGCCTAGGGGAAAAGTACACACACCATTGTAATCGGGCGAGTTTTCACTTTCAGATGCAACAGGAATTTCTCGAGTTCGTCAATCCGTTCGTGGGATATGGGAGTTTGAAATTAAGGAATGGTTGAGAAACCATCAAAATTTTCGCAAGTCTGATACTCGAAACCAATAACTACAAAGGCCTAGGAGATAAATACACATACCTTTGTAATCGGGCGAGTTTCCACTTTCAGATGCAACAGAAATTTCTCGAGTTCGTCAATCCGTTCGCGAGATATGGGAGTTTGAAATTAAGGAATGGTTGAGGAACTATCAAAATTTTCGCAAGTCTGATAATCGAAACCAATAACTACCAAGGCCTAGAGGAAAAATACACACACCTTTGTAATCGGGCCGGTTTCCACTCTCAGATGCAACAGGAATTTCTCGAGTTCGTCAATCCTTTCCCGAGATATGGGAGTTTGAAGTTAAGGAATGGTTGAGAAACCATCAAAATTCTCGCTGGTCTGATACTCGAAACCAATAACAGGAATGGCCTAGGGGAAAAGTACACACACCATTGTAATCGGGCGACTTTTCACTTTCAGATGCAATAGAAATTTCTCGAGTTCGTCAATCCGTTCGCGAGATATGGGAATTTGCATTTAAGGAATGGTTGAGAAACCTTCAAAATTTTCGCTGGTCTGATACTGGAAACCAATAACTGGAATGGCATAGGGGAAAAGTACGCACACCATTGTAATCGGGCGAGTTTTCACTTTCAGATGCAACAGAAATTTCTCGAGTTCGTCAATCCGTTCGCGAGATATGGGAGTTTGACATTAAGGAATGCTTGAGGAACCATCAAAATTTTCGCAAGTCTGATACTCGAAACCAATAACTACCAAGGCCTAGGGGAAAAATACACATACCTCTGTAATCGGGCCGGTTTCCACTCTCAGATGCAACAGGAATTTCTCGAGTTCGTCAATCCGTGCGCGAGATATGGGAGTTTGAAGTTAAGGAATGGTTGAGAAACCATCAACATTTTCGCTAGTCTGATACTCGAAACCAATAACTGGAATGGCCTAGGGGGAAAATACACATACCTTTGTTATCGGGCGAGTTTCCACTTTCAGATGCAACAGGAATTTCTCGAGTTCGTCAATCCGTTCGCGAGATATGGAAGTTTGAAGTTAAGGAATGCTTGAGAAACCATCAAAATTTTCGGTGGTCTGATACTCGAAACCAATAACTGGAATGGCCTAGGGGAAAAGTTCACACACCATTGTAATCGGACGAGTTCCTACTTTTAGATGCAACAGGAATTTCTCGAGTTCGTCAATCCGTTCGCGAGATATGGGAGTTTGAAATTAAGGAATGGTTGAGGAACCATCAAAATTTTCGCAAGTCTGATACACGAAACCAATAACTACAAAGGCCTAGGGGAAAAACACACATATCTTTGTAATCGGGCGAGTTTCTACTTTCAGATGCAACAGGAATTTCTCGAGTTCGTCAATCCGTTCGCGAGAAATGGGAGTTTGAAGTTAAGGAATGGTTGAGAAACCATCAAAATTCTCGCTGGTCTGATACTCGAAACCAATAACAGGAATGGCCTAGGGGAAAAGTACACACACCATTGTAATCGGGCGACTTTTCACTTTCAGATGCAATAGAAATTTCTCGAGTTCGTCAATCCGTTCGCGAGATATGGGAATTTGCATTTAAGGAATGGTTGAGAAACCTTCAAAATTTTCGCTGGTCTGATACTGGAAACCAATAACTGGAATGGCATAGGGGAAAAGTACGCACACCATTGTAATCGGGCGAGTTTTCACTTTCAGATGCAACAGAAATTTCTCGAGTTCGTCAATCCGTTCGCGAGATATGGGAGTTTGACATTAAGGAATGCTTGAGGAACCATCAAAATTTTCGCAAGTCTGATACTCGAAACCAATAACTACCAAGGCCTAGGGGAAAAATACACATACCTCTGTAATCGGGCCGGTTTCCACTCTCAGATGCAACAGGAATTTCTCGAGTTCGTCAATCCGTGCGCGAGATATGGGAGTTTGAAGTTAAGGAATGGTTGAGAAACCATCAACATTTTCGCTAGTCTGATACTCGAAACCAATAACTGGAATGGCCTAGGGGGAAAATACACATACCTTTGTTATCGGGCGAGTTTCCACTTTCAGATGCAACAGGAATTTCTCGAGTTCGTCAATCCGTTCGCGAGATATGGAAGTTTGAAGTTAAGGAATGCTTGAGAAACCATCAAAATTTTCGGTGGTCTGATACTCGAAACCAATAACTGGAATGGCCTAGGGGAAAAGTTCACACACCATTGTAATCGGACGAGTTCCTACTTTTAGATGCAACAGGAATTTCTCGAGTTCGTCAATCCGTTCGCGAGATATGGGAGTTTGAAATTAAGGAATGGTTGAGGAACCATCAAAATTTTCGCAAGTCTGATACACGAAACCAATAACTACAAAGGCCTAGGGGAAAAACACACATATCTTTGTAATCGGGCGAGTTTCTACTTTCAGATGCAACAGGAATTTCTCGAGTTCGTCAATCCGTTCGCGAGAAATGGGAGTTTGAAGTTAAGGAATGGTTGAGAAACTATCACAATTTTCGCAAGTCTGATACGCGAAACCAATAACTCCAAAGGCCTAGGTGAAAAACACACATATCTTTGTAATCGGGCGACTTTTCTACTTTCAGATGCAGAAGGAATTTCTCGAGTTCGTTAATCCGTTAGCGAGAAGTGGGAGTTTGAAGTTAAGGAATGGATAAGAAACCATCAAAATTTTCGCAAGTCTGATACACGAAACCAATAACTACAAAGGCCTAGGGGAAAAACACACATATCTTTGTAAGCGGGCGAGTTTCCCCTTTCACATGCAACAGGAATTTCTCGAGTTCGTCAATCCGTTCGCGAGATATGGGAGTTTGAAGTTAAGGAATGCTTGAGAAACCATCAAAATTTTCGGTGGTCTGATACTCGAAACCAATAACTGGAATGGCCTAGGGGAAAAGTACACACACCATTGTAATCGGACGAGTTCCTACTTTTAGATGCAACAGGAATTTCTCGAGTTCGTCAAACCGTTCGCGAGATATGGGAATTTGAAATTAAGGAATGGTTGAGGAACCATCAAAATTTTCGCAAGTCGGATACTCGAAACCAATAACTACCAAGCCCTAGGGGAAAAATACACATATCTTTGTAATCGGGCGAGTTTCTACTTTCAGATGCAACAGGAATTTCTCGAGTTCGTCAATCCGTTCGCGAGAAATGGGAGTTTGAAGTTCAGGAATAGTTGAGAAACTCTCAAAATTTTCGCAAGTCTAATACCCGAAACCAATAACTACAAAGGCCTAGGTGAAAAACACACAAACCTTTGTAATCGGGCGAGTTTCTACTTTAAGATGGAACAGGAATTTCTCGAGTTCGTCAATCCGTTCGCGAGATATGGGAGTTTGAAATTAAGGAATGCTTGAGGAACCATCAAAACTTTCGCAAGTCTGATACTCGAAACCAATAACTACCAAGGCCTAGGGGAAAAATACACATACCTCTGTAATCGGGCCGGTTTCCACTCTCAGATGCAACAGGAATTTCTCGAGTTCGTCAATCCGTGCGCGAGATATGGGAGTTTGAAGTTAAGGAATGGTTGAGAAACCATCAACATTTTCGCTAGTCTGATACTCGAAACCAATAACTGGAATGGCCTAGGGGGAAAATACACATACCTTTGTTATCGGGCGAGTTTCCACTTTCAGATGCAACAGGAATTTCTCGAGTTCGTCAATCCGTTCGCGAGATATGGAAGTTTGAAGTTAAGGAATGCTTGAGAAACCATCAAAATTTTCGGTGGTCTGATACTCGAAACCAATAACTGGAATGGCCTAGGGGAAAAGTTCACACACCATTGTAATCGGACGAGTTCCTACTTTTAGATGCAACAGGAATTTCTCGAGTTCGTCAATCCGTTCGCGAGATATGGGAGTTTGAAATTAAGGAATGGTTGAGGAACCATCAAAATTTTCGCAAGTCTGATACACGAAACCAATAACTACAAAGGCCTAGGGGAAAAACACACATACCTTTGTAATCGGGCGAGTTTCTACTTTCAGATGCAACAGGAATTTCTCGAGTTCGTCAATCCGTTCGCGAGAAATGGGAGTTTGAAGTTAAGGAATGGTTGAGAAACTATCACAATTTTCGCAAGTCTGATACGCGAAACCAATAACTCCAAAGGCCTAGGTGAAAAACACACATATCTTTGTAATCGGGCGACTTTTCTACTTTCAGATGCAGAAGGAATTTCTCGAGTTCGTTAATCCGTTCGCGAGAAGTGGGAGTTTGAAGTTAAGGAATGGATAAGAAACCATCAAAATTTTCGCAAGTCTGATACACGAAACCAATAACTACAAAGGCCTAGGGGAAAAACACACATATCTTTGTAAGCGGGCGAGTTTCCCCTTTCACATGCAACAGGAATTTCTCGAGTTCGTCAATCCGTTCGCGAGATATGGGAGTTTGAAGTTAAGGAATGCTTGAGAAACCATCAAAATTTTCGGTGGTCTGATACTCGAAACCAATAACTGGAATGGCCTAGGGGAAAAGTACACACACCATTGTAATCGGACGAGTTCCTACTTTTAGATGCAACAAGAATTTCTCGAGTTCGTCAAACCGTTCGCGAGATATGGGAATTTGAAATTAAGGAATGGTTGAGGAACCATCAAAATTTTCGCAAGTCGGATACTCGAAACCAATAACTACCAAGCCCTAGGGGAAAAATACACATATCTTTGTAATCGGGCGAGTTTCTACTTTCAGATGCAACAGGAATTTCTCGAGTTCGTCAATCCGTTCGCGAGAAATGGGAGTTTGAAGTTCAGGAATAGTTGAGAAACTCTCAAAATTTTCGCAAGTCTAATACCCGAAACCAATAACTACAAAGGCCTAGGTGAAAAACACACAAATCTTTGTAATCGGGCGAGTTTCTACTTTAAGATGGAACAGGAATTTCTCGAGTTCGTCAATCCGTTCACGAGAAATGGGAGAATGAAGTTAAGGAATGGTTGAGAAACTATCAAAATTTTCGCAAGTCTGATACTCGAAACCAATAACTACAATGGCCTAGGGGAAAAATACACATACCTTTGTAATCGGGCGAGTTTCCACTTTCAGATGCAACAGGAAATTCTCGAGTTCGTCAATCCGTTCGCGAGATATGGGAGTTTGAAATTACGGAATGGTTGAGAAACCATCAAAGTTTTCGCAAGTCTGATACTCGAAACCAATAACTACAAAGGCCTAGGATAAAAATAGACATACCTCTGCAATCGGGCGAGTTTCCACTTTCAGATGCAACAGGAATTTCTCGAGTTCGTCAATCCGTTCGCGAGATATGGGAGTTTGAACTTAAGGAATGCTTGAGAAACCTTCAAAATTTTCGAAAGTCTGATACTCGAAACGAATAACTACAAAGGCCTAGGGGAAAAGTACACATACCTTTGTAATCGGGCGAGTTTCCACTTTCAGATGCAACAGGAATTTCTCGAGTTCGTCAATCCGTGCGCGAGATATGGGAGTTTGAAGTTAAGGAATGGTTGAGAAACCATCAACATTTTCGCAAGTCTGATACTCGAAACCAATAACTGGAATGGCCTAGGGTAAAAGTACACACGCCATTGTATTCGGGCATGTTTCTACTTTCAGATGCAACAGGAATTTCTCGAGTTCGTCATTCCGTTCGCGAGATATGGGAGTTTGAAGTTAAGGAATGGTTGAGAAACAATCAACATTTTCGCAAGTCTGATACTCGAAACCAATAACTACAAAGGCCAAGGTGAAAAACACACATATCTTTGTAATAGGGCGATTTTCTACTTTAAGATGCAACCGGAATTTCTTGAGTTCGTCAATCTGTTCGCGAGATATGGGAGTTTGATGTTAAGGAATGGTTGAGAAACCATCAAAATTTTCGCTGGTCTGATACTCGAAACCAATAACTACAAAGGCCTACGGGAAAAATACACATACCATTGTAACCGGGCGAGTTTCCACTTTCAGATGCAACAGGAATTTCTCGAGTTCGTCAATCCGTTCGCGAGATATGGGAGTTTGATGTTAAGGAATGGTTGAGAAACTATCAAAATTTTCGCAAGTCTGATACTCGAAACCAATAACTACAAAGGCGAAGGTGAAAAACACACATATCTTTGTAATCGGGCGATTTTCTACTTTAAGATGCAACAGGAATTTCTCGAGTTCGTCAATCCGTTCGCGAGAAATGGGAGATTGAAGTTAAGGAATGGTTCAGAAACTATCAAAATTTTCGCTGGTCTGATACTCGGAACCAATAACTGGAATGGCCTAGGGGAAAAGTACACACACCATTGTAATCGGGCGAGATTCTACTTTCAGATGCAACAGGAATTTCTCGATTTCGTCAATCCGTTCGCGAGAAATGGGAGTTTGAAGTTAAGGAATGGTTGAGAAACTATCAAAATTTTCGCAAGTCTGATACTCGAAACCAATAACTACAAAGGCCAAGGGGAACAACATACATATCTTTGTAATCGGGCGTGTTTCTACTTTCAGATGCAACAGGAATTTCTCGAGTTCGTCAATCCGTTCGCGAGATATGGGAGTTTGAACTTAAGGAATGCTTGAGAAACCATCAAAGTTTTCGCAAGTCTGATACTCGAGACCAATAACTACAAAGGCCTAGGAGAAAAATACACATACCTTTGTAATCGGGCGAGTTTCCACTTTCAGATGCAACAGGAATTTCTCGAGTTCGTCAATCCGTTCGCGAGATATGGGAGTTTGAACTTAAGGAATGCTTGAGAATCCATCAAAATTTTCGAAAGTCTGATACTCGAAACGAATAACTACAAAGGCCTAGGGGAAAAGTACAAACACCATTGTAATCGGGCGAGTTCCTACTTTTAGAAGCAACAGGAATTTCTCGAGTTCGTCAATCCGTTCGCGAGATATGGGGGTTTGAAATTAAGGAATGGTTTAGGAACCATCAAAATTTTCGCAAGTCTGATACTCGAAACCAATAACTACCAAAGCCTAAGGGAAAAATACACATACCTTTGTAATCGGGCCGGTTTCCACTCTCAGATGCAACAGGAATTTCTTGAGTTCGTCAATCTGTTCGCGAGATATAGGAGTTTGATGTTAAGGAATGGTTGAGAAACCATCAAAATTTTCGCTGGTCTGATACTCGAAACCAATAACTACAAAGGCCTACGGGAAAAATACACATACCATTGTAACCGGGCGAGTTTCCACTTTCAGATGCAACAGGAATTTCTCGAGTTCGTCAATCCGTTCGCGAGATATGGGAGTTTGATGTTAAGGAATGGTTGAGAAACTATCAAAATTTTCGCAAGTCTGATACTCGAAACCAATAACTACAAAGGCGAAGATGAAAAACACACATATCTTTGTAATCGGGCGATTTTCTACTTTAAGATGCAACAGGAATTTCTCGAGTTCGTCAATCCGTTCGCGAGAAATGGGAGTTTGAACTTAAGGAATGGTTGAGAAACTATCAAAATTTTCGAAAGTCTGATACCCGAAACCAATAACTACAAAGGCCTAGGTTAAAAACACACATATCTTTGTAATCGGGCGAGTTTCTACTTTAAGATGCAACAGGAATTTCTCGAGTTCGTCAATCCGTTCGCGAGAAATGGGAGATTGAAGTTAAGGAATGGTTGAGAAACTATCAAAATTTTCGCAAGTCTGATACTCGAAACCAATAACTAAAAAGGCCTAGGGGAAAAACACACATATCTTTCTAATAGGGCGAGTTTCTAATTTCAGATGCAACAGGAATTTCTCGAGTTCGTCAATCCATTCGCGAGAAATGGGAGTTTGAAGTTAAGGAATGGTTGAGAAACTATCAAAATTTTCGCAAATCTGATACTCGAATCCAATAACTACAAAGGCCAAGGTGAAAAACACACATATCTTTGTAATAGGGCGATTTTCTACTTTAAGATGCAACCGGAATTTCTTGAGTTCGTCAATCTGTTCGCGAGATATGGGAGTTTGATGTTAAGGAATGGTTGAGAAACCATCAAAATTTTCGCTGGTGTGATACTCGAAACCAATAACTACAAAGGCCTACGGGAAAAATACACATATCTTTGTAATCGGGCGATTTTCTACTTTAAGATGCAACAGGAATTTCTCGAGTTCGTCAATCCGTTCGCGAGAAATGGGAGATTGAAGTTAAGGAATGGTTCAGAAACTATCAAAATTTTCGCCGGTCTGATACTCGGAACCAATAACTGGAATGGCCTAGGGGAAAAGTACACACACCATTGTAATCGGGCGAGATTCTACTTTCAGATGCAACAGGAATTTCTCGATTTCGTCAATCCGTTCGCGAGAAATGGGAGTTTGAAGTTAAGGAATGGTTGAGAAACTATCAAAATTTTCGCAAGTCTGATACTCGAAACGAATAACTACAAAGGCCTAGGGGAAAAGTACAAACACCATTGTAATCGGGCGAGTTCCTACTTTTAGAAGCAACAGGAATTTCTCGAGTTCGTCAATCCGTTCGCGAGATATGGGGGTTTGAAATTAAGGAATGGTTGAGGAACCATCAAAATTTTCGCAAGTCTGATACTCGAAACCAATAACTACCAAAGCCTAGGGGAAAAATACACATACCTTTGTAATCGGGCCGGTTTCCACTCTCAGATGCAACAGGAATTTCTCGAGTTCGTCAATCCGTGCGTGAGATATGGGAGTTTGAAGTTAAGGAATGGTTGAGAAACCATCAACATTTTCGCAAGTCTGATACTCGAAACCAATAACTGGAATGGCCTAGGGGAAAAGTACACACAACATTGTAATCGGGCATGTTTCTACTTTCAGATGCAACAGGAATTTCTCGAGTTCGTCAATCCGTTCGCGAGAAATGGGAGATTGAAGTTAAGGAATGGTTGAGAAACTATCAAAATTTTCGCAAGTCTGATACTCGAAACCAATAACTACAAAGGCCAAGGTGAAAACCTAACATATCTTTGTAACCGGGCGATTTTCTACTTTCAGATGCAACAGGAATTTCTCGATTTCGTCAATCCGTTCGCGAGATATGGGAGTTTGAAGTTAAGGAATGCTTGAGAAACCATCAAAATTTTCGGCGGTCTGATACTCGAAACCAATAACTGGAATGGCCTAGGGGAAAATTACACACACCATTGTAATCGGGCGAGTTTTCACTTTCAGATGCAACAGGAATTTCTCGAGTTCGTCAATCCGTTCGTGAGATATGGGAGTTTGAAATTAAGGAATGGTTGAGAAACCATCAAAATTTTCGCAAGTCTGATACTCGAAACCAATAACTACAAAGGCCTAGGAGATAAATACACATACCTTTGTAATCGGGCGAGTTTCCACTTTCAGATGCAACAGAAATTTCTCGAGTTCGTCAATCCGTTCGCGAGATATGGGAGTTTGAAATTAAGGAATGGTTGAGGAACTATAAAAATTTTCGCAAGTCTGATAATCGAAACCAATAACTACCAAGGCCTAGAGGAAAAATACACACACCTTTGTAATCGGGCCGGTTTCCACTCTCAGATGCAACAGGAATTTCTCGAGTTCGTCAATCCTTTCCCGAGATATGGGAGTTTGAAGTTAAGGAATGGTTGAGAAACCATCAAAATTCTCGCTGGTCTGATACTCGAAACCAATAACAGGAATGGCCTAGGGGAAAAGTACACACACCATTGTAATCGGGCGACTTTTCACTTTCAGATGCAATAGAAATTTCTCGAGTTCGTCAATCCGTTCGCGAGATATGGGAATTTGCATTTAAGGAATGGTTGAGAAACCTTCAAAATTTTCGCTGGTCTGATACTGGAAACCAATAACTGGAATGGCATAGGGGAAAAGTACACACACCATTGTAATCGGGCGAGTTTTCACTTTCAGATGCAACAGAAATTTCTCGAGTTCGTCAATCCGTTCGCGAGATATGGGAGTTTGAAATTAAGGAATGGTTGAGGAACCATCAAAATTTTCGCAAGTCTGATACTCGAAACCAATAACTACCAAGGCCTAGGGGAAAAATACACATACCTCTGTAATCGGGCCGGTTTCCACTCTCAGATGCAATAGGAATTTCTCGAGTTCGTCAATCCGTGCGCGAGATATGGGAGTTTGAAGTTAAGGAATGGTTGAGAAACCATCAACATTTTCGCTAGTCTGATACTCGAAACCAATAACTGGAATGGCCTAGGGGGAAAATACACATACCTTTGTTATCGGGCGAGTTTCCACTTTCAGATGCAACAGGAATTTCTCGAGTTCGTCAATCCGTTCGCGAGATATGGAAGTTTGAAGTTAAGGAATGCTTGAGAAACCATCAAAATTTTCGGTGGTCTGATACTCGAAACCAATAACTGGAATGGCCTAGGGGAAAAGTACACACACCATTGTAATCGGACGAGTTCCTACTTTTAGATGCAACAGGAATTTCTCGAGTTCGTCAAACCGTTCGCGAGATATGGGAATTTGAAATTAAGGAATGGTTGAGGAACCATCAAAATTTTCGCAAGTCGGATACTCGAAACCAATAACTACCAAGCCCTAGGGGAAAAATACACATATCTTTGTAATCGGGCGGGTTTCTACTTTCAGATGCAACAGGAATTTCTCGGGTTCGTCAATCCGTTCGCGAGAAATGGGAGTTTGAAGTTCAGGAATAGTTGAGAAACTCTCAAAATTTTCGCAAGTCTAATACCCGAAACCAATAACTACAAAGGCCTAGGTGAAAAACACACAAATCTTTGTAATCGGGCGAGTTTCTACTTTAAGATGGAACAGGAATTTCTCGAGTTCGTCAATCCGTTCGCGAGAAATGGGAGAATGAAGTTAAGGAATGGTTGAGAAACTATCAAAATTTTCGCAAGTCTGATACTCGAAACCAATAACTACAATGGCCTAGGGGAAAAATACACATACCTTTGTAATCGGGCGAGTTTCCACTTTCAGATGCAACAGGAAATTCTCGAGTTCGTCAATCCGTTCGCGAGATATGGGAGTTTGAAATTACGGAATGGTTGAGAAACCATCAAAGTTTTCGCAAGTCTGATACTCGAAACCAATAACTACAAAGGCCTAGGATAAAAATACACATACCTCTGTAATCGGGCGAGTTTCCACTTTCAGATGCAACAGGAATTTCTCGAGTTCGTCAATCCGTTCGCGAGATATGGGAGTTTGAACTTAAGGAATGCTTGAGAAACCTTCAAAATTTTCGAAAGTCTGATACTCGAAACGAATAACTACAAAGGCCTAGGGGAAAAGTACACATACCTTTGTAATCGGGCGAGTTTCCACTTTCAGATGCAACAGGAATTTCTCGAGTTCGTCAATCCGTGCGCGAGATATGGGAGTTTGAAGTTAAGGTATGGTTGAGAAACCATCAACATTTTCGCAAGTCTGATACTCGAAACCAATAACTGGAATGGCCTAGGGGAAAAGTACACACGCCATTGTATTCGGGCATGTTTCTACTTTCAGATGCAACAGGAATTTCTCGAGTTCGTCATTCCGTTCGCGAGATATGGGAGTTTGAAGTTAAGGAATGGTTGAGAAACAATCAACATTTTCGCAAGTCTGATACTCGAAACCAATAACTGCAAAGGCCTAGGAGAAAAATACACATACCTTTGTAATCGGGCGAGTTTCCACTTTCAGATGCAACAGTAATTTCTCGAGTTCGTCAATCCGTTCGCGAGATATGGGTGTTTGAACTTAAGGAATGCTTGAGAAACCATCAAAATTTTCGAAAGTCTGATACTCGAAACGAATAACTACAAAGGCCTAGGGGAAAAGTACACACACCATTGTAATCGGACGAGTTCCTACTTTTAGATGCAACAGGAATTTCCCGAGTTCGTCAATCCGTTCGCGAGATATGGGAGTTTGAAATTAAGGAATGGTTGAGGAACCATCAAAATTTTCGCAAGTCTGATACTCGAAACCAATAAATACAATGGCCTAGGGGGAAAATACACATACCTTTGTAATCGGGCGAGTTTCCACTTTCAGATGCAACAGGAATTTCTCGAGTTCGTCAATCCGTTCGCGAGATATGGGAGTTTGAAGTTAAGGAATGCTTGAGAAACCTTCAAAATTTTCGCTGGTCTGATACACGAAACCAATAACTGGAATGGCCTAGGTCAAAAATGCACATACCTTTGTAATCGGGGGAGTTTCCTCTCTCAGATGCGACAGGAATTTCTCGAGTTCGTCATCCCGTTCGCGAGATATGGGAGTTTGAAGTTAAGGAATGGTTGAGAAACCATCAAGATTTTCGCATTTCTGATGCTAGAAACGAATAACTGGAATGGCCTAGGGGAAAAGTACACACACCATTGTAATCGGGCGCGTTTCTGCTTTCAGATGCAACAGGAATTTTTCGAGTTCGTCAATCCGTTCGTGAGATATGGGAGTTTGAAGTTAAGGAATGGTTGAGAAACCATCAAAATTTTCGCAAATCTGATACTCGAAACCAATAACTACAAAGGCATAGGGGAAAAATGCACATACCTTTGTAATCGGGCAAGTTTCCAATTTCGGATGCAGCAGGAATTTCTCGAGTTCATCAATCCGTTCGCGAGATATGGGAGTTTGAATTTAAGGAATGGCTGAGAAACTATCCAAATTTTCGCAATTCTGATGCTAGAAACCAATAACTACAATGGCCTAGGGCAAAAATACACGTACCGTTGTAATCGGGCGAGTTTCTGCTTTCAGATGCAATAGGAAATTCTCGAGTTCGTGAATCCGTTCGCGAGATATGGAAGTTTGAAGTTAAGGAATGATTGAGAAACCATTATAATTTTCGCAAGTCTGATACTCGAAACCAATAACTGGAATGGCCTAGGGGAAAAGTACACACACCATTGTAATCGTGCGAGTTTCTACTTTCAGAAGCAACAGGAATTTCTAGAGATCGTTAATCCGTTCGCGAGATGTGGGAGTTAGAAGTTATGGTATGCTTGAGAAACCATCAAAATTTGCGCAAGTCTGATACTGGAAACCAATAACTTCTATGGCCTAGGGCAAAAATACACGTACCGTTGTAATCGGGCGAGTTTCTGCTTTCAGGTGCAATAGGAAATTCTCGAGTTCGTCAATCCGTTCGCGAGATATGGAAGTTTGAAGTTAAGGAATGGTTGAGAAACCATCAAAAGTTTCGCAAGCCTGATACTCGAAACCAATATCTGGAATGGCCTAGGGGAAAAGTACACACACCACTGTAATCGTGCGAGTTTCTACTTGCAGATGCAACAGGAATTTCTCGAGCTCGTCATTCCGTTCGTGAGATATGGGAGTTTGAAGTTAAGGAATGGTTGAGAAACCATCAAAATTTTCGCATTTCTGATGCTAGAAACCAATAACTACAATGGCCTAGGGGAAAAATACACATACCGTTTAAATCGGGCGAGTTTCTGCTTTCAGATTCAACAGGAATTTCTCGAGTTCGTCAATCAGTTCGCGAGATATGGGAGTTTGAAGTTAAGGAATGGTTGAGAAACCATCAAAATCTTCGCAATTCTGATGCTAGAAACCAATAACTACAATGGCCTAGGGGAAAAATACACATACCGTTTAAATCGGGCGAGTTTCTGCTTTCAGATGCAACAGGAATTTCTCGAGTTCGTCAATCAGTTCGCGAGATATGGGAGTTTGAAGTTAAGGAATGGATGAGAAACCTTCAAAATTTTCGCTGGTCTGATACACGAAACCAATAACTGGAATGGCCTAGGTCAAAAATACACGTACCTTTGTAATCGGGCGTGTTTCTGCTTTCAGATGCAATAGGAAATTCTCGAGTTCGTCAATTCGTTCGCGAGATATGGTAGTTTGAAGTTAAGGAATGGTTGAGAAAGCATCAAAATCTTCGCCATTCTGATGCTAGAAACCAATAACTACAATGGCCTAGGGGAAAATACACATACCGTTGTAATCGGGCGAGTTTCTGCTTTCAGATGCAACAGGAGTTTCTCGAGTTCGTCAATCCGTTCGCGAGATATGGGAGTTTGAAGTTAAGGAATGCCTGAGAAACCATCAAAATTTTCGCAAGTCTGATACTCGAATCCAATAACAACTATGGCCTAGTGCAAAAATACACATACCGTTGTAATCGGGCGAGTTTCTGCTTTCAGATGCAATAGGAAATTCTCGAGTTCGTCAATCCGTTCGCGAGATATGGAAGTTTGAAGTTAAGGAATGGTTGAGAAACCATCAAAAGTTTCGCAAGTCTGATACTCGAAACCAATATCTGGAATGGCCTAGGGGAAAAGTACACACACCACTGTAATCGTGCGAGTTTCTACTAGCAGATGCAACAGGAATTTCTCGAGCTCGTCATTCCGTTCGTGAGATATGGGAGTTTGAACTTAAGGAATGGTTGAGAAACCATCAAAATTTTCGCAATTCTGATGCTAGAAACCAATAACTACAATGGCCTAGGGGAAAATACACATACCGTTGTAATCGGGCGAGTTTCTGCTTTCAGATGCAACAGGAATTTCTCGAGTTCGTCATCCCGTTCGCGAGATATGGGAGTTCGAAGGTAAGGAATGGTTGAGAAACCATCAGAATTTTCGCAAGTCTGATACTCGAAATCAATAACTACTATGGCCTAGGGCAAAAATACACGTACCGTTGTAATCGGGCGAGTTTCTGCTTTCAGATGCAATAGGAAGTTCTCGAGTTCGTCAATCGGTTCGCGAGATATGGGAGTTTGAAGTTAAGGAATGGTTGAGAAACCATCAAAATTTTCGCAATTCTGATGCTACAAACCAATAACTACAATGGCCTAGGGGAAAATACACAAACCGTTGTAATCGGGCGAGTTTCTGCTTTCAGATGCAACAGGAATTTCTCGAGTTCGTCATCCCGTTCGCGAGATATGGGAGTTCGAAGGTAAGGAATGGTTGAGATACCATCAGAATTTTCGCAAGTCTGATACTCGAAACCAATAACTTCTATGGCCTAGGGCAAAAATACACGTACCGTTGTAATCGGGCGAGTTTCTGCTTTCAGATGCAACAGGAAATTCTGGAGTTCGTCAATCCGTTCGCGAGATATGGAAGTTTGAAGTTAAGGAATGGTTGAGAAACCATCAAAATTTTCGCAAGTCTGATACTCGAAACCAATATCTGGAATGGCCTAGGGGAAAAGTACACACACCATTGTAATCGTGCGAGTTTCTACTTTCAGATGCAACAGGAATTTCTCGAGCTCGTCATTCCGTTCGCGAGATATGGGAGTTTGAAGTTAAGGAATGGCTGCGAAACTATCAAAATTTTCGCAAATCTGATACTCGATACCAATAACTACAAAGGCCTAGGTGAAAAACACACATATCTTTGTTATCGGGCGAGTTTCTACTTTCAGATGCAACAGGAATTTCTCGAGTTCGTCAATCCGTTCGCGAGAAATGGGAGTTTGAAGTTAAGGAATGGTTGAGAAACTATCAAAATTTTCGCAAGTCTGTTACCCGAAACCAATAACTACAAAGGCCTAGGTGAAAAACCCACATATCTTTGTAATCGGGCGAGATTCTACTTTAAGAGGCAACAGGAATTTCTCGAGTTCGTGAATCCGTTCGCGAGATATGGGAGTTTGAAGTTAAGGAATGCTTGAGAAACCATCAAAATCTTCGCAATTCTGATGCTAGAAACCAATAACTACAATGGCCTAGGGGAAAATACACATACCGTTGTAATCGGGCGAGTTTCTGCTTTCAGATGCAACAGGAGTTTCTCGAGTTCGTAAATCCGTTCGCGAGATATGGGAGTTTGAAGTTAAGGAATGCCTCAGAAACCATCAAAATTTTCGCAAGTCTGATACTCGAATCCAATAACAACTATGGCCTAGTGCAAAAATACACATACCGTTGTAATCGGGCGAGTTTCTGCTTTCAGATGCAATAGGAAATTCTCGAGTTCGTCAATCCGTTCGCGAGATATGGAAGTTTGAAGTTAAGGAATGGTTGAGAAACCATCAAAAGTTTCGCAAGTCTGATACTCGAAACCAATATCTGGAATGGCCTAGGGGAAAAGTACACACACCACTGTAATCGTGCGAGTTTCTACTTGCAGATGCAACAGGAATTTCTCGAGCTCGTCATTCCGTTCGTGAGATATGGGAGTTTGAAGTTAAGGAATGGTTGAGAAACCATCAAAATTTTCGCAAGTCTGATACTCGAAACCAATAACTTCTATGGCCTAGGGCAAAAATACACGTACCGTTGTAATCGGGCGAGTTTCTGCTTTCAGATGCAATAGGAAATTCTGGAGTTCGTCAATCCGTTCGCGAGATATGGAAGTTTGAAGTTAAGGAATGGTTGAGAAACCATCAAAATTTTCGCAAGTCTGATACTCGAAACCAATATCTGGAATGGCCTAGGGGAAAAGGACACACACCATTGTAATCGTGCGAGTTTCTACTTTCAGATGCAACAGGAATTTCTCGAGCTCGTCTTTCCGTTCGTGAGATATGGGAGTTTGAAGTTAAGGAATGGTTGAGAAACCATCAAAATTTTCGCAATTCTGATGCTAGAAACCAATATCTACAATGGCCTAGGGGAAAATACACATACCGTTGTAATCGGGCGAGTTTCTGCTTTCAGATGCAACAGGAATTTCTCGAGTTCGTCATCCCGTTCGCGAGATATGGGAGTTCGAAGTTAAGGAATGGTTGAGAAACCATCACAATTTTCGCAAGTCTGATACTCGAAACCAATAACTACAAAGGCCTAGGGGAAAAACACACATATCTTTGTAATCGGGCGAGTTTCTGCTTTCAGATGCAACATGAATTTCTCGAGTTCGTCATTCCGTTCGCGAGATATGGGAGTCTGAAGTTAAGGAATGGTTGAGAAACCATCAAAATTTTCGCAATTCTGACGCTAGAAACCAATAACTACAATGGCCTAGGGGAAAATACACATACCGCTGTAATCGGGCGAGTTTCTGCTTTCAGATGCAACAGGAATTTCTCGAGTTCGTCAATCGGTTCGCGAGATATGGGAGTTTGAAGTTAAGGAATGCTTGAGAAAACAACAAAATTTTCGCAAATCTGATACTCGAAACCAATAACTACAATGGCCTAGGGGGAAAATACATATACCGTTGTAATCGGGAGAGTTTCCACTTTCAGATGCAACAGGAATTTCTCGAGTGCGTCATTCCGTTCGCGAGATATGGGAGTTTGAAGTTAAGTAATGGTTGAGTAACCATCAAAATTTTCGCAAGCCTGATACACGAAACCAATAACTACAAAGGCCTAGGGGAAAAATTCATATACCTTTGTAATCGGGCGAGTTTCCAGTTTCAGATGCAGCAGGAATTTCTCGAGTTCGTCATCCCGTTCGCGAGATATGGGAGTTCGAAGTTAAGGAATGGTTGAGAAACCATCAAAATTTTCGAACTCTGATGCTAGAAACCAATAACTACAATGGCCTAGGGGAAAATACACATACCGTTGTAATCGGGCGAGTTTCTGCTTTCAGATGCAACAGGAATTTCTCGTGTTCGTCAATCAGTTCGCGATATATGGGAGTTTGAAGTTAAGGAATGGTTGAGAAACCTTCAAAATTTTCGCTGGTCTGATACACGAAACCAATAACTGGAATGGCCTAGGTCAAAAATACACGTACCGTTGTAATCGGGCGTGTTTCTGCTTTCAGATGCAATAGGAATTTCTCGAGTTCGTCAATCCGTTCGCGAGAAATAGGAGTTTGAAGTTAAGGAATGGTTGAGAAACCATTATAATTTTCGCAAGTCTGATACTCGAAACCAATAACTGGAATGGCCTAGGGGAAAAGTACACACACCATTGTAATCGGGAGAGTTTCCACTTTCAGATGCAACAGGAATTTCTCGAGTGCGTCATTCCGTTCGCGAGATATGGGAGTTTGAAGTTAAGGAATGGTTGAGAAACCATCAAAATTTTCGCAAGTCTGTTACCCGAAACCAATAACTACAAAGGCCTAGGTGAAAAACCCACATATCTTTGTAATCGGGCGAGTTTCTACTTTAAGATGCAACAGGAATTTCTCGAGTTCGTGAATCCGATCGCGAGATATGGGAGTTTGAATTTAAGGAATGGCTGAGAAACTATCCAAATTTTCGCAATTCTGATGCTAGAAACCAATAACTACAATGGCCTAGGGCAAAAATACACGTACCGTTGTAATCGGGCGAGTTTCTGCTTTCAGATGCAATAGGAAATTCTCGAGTTCGTGAATCCGTTCGCGAGATATGGAAGTTTGAAGTTAAGGAATGATTGAGAAACCATTATAATTTTCGCAAGTCTGATACTCGAAACCAATAACTGGAATGGCCTAGGGGAAAAGTACACACACCATTGTAATCGTGCGAGTTTCTACTTTCAGATGCAACAGGAATTTCTAGAGATCGTTAATCCGTTCGCGAGATGTGGGAGTTAGAAGTTATGGTATGCTTGAGAAACCATCAAAATTTGCGCAAGTCTGATACTCGAAACCAATAACTTCTATGGCCTAGGGCAAAAATACACGTACCGTTGTAATCGGGCGAGTTTCTGCTTTCAGGTGCAATAGGAAATTCTCGAGTTCGTCAATCCGTTCGCGAGATATGGAAGTTTGAAGTTAAGGAATGGTTGAGAAACCATCAAAAGTTTCGCAAGTCTGATACTCGAAACCAATATCTGGAATGGCCTAGGGGAAAAGTACACACACCACTGTAATCGTGCGAGTTTCTACTTGCAGATGCAACAGGAATTTCTCGAGCTCGTCATTCCGTTCGTGAGATATGGGAGTTTGAAGTTAAGGAATGGTTGAGAAACCATCAAAATTTTCGCATTTCTGATGCTAGAAACCAATAACTACAATGGCCTAGGGGAAAAATACACATACCGTTTAAATCGTGCGAGATTCTGCTTTCAGATTCAACAGGAATTTCTCGAGTTCGTCAATCAGTTCGCGAGATATGGGAGTTTGAAGTTAAGGAATGGTTGAGAAACCATCAAAATCTTCGCAATTCTGATGCTAGAAACCAATAACTACAATGGCCTAGGGGAAAATACACATACCGTTGTAATCGGGCGAGTTTCTGCTTTCAGATTCAACAGGAATTTCTCGAGTTCGGCAATCCATTCGCGAGATATGGGAGTTTGAAGTTAAGGAATGCTTGAGAAAACATCAAAATTTTCGCAAGTCTGATACTCGAAACCAATAACTGCAAAGGCCTAGGGGAAAAATGCAGGTACCTTTATAATCGGGCGAGTTTCCACTTTCAGATGCAGCAGGAATTTCTCGAGTTCGTCATCCCGTTCGCGAGATATGGGTGTTCGAAGTTAAGGAATGGTTGAGAAACAATCAAAATTTTCGCAGTTCTGACGCTAGAAACCAATAACTACAATGGCCTAGGGGAAAATACACATACCGTTGTAATCGGGCGAGCTTCTGCTTTCAGATGCAACAGGAGTTTCTCGAGTTCGTCAATCCGTTCGCGAGATATGGGAGTTTGAAGTTAAGGAATGCCTGATAAACCATCAAAATTTTCGCAAGTCTGATACTTGAATCCAATAACAACTATGGCCTAGTGCAAAAATGCACATACCGTTGTAATCGGGCGAGTTTCTGCTTTCAGATGCAATAGGAAATTCTCGAGTTCGTCAATCCGTTCGCAAGATATGGAAGTTTGAAGTTAAGGAATGGTTGAGAAACCATCAAAAGTTTCGCAAGTCTGATACTCGAAACCAATAACTACAATGGCCTAGGGGGAAAATACATATACCGTTGTAATCGGGAGAGTTTCCACTTTCAGATGCAACAGGAATTTCTCGAGCTCGTCATTCCGTTCGTGAGATATGGGAGTTTGAAGTTAAGGAATGGTTGAGAAACCATCAAAATTTTCGCAATTCTGATGCTAGAAACCAATAACTACAATGGCCTAGGGGAAAAATACACATACCGTTTAAATCGGGCGAGTTTCTGCTTTCAGATGCAACAGGAATTTCTCGAGTTCGTCAATCAGTTCGCGAGATATGGGAGTTTGAAGTTAAGGAATGGATGAGAAACCTTCAAAATTTTCGCTGGTCTGATACACGAAACCAATAACTGGAATGGCCTAGGTCAAAAATACACGTACCTTTGTAATCGGGCGTGTTTCTGCTTTCAGATGCAATAGGAAATTCTCGAGTTCGTCAATTCGTTCGCGAGATATGGTAGTTTGAAGTTAAGGAATGGTTGAGAAAGCATCAAAATCTTCGCAATTCTGATGCTAGAAACCAATAACTACAATGGCCTAGGGGAAAATACACATACCGTTGTAATCGGGCGAGTTTCTGCTTTCAGATGCAACAGGAGTTTCTCGACTTCGTCAATCCGTTCGCGAGATATGGGAGTTTGAAGTTAAGGAATGCCTGAGAAACCATCAAAATTTTCGCAAGTCTGATACTCGAATCCAATAACAACTATGGCCTAGGGCAAAAATACACGTACCGTTGTAATCGGGCGAGTTTCTGCTTTCAGATGCAATAGGAAGTTCTCGAGTTCGTCAATCGGTTCGCGAGATATGGGAGTTTGAAGTTAAGGAATGGTTGAGAAACCATCGAAATTTTCGCGATTCTGATGCTAGAAACGAATAACTGGGATGGCCTAGGGGAAAAGTACACACACCATTCTAATCGGGCGAGTCTCTACTTTCAGATGCAACAGGAATTTCTCGAGTTCGTCAATCCGTTCGCGAGATATGGGAGTTTGAAATTAAGGAGTGGTTGACAAACCCTCAAAATTTTCGCAGGTCTGACACTCGAAACCAATAACTACAAAGGCCTAGGGGAAAAACACACATATCTTTGTAATCGGGCGAGTTTCTGCTTTCAGATGCAACATGAATTTCTCGAGTTCGTCAATCCGTTCGCGAGATATGGGAGTTTGAAGTTAAGGAATGCTTGAGAAACCATCAAAGTTTTCGCAAGTCTGATACTCGAAACCAATAACTACAAAGGCCTAGGGGAAAAATGCACATACCTTTGTAATCGGGCGAGTTTCCACTTTCAGATGCAACAGGAATTTCTCGAGTTCGTCATTCCGTTCGCGAGATATGGGAGTCTGAAGTTAAGGAATGGTTGAGAAACCATCAAAATTTTCGCAATTCTGACGCTAGAAACCAATAACTACAATGGCCTAAGGGAAAATACACATACCGTTGTAATCGGGCGAGTTTCTGCTTTCAGATGCAACAGGAATTTCTCGAGTTCGTCAATCCGTTCGCGAGATATGGGAGTTTGAAGTTAAGGAATGCTTGAGAAAACAACAAAATTTTCGCAAGTCTGATACTCGAAACCAATAACTACAATGGCCTAGGGGGAAAATACATATACCGTTGTAATCGGGAGAGTTTCCACTTTCAGATGCAACAGGAATTTCTCGAGTGCGTCATTCCGTTCGCGAGATATGGGAGTTTGAAGTTAAGAAATGGTTGAGAAACCATCAAAATTTTCGCAAGCCTGATACTCGAAACCAATAGCTACAAAGGCCTAGGGGAAAATTCACATACCTTTGTAATCCGGCGAGTTTCCACTTTCAGATGCAACAGGAATTTCTCGAGTTCGTCATTCCGTTCGCGAGATATGGGAGTTTGAAGTTAAGGAATGGTTGAGAAAACATCAAAATTTTCGCAAGTCTGATACTCGAAACCAATAACTACAATGGCCTAGGGGGAAAATACACATACCGTTGTAATCGGGCGAGTTTCTGCTTTCAGATGCAACAGGAATTTCTCGAGTTCGGCAATCCATTCGCGAGATATGGGAGTTTGAAGTTAAGGAATGCTTGAGAAAACATCAAAATTTTCGCAAGTCTGATACTCGAAACCAATAACTGCAAAGGCCTAGGGGAAAAATGCAGGTACCTTTATAATCGGGCGAGTTTCCACTTTCAGATGCAGCAGGAATTTCTCGAGTTCGTCATCCCGTTCGCGAGATATGGGTGTTCGAAGTTAAGGAATGGTTGAGAAACCATCAAAATTTTCGCAGTTCTGACGCTAGAAACCAATAACTACAATGGCCTAGGGGAAAATACACATACCGTTGTAATCGGGCGAGTTTCTGCTTTCAGATGCAACAGGAGTTTCTCGAGTTCGTCAATCCGTTCGCGAGATATGGGAGTTTGAAGTTAAGGAATGCCTGAGAAACCATAAAAATTTCCGCAAGTCTGATACTTGAATCCAATAACAACTATGGCCTAGTGCAAAAATGCACATACCGTTGTAATCGGGCGAGTTTCTGCTTTCAGATGCAATAGGAAATTCTCGAGTTCGTCAATCCGTTCGCGAGATATGGAAGTTTGAAGTTAAGGAATGGTTGAGAAACCATCAAAAGTTTCGCAAGTCTGATACTCGAAACCAATAACTACAATGGCCTAGGGGGAAAATACATATACCGTTGTAATCGGGAGAGTTTCTGCTTTCAGATGCAACAGGAATTTCTCGAGCTCGTCATTCCGTTCGTGAGATATGGGAGTTTGAAGTTAAGGAATGGCTGGGAAACCATCAAAATTTTCGCAATTCTGATGCTAGAAACCAATAACTACAATGGCCTAGGGGAAAAATACACATACCGTTTAAATCGGGCGAGTATCTGCTTTCAGATGCAACAGGAATTTCTCGAGTTCGTCAATCAGTTCGCGAGATATGGGAGTTTGAAGTTAAGGAATGGATGAGAAACCTTCAAAATTTTCGCTTGTCTGATACACGAAACCAATAACTGGAATGGCCTAGGTCAAAAATACACGTACCTTTGTAATCGGGCGTGTTTCTGCTTTCAGATGCAATAGGAAATTCTCGAGTTCGTCAATTCGTTCGCGAGATATGGTAGTTTGAAGTTAAGGAATGGTTGAGAAAGCATCAAAATCTTCGCAATTCTGATGCTAGAAACCAATAACTACAATGGCCTAGGGGAAAATACACATACCGTTGTAATCGGGCGAGTTTCTGCTTTCAGATGCAACAGGAGTTTCTCGAGTTCGTCAATCCGTTCGCGAGATATGGGAGTTTGAAGTTAAGGAATGCCTGAGAAACCATCAAAATTTTCGCAAGTCTGATACTCGAATCCAATAACAACTATGGCCTAGTGCAAAAATACACATACCGTTGTAATCGGGCGAGTTTCTGCTTTCAGATGCAATAGGAAATTCTCGAGTTCGTCAATCCGTTCGCGAGATATGGAAGTTTGAAGTTAAGGAATGGTTGAGAAACCATCAAAATTTTCGCAATTCTGATGCTAGAAACCAATAACTACAATGGCCTAGGGGAAAATACACATACCGTTGTAATCGGGCGAGTTTCTGCTTTCAGATGCAACAGGAATTTCTCGAGTTCGTCATCCCGTTCGCGAGATATGGGAGTTCGAAGGTAAGGAATGGTTGAGAAACCATCAGAATTTTCGCAAGTCTGATACTCGAAATCAATAACTACTATGGCCTAGGGCAAAAATACACGTACCGTTGTAATCGGGCGAGTTTCTGCTTTCAGATGCAATAGGAAGTTCTCGAGTTCGTCAATCGGTTCGCGAGATATGGGAGTTTGAAGTTAAGGAATGGTTGAGAAACCATCGAAATTTTCGCGATTCTGATGCTAGAAACGAATAACGGGGATGGCCTAGGGGAAAAGTACACACACCATTCTAATCGGGCGAGTCTCTACTTTCAGATGCAACAGGAATTTCTCGAGTTCGTCAATCCGTTCGCGAGATATGGGAGTTTGAAATTAAGGAGTGGTTGACAAACCCTCAAAATTTTCGCAGGTCTGACACTCGAAACCAATAACTACAAAGGCCTAGGAGAAAAACACACATATCTTTGTAATCGGGCGAGTTTCTGCTTTCAGATGCAACATGAATTTCTCGAGTTCGTCAATCCGTTCGCGAGATATGGGAGTTTGAAGTTAAGGAATGCTTGAGAAACCATCAAAGTTTTCGCAAGTCTGATACTCGAAACCAATAACTACTATGGCCTAGGGGAAAAATGCACATCCCTTTGTAATCGGGCGAGTTTCCACTTTCAGATGCAACAGGAATTTCTCGAGTTCGTCATTCCGTTCGCGAGATATGGGAGTCTGAAGTTAAGGAATGGTTGAGAAACCATCAAAATTTTCGCAATTCTGACGCTAGAGACCAATAACTACAATGGCCTAGGGGAAAATACACATACCGTTGTAATCGGGCGAGTTTCTGCTTTCAGATGCAACAGGAATTTCTCGAGTTCGTCAATCCGTTCGCGAGATATGGGAGTTTGAAGTTAAGGAATGCTTGAGAAAACAACAAAATTTTCGCAAGTCTGATACTCGAAACCAATAACTACAATGGCCTAGGGGGAAAATACATATACCGTTGTAATCGGGAGAGTTTCCACTTTCAGATGCAACAGGAATTTCTCGAGTGCGTCATTCCGTTCGCGAGATATGGGAGTTTGAAGTTAAGAAATGGTTGAGAAACCATCAAAATTTTCGCAAGCCTGATACTCGAAACCAATAGCTACAAAGGCCTAGGGGAAAATTCACATACCTTTGTAATCCGGCGAGTTTCCACTTTCAGATGCAACAGGAATTTCTCGAGTTCGTCATTCTGTTCGCGAGATATGGGAGTCTGAAGTTAAGGAATGGTTGAGAAACCATCAAAATTTTCGCATTCTGACGCTAGAAACCAATAACTACAATGGCCTAGGGGAAAATACATATACCGTTGTAATTGGGCGAGTTTCTGCTTTCAGATGCAACAGGAATTTCTCGAGTTCGTCAATCCGTTCGCGAGATATGGGTGTTTGAAGTTAAGGAATGCTTGAGAAAACATCAAAATTTTCGCAAGTCTGATACTCGAAACCAATAACTACAATGGCCTAGGGGGAAAATACATATACCGTTGTAATCGGGAGAGTTTCCACTTTCAGATGCAACAGGAATTTCTCGAGTGCGTCATTCCGTTCGCGAGATATGGGAGTTTGAAGTTAAGGAATGGTTGAGAAACCATCAAAATTTTCGCAATTCTGACGCTAGAAACCAATAACTACAATGGCCTAAGGGAAAATACACATACCGTTGTAATCGGGCGAGTTTCTGCTTTCAGATGCAACAGGAATTTCTCGAGTTCGTCAATTCGTTCGCGAGATATGGGAGTTTGAAGTTAAGGAATGCTTGAGAAAACAACAAAATTTTCGCAAGTTGGATACTCGAAACCAATAACTACAATGGCCTAGGGGGAAAATACATATACCGTTGTAATCGGGAGAGTTTCCACTTTCAGATGCAACAGGAATTTCTCGAGTGCGTCATTCCGTTCGCGAGATATGGGAGTTTGAAGTTAAGAAATGGTTGAGAAACCATCAAAATTTTCGCAAGCCTGATACTCGAAACCAATAGCTACAAAGGCCTAGGGGAAAATTCACATACCTTTGTAATCCGGCGAGTTTCCACTTTCAGATGCAACAGGAATTTCTCGAGTTCGTCATTCTGTTCGCGAGATATGGGAGTCTGAAGTTAAGGAATGGTTGAGAAACCATCAAAATTTTCGCATTCTGACGCTAGAAACCAACAATAACTACAATGGCCTAGGGGGAAAATACATATACCGTTGTAATCGGGAGAGTTTCCACTTTCAGATGCAACAGGAATTTCTCGAGCTCGTCATTCCGTTCGTGAGATATGGGAGTTTGAAGTTAAGGAATGGTTGAGAAACCATCAAAATTTTCGCAATTCTGATGCTAGAAACCAATAACTACAATGGCCTAGGGGAAAAATACACATACCGTTTAAATCGGGCGAGTTTCTGCTTTCAGATGCAACAGGAATTTCTCGAGTTCGTCAATCCGTTCGCGAGATATGGGTGTTTGAAGTTAAGGAATGCTTGAGAAAACATCAAAATTTTCGCAAGTCTGATACTCGAAACCAATAACTACAATGGCCTAGGGGGAAAATACATATACCGTTGTGATCGGGAGAGTTTCCACTTTCAGATGCAACAGGAATTTCTCGAGTGCGTCATTCCGTTCGCGAGATATGGGAGTTTGAAGTTAAGGAATGGTTGAGAAACCATCAAAATTTTCGCAATTCTGACGCTAGAAACCAATAACTACAATGGCCTAAGGGAAAATACACATACCGTTGTAATCGGGCGAGTTTCTGCTTTCAGATGCAACAGGAATTTCTCGAGTTCGTCAATCCGTTCGCGAGATATGGGAGTTTGAAGTTAAGGAATGCTTGAGAAAACAACAAAATTTTCGCAAGTCTGATACTCGAAACCAATAACTACAATGGCCTAGGGGGAAAATACATATACCGTTGTAATCGGGAGAGTTTCCACTTTCAGATGCAACAGGAATTTCTCGAGTGCGTCATTCCGTTCGCGAGATATGGGAGTTTGAAGTTAAGAAATGGTTGAGAAACCATCAAAATTTTCGCAAGCCTGATACTCGAAACCAATAGCTACAAAGGCCTAGGGGAAAATTCACATACCCTTGTAATCCGGCGAGTTTCCACTTTCAGATGCAACAGGAATTTCTCGAGTTCGTCATTCCCTTCGCGAGATATGGGAGTTTGAAGTTAAGGAATGGTTGAGAAAACATCAAAATTTTCGCAAGTCTGATACTCGAAACCAATAACTACAATGGCCTAGGGGGAAAATACACATACCGTTGTAATCGGGCGAGTTTCTGCTTTCAGATGCAACAGGAATTTCTCGAGTTCGGCAATCCATTCGCGAGATATGGGAGTTTGAAGTTAAGGAATGCTTGAGAAAACATCAAAATTTTCGCAAGTCTGATACTCGAAACCAATAACTACAATGGCCTAGGGGGAAAATACATATACCGTTGTAATCGGGAGAGTTTCCACTTTCAGATGCAACAGGAATTTCTCGAGTGCGTCATTCCGTTCGCGAGATATGGGAGTTTGAAGTTAAGAAATGGTTGAGAAACCATCAAAATTTTCGCAAGCCTGATACTCGAAACCAATAGCTACAAAGGCCTAGGGGAAAATTCACATACCTTTGTAATCCGGCGAGTTTCCACTTTCAGATGCAACAGGAATTTCTCGAGTTCGTCATTCTGTTCGCGAGATATGGGAGTTTGAAGTTAAGGAATGGTTGAGAAACCATCAAAATTTTCGCAATTCTGACGCTAGAAACCAATAACTACAATGGCCTAAGGGAAAATACACATACCGTTGTAATCGGGCGAGTTTCTGCTTTCAGATGCAACAGGAATTTCTCGAGTTCGTCAATCCGTTCGCGAGATATGGGAGTTTGAAGTTAAGGAATGCTTGAGAAAACAACAAAATTTTCGCAAGTCTGATACTCGAAACCAATAACTACAATGGCCTAGGGGGAAAATACATATACCGTTGTAATCGGGAGAGTTTCCACTTTCAGATGCAACAGGAATTTCTCGAGTGCGTCATTCCGTTCGCGAGATATGGGAGTTTGAAGTTAAGAAATGGTTGAGAAACCATCAAAATTTTCGCAAGCCTGATACTCGAAACCAATAGCTACAAAGGCCTAGGGGAAAATTCACATACCCTTGTAATCCGGCGAGTTTCCACTTTCAGATGCAACAGGAATTTCTCGAGTTCGTCATTCCCTTCGCGAGATATGGGAGTTTGAAGTTAAGGAATGGTTGAGAAAACATCAAAATTTTCGCAAGTCTGATACTCGAAACCAATAACTACAATGGCCTAGGGGGAAAATACACATACCGTTGTAATCGGGCGAGTTTCTGCTTTCAGATGCAACAGGAGTTTCTCGAGTTCGTCAATCCGTTCGCGAGATATGGGAGTTTGAAGTTAAGGAATGCCTGAGAAACCATCAAAATTTCCGCAAGTCTGATACTTGAATCCAATAACAACTATGGCCTAGTGCAAAAATGCACATACCGTTGTAATCGGGCGAGTTTCTGCTTTCAGATGCAATAGGAAATTCTCGAGTTCGTCAATCCGTTCGCGAGATATGGAAGTTTGAAGTTAAGGAATGGTTGAGAAACCATCAAAAGTTTCGCAAGTCTGATACTCGAAACCAATAACTACAATGGCCTAGGGGGAAAATACATATACCGTTGTAATCGGGAGAGTTTCCACTTTCAGATGCAACAGGAATTTCTCGAGCTCGTCATTCCGTTCGTGAGATATGGGAGTTTGAAGTTAAGGAATGGTTGAGAAACCATCAAAATTTTCGCAATTCTGATGCTAGAAACCAATAACTACAATGGCCTAGGGGAAAAATACACATACCGTTTAAATCGGGCGAGTTTCTGCTTTCAGATGCAACAGGAATTTCTCGAGTTCGTCAATCCGTTCGCGAGATATGGGTGTTTGAAGTTAAGGAATGCTTGAGAAAACATCAAAATTTTCGCAAGTCTGATACTCGAAACCAATAACTACAATGGCCTAGGGGGAAAATACATATACCGTTGTGATCGGGAGAGTTTCCACTTTCAGATGCAACAGGAATTTCTCGAGTGCGTCATTCCGTTCGCGAGATATGGGAGTTTGAAGTTAAGGAATGGTTGAGAAACCATCAAAATTTTCGCAATTCTGACGCTAGAAACCAATAACTACAATGGCCTAAGGGAAAATACACATACCGTTGTAATCGGGCGAGTTTCTGCTTTCAGATGCAACAGGAATTTCTCGAGTTCGTCAATCCGTTCGCGAGATATGGGAGTTTGAAGTTAAGGAATGCTTGAGAAAACAACAAAATTTTCGCAAGTCTGATACTCGAAACCAATAACTACAATGGCCTAGGGGGAAAATACATATACCGTTGTAATCGGGAGAGTTTCCACTTTCAGATGCAACAGGAATTTCTCGAGTGCGTCATTCCGTTCGCGAGATATGGGAGTTTGAAGTTAAGAAATGGTTGAGAAACCATCAAAATTTTCGCAAGCCTGATACTCGAAACCAATAGCTACAAAGGCCTAGGGGAAAATTCACATACCCTTGTAATCCGGCGAGTTTCCACTTTCAGATGCAACAGGAATTTCTCGAGTTCGTCATTCCCTTCGCGAGATATGGGAGTTTGAAGTTAAGGAATGGTTGAGAAAACATCAAAATTTTCGCAAGTCTGATACTCGAAACCAATAACTACAATGGCCTAGGGGGAAAATACACATACCGTTGTAATCGGGCGAGTTTCTGCTTTCAGATGCAACAGGAATTTCTCGAGTTCGGCAATCCATTCGCGAGATATGGGAGTTTGAAGTTAAGGAATGCTTGAGAAAACATCAAAATTTTCGCAAGTCTGATACTCGAAACCAATAACTGCAAAGGCCTAGGGGAAAAATGCAGGTACCTTTATAATCGGGCGAGTTTCCACTTTCAGATGCAGCAGGAATTTCTCGAGTTCGTCATCCCGTTCGCGAGATATGGGTGTTCGAAGTTAAGGAATGGTTGAGAAACCATCAAAATTTTCGCAGTTCTGACGCTAGAAACCAATAACTACAATGGCCTAGGGGAAAATACACATACCGTTGTAATCGGGCGAGTTTCTGCTTTCAGATGCAACAGGAGTTTCTCGAGTTCGTCAATCCGTTCGCGAGATATGGGAGTTTGAAGTTAAGGAATGCCTGAGAAACCATCAAAATTTCCGCAAGTCTGATACTTGAATCCAATAACAACTATGGCCTAGTGCAAAAATGCACATACCGTTGTAATCGGGCGAGTTTCTGCTTTCAGATGCAATAGGAAATTCTCGAGTTCGTCAATCCGTTCGCGAGATATGGAAGTTTGAAGTTAAGGAATGGTTGAGAAACCATCAAAAGTTTCGCAAGTCTGATACTCGAAACCAATAACTACAATGGCCTAGGGGGAAAATACATATACCGTTGTAATCGGGAGAGTTTCCACTTTCAGATGCAACAGGAATTTCTCGAGCTCGTCATTCCGTTCGTGAGATATGGGAGTTTGAAGTTAAGGAATGGTTGAGAAACCATCAAAATTTTCGCAATTCTGATGCTAGAAACCAATAACTACAATGGCCTAGGGGAAAAATACACATACCGTTTAAATCGGGCGAGTTTCTGCTTTCAGATGCAACAGGAATTTCTCGAGTTCGTCAATCAGTTCGCGAGATATGGGAGTTTGAAGTTAAGGAATGGATGAGAAACCTTCAAAATTTTCGCTGGTCTGATACACGAAACCAATAACTGGAATGGCCTAGGTCAAAAATACACGTACCTTTGTAATCGGGCGTGTTTCTGCTTTCAGATGCAATAGGAAATTCTCGAGTTCGTCAATTCGTTCGCGAGATATGGTAGTTTGAAGTTAAGGAATGGTTGAGAAAGCATCAAAATCTTCGCAATTCTGATGCTAGAAACCAATAACTACAATGGCCTAGGGGAAAATACACATACCGTTGTAATCGGGCGAGTTTCTGCTTTCAGATGCAACAGGAGTTTCTCGAGTTCGTCAATCCGTTCGCGAGATATGGGAGTTTGAAGTTAAGGAATGCCTGAGAAACCATCAAAATTTTCGCAAGTCTGATACTCGAATCCAATAACAACTATGGCCTAGGGCAAAAATACACGTACCGTTGTAATCGGGCGAGTTTCTGCTTTCAGATGCAATAGGAAGTTCTCGAGTTCGTCAATCGGTTCGCGAGATATGGGAGTTTGAAGTTAAGGAATGGTTGAGAAACCATCGAAATTTTCGCGATTCTGATGCTAGAAACGAATAACTGGGATGGCCTAGGGGAAAAGTACACACACCATTCTAATCGGGCGAGTCTCTACTTTCAGATGCAACAGGAATTTCTCGAGTTCGTCAATCCGTTCGCGAGATATGGGAGTTTGAAATTAAGGAGTGGTTGACAAACCCTCAAAATTTTCGCAGGTCTGACACTCGAAACCAATAACTACAAAGGCCTAGGGGAAAAACACACATATCTTTGTAATCGGGCGAGTTTCTGCTTTCAGATGCAACATGAATTTCTCGAGTTCGTCAATCCGTTCGCGAGATATGGGAGTTTGAAGTTAAGGAATGCTTGAGAAACCATCAAAGTTTTCGCAAGTCTGATACTCGAAACCAATAACTACAAAGGCCTAGGGGAAAAATGCACATACCTTTGTAATCGGGCGAGTTTCCACTTTCAGATGCAACAGGAATTTCTCGAGTTCGTCATTCCGTTCGCGAGATATGGGAGTCTGAAGTTAAGGAATGGTTGAGAAACCATCAAAATTTTCGCAATTCTGACGCTAGAAACCAATAACTACAATGGCCTAAGGGAAAATACACATACCGTTGTAATCGGGCGAGTTTCTGCTTTCATATGCAACAGGAATTTCTCGAGTTCGTCAATCCGTTCGCGAGATATGGGAGTTTGAAGTTAAGGAATGCTTGAGAAAACAACAAAATTTTCGCAAGTCTGATACTCGAAACCAATAACTACAATGGCCTAGGGGGAAAATACATATACCGTTGTAATCGGGAGAGTTTCCACTTTCAGATGCAACAGGAATTTCTCGAGTGCGTCATTCCGTTCGCGAGATATGGGAGTTTGAAGTTAAGAAATGGTTGAGAAACCATCAAAATTTTCGCAAGCCTGATACTCGAAACCAATAGCTACAAAGGCCTAGGGGAAAATTCACATACCTTTGTAATCCGGCGAGTTTCCACTTTCAGATGCAACAGGAATTTCTCGAGTTCGTCATTCCGTTCGCGAGATATGGGAGTTTGAAGTTAAGGAATGGTTGAGAAAACATCAAAATTTTCGCAAGTCTGATACTCGAAACCAATAACTACAATGGCCTAGGGAGAAAATACACATACCGTTGTAATCGGGCGAGTTTCTGCTTTCAGATGCAACAGGAATTTCTCGAGTTCGGCAATCCATTCGCGAGATATGGGAGTTTGAAGTTAAGGAATGCTTGAGAAAACATCAAAATTTTCGCAAGTCTGATACTCGAAACCAATAACTGCAAAGGCCTAGGGGAAAAATGCAGGTACCTTTATAATCGGGCGAGTTTCCACTTTCAGATGCAGCAGGAATTTCTCGAGTTCGTCATCCCGTTCGCGAGATATGGGTGTTCGAAGTTAAGGAATGGTTGAGAAACCATCAAAATTTTCGCAGTTCTGACGCTAGAAACCAATAACTACAATGGCCTAGGGGAAAATACACATACCGTTGTAATCGGGCGAGTTTCTGCTTTCAGATGCAACAGGAGTTTCTCGAGTTCGTCAATCCGTTCGCGAGATATGGGAGTTTGAAGTTAAGGAATGCCTGAGAAACCATCAAAATTTCCGCAAGTCTGATACTTGAATCCAATAACAACTATGGCCTAGTGCAAAAATGCACATACCGTTGTAATCGGGCGAGTTTCTGCTTTCAGATGCAATAGGAAATTCTCGAGTTCGTCAATCCGTTCGCGAGATATGGAAGTTTGAAGTTAAGGAATGGTTGAGAAACCATCAAAAGTTTCGCAAGTCTGATACTCGAAACCAATAACTACAATGGCCTAGGGGGAAAATACATATACCGTTGTAATCGGGAGAGTTTCTGCTTTCAGATGCAACAGGAATTTCTCGAGCTCGTCATTCCGTTCGTGAGATATGGGAGTTTGAAGTTAAGGAATGGCTGAGAAACCATCAAAATTTTCGCAATTCTGATGCTAGAAACCAATAACTACAATGGCCTAGGGGAAAAATACACATACCGTTTAAATCGGGCGAGTATCTGCTTTCAGATGCAACAGGAATTTCTCGAGTTCGTCAATCAGTTCGCGAGATATGGGAGTTTGAAGTTAAGGAATGGATGAGAAACCTTCAAAATTTTCGCTTGTCTGATACACGAAACCAATAACTGGAATGGCCTAGGTCAAAAATACACGTACCTTTGTAATCGGGCGTGTTTCTGCTTTCAGATGCAATAGGAAATTCTCGAGTTCGTCAATTCGTTCGCGAGATATGGTAGTTTGAAGTTAAGGAATGGTTGAGAAAGCATCAAAATCTTCGCAATTCTGATGCTAGAAACCAATAACTACAATGGCCTAGGGGAAAATACACATACCGTTGTAATCGGGCGAGTTTCTGCTTTCAGATGCAACAGGAGTTTCTCGAGTTCGTCAATCCGTTCGCGAGATATGGGAGTTTGAAGTTAAGGAATGCCTGAGAAACCATCAAAATTTTCGCAAGTCTGATACTCGAATCCAATAACAACTATGGCCTAGTGCAAAAATACACATACCGTTGTAATCGGGCGAGTTTCTGCTTTCAGATGCAATAGGAAATTCTCGAGTTCGTCAATCCGTTCGCGAGATATGGAAGTTTGAAGTTAAGGAATGGTTGAGAAACCATCAAAATTTTCGAAATTCTGATGCTAGAAACCAATAACTACAATGGCCTAGGGGAAAATACACATACCGTTGTAATCGGGCGAGTTTCTGCTTTCAGATGCAACAGGAATTTCTCGAGTTCGTCATCCCGTTCGCGAGATATGGGAGTTCGAAGGTAAGGAATGGTTGAGAAACCATCAGAATTTTCGCAAGTCTGATACTCGAAATCAATAACTACTATGGCCTAGGGCAAAAATACACGTACCGTTGTAATCGGGCGAGTTTCTGCTTTCAGATGCAATAGGAAGTTCTCGAGTTCGTCAATCGGTTCGCGAGATATGGGAGTTTGAAGTTAAGGAATGGTTGAGAAACCATCGAAATTTTCGCGATTCTGATGCTAGAAACGAATAACGGGGATGGCCTAGGGGAAAAGTACACACACCATTCTAATCGGGCGAGTCTCTACTTTCAGATGCAACAGGAATTTCTCGAGTTCGTCAATCCGTTCGCGAGATATGGGAGTTTGAAATTAAGGAGTGGTTGACAAACCCTCGAAATTTTCGCAGGTCTGACACTCGAAACCAATAACTACAAAGGCCTAGGAGAAAAACACACATATCTTTGTAATCGGGCGAGTTTCTGCTTTCAGATGCAACATGAATTTCTCGAGTTCGTCAATCCGTTCGCGAGATATGGGAGTTTGAAGTTAAGGAATGCTTGAGAAACCATCAAAGTTTTCGCAAGTCTGATACTCGAAACCAATAACTACTATGGCCTAGGGGAAAAATGCACATACCTTTGTAATCGGGCGAGTTTCCACTTTCAGATGCAACAGGAATTTCTCGAGTTCGTCATTCCGTTCGCGAGATATGGGAGTCTGAAGTTAAGGAATGGTTGAGAAACCATCAAAATTTTCGCAATTCTGACGCTAGAGACCAATAACTACAATGGCCTAGGGGAAAATACACATACCGTTGTAATCGGGCGAGTTTCTGCTTTCAGATGCAACAGGAATTTCTCGAGTTCGTCAATCCGTTCGCGAGATATGGGAGTTTGAAGTTAAGGAATGCTTGAGAAAACAACAAAATTTTCGCAAGTCTGATACTCGAAACCAATAACTACAATGGCCTAGGGGGAAAATACATATACCGTTGTAATCGGGAGAGTTTCCACTTTCAGATGCAACAGGAATTTCTCGAGTGCGTCATTCCGTTCGCGAGATATGGGAGTTTGAAGTTAAGAAATGGTTGAGAAACCATCAAAATTTTCGCAAGCCTGATACTCGAAACCAATAGCTACAAAGGCCTAGGGGAAAATTCACATACCTTTGTAATCCGGCGAGTTTCCACTTTCAGATGCAACAGGAATTTCTCGAGTTCGTCATTCTGTTCGCGAGATATGGGAGTCTGAAGTTAAGGAATGGTTGAGAAACCATCAAAATTTTCGCATTCTGACGCTAGAAACCAATAACTACAATGGCCTAGGGGAAAATACATATACCGTTGTAATTGGGCGAGTTTCTGCTTTCAGATGCAACAGGAATTTCTCGAGTTCGTCAATCCGTTCGCGAGATATGGGTGTTTGAAGTTAAGGAATGCTTGAGAAAACATCAAAATTTTCGCAAGTCTGATACTCGAAACCAATAACTACAATGGCCTAGGGGGAAAATACATATACCGTTGTAATCGGGAGAGTTTCCACTTTCAGATGCAACAGGAATTTCTCGAGTGCGTCATTCCGTTCGCGAGATATGGGAGTTTGAAGTTAAGGAATGGTTGAGAAACCATCAAAATATTCGCAAGTCTGATACTCGAAACCAATAACTACAATGGCCTAAGGGAAAAATACACATACCGTTGTAATCGGGCGTGTTTCTGCTGTCAGATGCAACAGGAATTTCTCGAGTTCGTCAATCCGTTCGCGAGATATGGGAGTTTGCAGTTAAGGAATGCTTGAGTAAGCATCAAAATTATCGCAATTCTGATACACGATGCCAATAACTACAAAGGCCTTGGGGAAAAATACACGTACCGTTGTAATCGGGCGAGTTTCTGCTTTCAGATGCAATAGGAAATTCTCGAGTTCGTCAATCCGTTCCCGAGATATGGGAGTTTGAACTTAAGGAATGGTTGAGAAACCTTCAAAATTTTCGCAAGTCTGATACTCGAAACAAATAACTACAATGGCCTAGGTCAAAAATACACATACCGTTGTAATCTGGCGAGTTTCTGCTTTCAGATGCAACAGGAATTTCTCGAGTTCGTCATTCCGTTCGGGAGATATGGGAGTTTGAAGTTAAGGAATGGTTGAGAAACCATCAAAGTTTTCGCAATTCTGATGCAAGAGACCAATAACTACAATGGACTAGGGGAAAAACACACATACCGTTGTAATCGAGCGAGTTTCTGCTTTCAGATGCAACAGGAATTTCTCGAGTTCGTCAATCCGTTCGCGAGATATGGTAGTTTGAAGTTAAGGAATGCTTGAGTAACCATCAAAATTATCGCAATTCTGATACACGATGCCAATAACTACAAAGGCCTTGGGGAAAAATACACGTACCGTTGTAATCGGGCGAGTTTCTGCTTTCAGATGCAATAGGAAATTCTCGAGTTCGTCAATCCGTTCCCGAGATATGGGAGTTTGAAGTTAAGGAATGCTTGAGATACCATCAAAATTTTCGCAAGTCTGATACTCGAAACCAATAACTACAAAGGCATAGGGGGAAAATACATATACCGTTGTAATCGGGAGAGTTTCTGCTTTCAGATGCAACAGGAATTTCTCGAGCTCGTCATTCCGTTCGTGAGATATGGGAGTTTGAAGTTAAGGAATGGCTGAGAAACCATCAAAATTTCCGCAAGTCTGATACTTGAATCCAATAACAACTATGGCCTAGTGCAAAAATGCACATACCGTTGTAATCGGGCGAGTTTCTGCTTTCAGATGCAATAGGAAATTCTCGAGTTCGTCAATCCGTTCGCGAGATATGGAAGTTTGAAGTTAAGGAATGGTTGAGAAACCATCAAAAGTTTCGCAAGTCTGATACTCGAAACCAATAACTGCAAAGGCCTAGGGGAAAAATGCAGGTACCTTTATAATCGGGCGAGTTTCCACTTTCAGATGCAGCAGGAATTTCTCGAGTTCGTCATCCCGTTCGCGAGATATGGGTGTTCGAAGTTAAGGAATGGTTGAGAAACCATCAAAATTTTCGCAGTTCTGACGCTAGAAACCAATAACTACAATGGCCTAGGGGAAAATACACATACCGTTGTAATCGGGCGAGTTTCTGCTTTCAGATGCAACAGGAGTTTCTCGAGTTCGTCAATCCGTTCGCGAGATATGGGAGTTTGAAGTTAAGGAATGCCTGAGAAACCATCAAAATTTCCGCAAGTCTGATACTTGAATCCAATAACAACTATGGCCTAGTGCAAAAATGCACATACCGTTGTAATCGGGCGAGTTTCTGCTTTCAGATGCAATAGGAAATTCTCGAGTTCGTCAATCCGTTCGCGAGATATGGAAGTTTGAAGTTAAGGAATGGTTGAGAAACCATCAAAAGTTTCGCAAGTCTGATACTCGAAACCAATAACTACAATGGCCTAGGGGGAAAATACATATACCGTTGTAATCGGGAGAGTTTCTGCTTTCAGATGCAACAGGAATTTCTCGAGCTCGTCATTCCGTTCGTGAGATATGGGAGTTTGAAGTTAAGGAATGGCTGAGAAACCATCAAAATTTTCGCAATTCTGATGCTAGAAACCAATAACTACAATGGCCTAGGGGAAAAATACACATACCGTTTAAATCGGGCGAGTATCTGCTTTCAGATGCAACAGGAATTTCTCGAGTTCGTCAATCAGTTCGCGAGATATGGGAGTTTGAAGTTAAGGAATGGATGAGAAACCTTCAAAATTTTCGCTTGTCTGATACACGAAACCAATAACTGGAATGGCCTAGGTCAAAAATACACGTACCTTTGTAATCGGGCGTGTTTCTGCTTTCAGATGCAATAGGAAATTCTCGAGTTCGTCAATTCGTTCGCGAGATATGGTAGTTTGAAGTTAAGGAATGGTTGAGAAAGCATCAAAATCTTCGCAATTCTGATGCTAGAAACCAATAACTACAATGGCCTAGGGGAAAATACACATACCGTTGTAATCGGGCGAGTTTCTGCTTTCAGATGCAACAGGAGTTTCTCGAGTTCGTCAATCCGTTCGCGAGATATGGGAGTTTGAAGTTAAGGAATGCCTGAGAAACCATCAAAATTTTCGCAAGTCTGATACTCGAATCCAATAACAACTATGGCCTAGTGCAAAAATACACATACCGTTGTAATCGGGCGAGTTTCTGCTTTCAGATGCAATAGGAAATTCTCGAGTTCGTCAATCCGTTCGCGAGATATGGAAGTTTGAAGTTAAGGAATGGTTGAGAAACCATCAAAATTTTCGAAATTCTGATGCTAGAAACCAATAACTACAATGGCCTAGGGGAAAATACACATACCGTTGTAATCGGGCGAGTTTCTGCTTTCAGATGCAACAGGAATTTCTCGAGTTCGTCATCCCGTTCGCGAGATATGGGAGTTCGAAGGTAAGGAATGGTTGAGAAACCATCAGAATTTTCGCAAGTCTGATACTCGAAATCAATAACTACTATGGCCTAGGGCAAAAATACACGTACCGTTGTAATCGGGCGAGTTTCTGCTTTCAGATGCAATAGGAAGTTCTCGAGTTCGTCAATCGGTTCGCGAGATATGGGAGTTTGAAGTTAAGGAATGGTTGAGAAACCATCGAAATTTTCGCGATTCTGATGCTAGAAACGAATAACGGGGATGGCCTAGGGGAAAAGTACACACACCATTCTAATCGGGCGAGTCTCTACTTTCAGATGCAACAGGAATTTCTCGAGTTCGTCAATCCGTTCGCGAGATATGGGAGTTTGAAATTAAGGAGTGGTTGACAAACCCTCGAAATTTTCGCAGGTCTGACACTCGAAACCAATAACTACAAAGGCCTAGGAGAAAAACACACATATCTTTGTAATCGGGCGAGTTTCTGCTTTCAGATGCAACATGAATTTCTCGAGTTCGTCAATCCGTTCGCGAGATATGGGAGTTTGAAGTTAAGGAATGCTTGAGAAACCATCAAAGTTTTCGCAAGTCTGATACTCGAAACCAATAACTACTATGGCCTAGGGGAAAAATGCACATACCTTTGTAATCGGGCGAGTTTCCACTTTCAGATGCAACAGGAATTTCTCGAGTTCGTCATTCCGTTCGCGAGATATGGGAGTCTGAAGTTAAGGAATGGTTGAGAAACCATCAAAATTTTCGCAATTCTGACGCTAGAGACCAATAACTACAATGGCCTAGGGGAAAATACACATACCGTTGTAATCGGGCGAGTTTCTGCTTTCAGATGCAACAGGAATTTCTCGAGTTCGTCAATCCGTTCGCGAGATATGGGAGTTTGAAGTTAAGGAATGCTTGAGAAAACAACAAAATTTTCGCAAGTCTGATACTCGAAACCAATAACTACAATGGCCTAGGGGGAAAATACATATACCGTTGTAATCGGGAGAGTTTCCACTTTCAGATGCAACAGGAATTTCTCGAGTGCGTCATTCCGTTCGCGAGATATGGGAGTTTGAAGTTAAGAAATGGTTGAGAAACCATCAAAATTTTCGCAAGCCTGATACTCGAAACCAATAGCTACAAAGGCCTAGGGGAAAATTCACATACCTTTGTAATCCGGCGAGTTTCCACTTTCAGATGCAACAGGAATTTCTCGAGTTCGTCATTCTGTTCGCGAGATATGGGAGTCTGAAGTTAAGGAATGGTTGAGAAACCATCAAAATTTTCGCATTCTGACGCTAGAAACCAATAACTACAATGGCCTAGGGGAAAATACATATACCGTTGTAATTGGGCGAGTTTCTGCTTTCAGATGCAACAGGAATTTCTCGAGTTCGTCAATCCGTTCGCGAGATATGGGTGTTTGAAGTTAAGGAATGCTTGAGAAAACATCAAAATTTTCGCAAGTCTGATACTCGAAACCAATAACTACAATGGCCTAGGGGGAAAATACATATACCGTTGTAATCGGGAGAGTTTCCACTTTCAGATGCAACAGGAATTTCTCGAGTGCGTCATTCCGTTCGCGAGATATGGGAGTTTGAAGTTAAGGAATGGTTGAGAAACCATCAAAATATTCGCAAGTCTGATACTCGAAACCAATAACTACAATGGCCTAAGGGAAAAATACACATACCGTTGTAATCGGGCGTGTTTCTGCTGTCAGATGCAACAGGAATTTCTCGAGTTCGTCAATCCGTTCGCGAGATATGGGAGTTTGCAGTTAAGGAATGCTTGAGTAAGCATCAAAATTATCGCAATTCTGATACACGATGCCAATAACTACAAAGGCCTTGGGGAAAAATACACGTACCGTTGTAATTGGGCGAGTTTCTGCTTTCAGATGCAATAGGAAATTCTCGAGTTCGTCAATCCGTTCCCGAGATATGGGAGTTTGAACTTAAGGAATGGTTGAGAAACCTTCAAAATTTTCGCAAGTCTGATACTCGAAACAAATAACTACAATGGCCTAGGTCAAAAATACACATACCGTTGTAATCGGGCGAGTTTCTGCTTTCAGATGCAACAGGAATTTCTCGAGTTCGTCATTCCGTTCGGGAGATATGGGAGTTTGAAGTTAAGGAATGGTTGAGAAACCATCAAAGTTTTCGCAATTCTGATGCAAGAGACCAATAACTACAATGGACTAGGGGAAAAACACAC